>NC_064926.1:313490538-313833038 GCF_023897955.1 Schistocerca gregaria | reverse complement strand
TGAGGTTAGCTGCAGATTTTCATTACAAACATATTGCAGAACTGTCGAAAAAAATTCCTGCAATGCCCAGGAACGTCGTTATGACATCTTTGTTGAATGTAAGCTACGAGGTTTTCCTTGTACGGGCTTAATATCACTCAGAAAACAACCCTCATATTTATCATCAAAGAAAAAGAAGTTTTTCTTTTGTGAAGCAACACTGGCGTAAGGAGCATAGGTAACCTATCGTGAAATTAAATAACATTGTAAGAGTAGATTATGTAAGATCAAAATACTTCTCGCATCACACTACCAACGTGTAACAAAACTGCTAACGGTTTAGAGGTTTTGTGCCTCACCACCAGTTTTGCGATCGGTCACTGCACACTAACGAATTTTAATGCCCCGTTATATGAGCACGCATCGGCTCGTGCTAATAACGACGTGCAATACAATTTTACATACCATTCACCCATTAAACAACAAAACAAAAAAGTATTGGCGCGAAAAATTTCAACTGAACATATGAGAGAGGCAATTTCCCCGCATACATTTCACACGAAACAGCGTATTACGAACGTATGGATGAGAGCATCACAGCGGCGGGGGAGGGGGGGGGGGGAGAGGGGGTACCGACACGTCTCATCTCAGCATTCGGGAGGCGATTTCTTTCCCATCCTGTCCAATCGAAGCTTGTGCCCCGCCACTGGTAATCTTGTCGTTGACTAGATTTCAAAACTTTTTCTTCTTTCCTTATTTCTCACCACTACTCCTGAAGATTGTTGGTTGTAACCAACGAGGTGATGCAACGAGTGAAGCGTGGAGTAATTTGATTATGCTTTGCGATGCGTGTCTATTAACAGTTACAAGTTAGAACATTTTTAATGTAACAAAATAAAAGACACAAACAGCGGATGGCTCGTACTCTCTTACTAACATTAGAAACACACACACACACACACACACACACACACACACACACACACAAATCGCGCTTCGTGTCTCCTAAATGTTCGTCCGAATTTCAAAGACTTTATGTTCTAGAAAAAACAGATTTATGATTACTTGGGTAGTCAGCATGATATTTCTCGTCCAGCACTAACGATGTTGTGTCTCAGTGGAGAAAGTTAAAGAGCATTTGTACAGGCATGTGTAGAGCAAATTCGTGAAGGATGGAAAAGACGCGCCGAGGTTCAACAGCCATATTAGGAAAGTGCTATGAAACCAAAGAGAGCTTCAGTGAACATCTACACATAGCCTAAGACTCGCACACAACCAAAAAATAAATAAAGTCAAAATTAACATGAGGAGCGCCATTCATAAGGCTTTCACCGAATTAGAACGAATAATTCTGTCTATCGACTTGACGAAATCCTAAGAAATTTTGATCTTACGTTAAATCAGTAAAGAGATAGAGTCCATCTGTCCGGATAATCTGATAATAATGAAATTTAAACAGAACATGACAGAAAAAATGCAGAACGATTTTTTTTTAAAAGCCGTTTCATAGACAAAGATCGCACTGTAATACGACAAAATGGCTGTATCGAAACAAGTGACCATGGGACAGCAAAGGAATTCAAATCTCTGAACAGAACAACCTACGGGATACCAGCACAATGCTTATAGAGATGCGAAAGAACTTGCTCCTCTTGTAGCATCATTAGACAAAAGCACATGTTATCTCCGTTTTCAATTAATAATGTCGACCAGATTCACTAAATTATAATCCTATATCTTTGACGTCGGTCTGTTGTAGAATTTTGGTACATGTTTTGCGCTCGCGTATTACGTTTCTGAAGACCGAAATAGTCATTTGTAGGAATTAACACGGGTTCCGAAAACAACAGTCGTGTGAAACCCAGCTAGCTCTGTTCGTCAACGAGACCCAGAAAGCAGTAAAAACAGCCGCCCAGGTAAATGCCGTGGTGTTTGACTTCGGTAAGGCGTTCGACACTGCCACTTTGTGAATACCATACCAACTGTGTGATTGAACTGAAGAGTTACTATGAAACATAACACAGCATGCCATTCTTTATGCAGTGAAATCTTCAGACGTAAAAGTAAATTTAGATGTACTCCGAGGAAGTGCTAAAGAACCGTTACTTTTCACAATGTACGATGAAGAGGCAAAGAAACTAGTACACCTGCCTAATTAGTGTGGGTTCCCTGCAAGCATTCAGAAGTGCCGCGACACGACTTGGCATGGACTCGATTAGTGCCTGAAGTAGTGCTGGAGGGAATTGACACCATGAATA
The DNA here is from genome assembly GCF_023897955.1 of Schistocerca gregaria. Lineage (NCBI taxonomy): Eukaryota > Metazoa > Arthropoda > Insecta > Orthoptera > Acrididae > Schistocerca > Schistocerca gregaria. Next base: position 313,830,801 of record NC_064926.1, on the reverse strand, counting down.
CTGCAGGCCTGTCCATAAATCCCTAAACATACGAAGGGGTGGAGATCTCTTCTGAACAGCACGTTGCAATGCATTACACATATGCTCAATAATGTTCATGTCTGGGGAGTTTGGTGGCCAGCGGAAATGTTTAGACCCAGAAGAGTGTTCCTGGAGCCACTCTGTAGCGATTCTGGACCTATGGGGTGTCGCATTGTCCTCTTGGAATTGCCAGAGTCTGTCGGAATGCACGATGGTCATGAATGGATGCAGGTGATCGGAGAGAAAGCTTACTTTCGTGTCACCTGTTAGAGTCGTATCTAGACGTATCAGTGGTCGCATATCACTCCAAATGCAGGCGCCAGACACCATTACAGAGCCTCCACCAGCTTAAATAGTCCCCTGCTGACATGCAGCGTCCATGGATTCATGGGGTTATCTCCATACCCGTCCACGCTCAACCGCTCGGTACAGTTTGAAACGAGACTCGTCCGACCAGGCAACATGTTTCCAGTCATCATAAGTCCAGTATCGGTTCGACGGGCCCAGGAGAGACGTAAAGCTTTGTGCAGTCATCAGGAGTAAAGAAGTTTCGTTGAATGGTTCGCACGCTGACACTTGTTGATGGCCATTCATTTAAATCTGCAGCAATTTGCGAAAGAGTGGCATTTCTGTCACGTTGAAAGATTCTCATCAGTCGTCGTTGGTCCCGTTCTTGGAGGATCTCATTCCGGCTGCAGTGATGTCGGAAATTTGATGTTTTACCGGATTCCTGGTACTCGCGGTATTCTCGTGAAATGGTCGTACAGGAAAATTCCCACTTCATCGCTGCTTCGGAGATGCTATGTCCCATCGCTCGTGCTCCAACTATGACACCACGTTGAAACTCACTTCAATCTTGGTAACATGCCATTGTAGCAGCAGTAACCGATCTAAAAGCTGCGCCAGACACTTGTTGTCTTATATAGGCGTTGCAGATCGCAGCGCTGTATTCTGCTTATTTACATATGTCTGAACACCAGTTTCTTTGGTGCTTCAGTGTATATGAATGACATAGTAGACAAAGTAGGAAAAATGTGAACCATACCACGTAGTGATACGAAATGGATTATATGAAATTCCAGTACAGTGTGGTTGCATTCTTCCTGCGTGTGTATATGTCACGATTACAATTTCTCTTTGTAAAGGGCTGTAAAAGACAGAGTGCTTTCAACAAAGCTTTACATGTAGCTCGCAGAAGTCGACTAGTAACGCTAACCGAGAATTAGTTGGTTTCGTTAGCGGATATGTTTGTAGTACTACAAACCGGTTCCAGGATTCAGTTGCTGCAATTGCTGCAAACAGACACTGATCATTTGTGGAAGGTAAATGAAAACTGAATTACATGTTGTCTCCGTTAAGATATCCTTCAAAGAAAAATTAAAACTCTAAAACTATAAACAGTGCTGCACGATTGTATGCGCATGCATGCGGGAGATTTAACTTTCCGTAGTCGGATGTATCTTTTTAAATATAAACTTTGTATTCCTATATGGAAGTTAAAATTCTCCCTAAGTACATATCTTCATACATGCGGTAGGTTTTGTCTTGTGGAATCAAGAAGTATTGGGAAGATTCTTAACGAAATGCAACTCATCCAGCAAGGAAGTAGCTTTTAAGGCGCTTGTTCGATCACGTGTTGAGTACTGTCCATGTACCTGGGATCCCTGCGAGGTAGGACAGATAGAATCGATAGAGAAAATCTGACCAAGACCAGCGCTGTTCGTCACACGATCGTTTAGCTAGCGCTAGAGCCTTACGGAAATGGTCAACGAATTCCATTGGCAGACGTTACAAGAGATGCGTCGTGCATCACAGAGAGATTTATGATTGAAATTTCGAGAGAGCGCTTTCCGGGAAGAGTAGGACAACATATTAATTCCGCTTACATAAGTCTCGCATAATGTCCAAGAGGAGAAAATTTGAGGATTTAGTGCCGATACAGAGGCTTACCGACAATCATTCTTCCTACGCGCTATTCGCGAGTGGAGCAGGGTTAAGGGCTAAGTGGTACAAAAACTACCCTTCGCCACATACAATTAGGTGGCATTAGGAGTACGACGTACATGTAGATGAAAACAATTACGGAGACCTTACTGATTGAGGAACAGTGTGACTTTACGCCAGGCCGCCCATGCATTGTTTAAAAATATTCGTAGTGAACCAAAATATTGAGAAACGAATACAATTCGTCACAGAATAGCTTTCAGCATTAACAGACTATGATAAGATCTTGGAACATATCAGAAACAGTGTTTTATGGGGGATTACGGGTAAGAGGGGCTTCCTCAGGCAGTTAATTACTATTCTTAAAAGGGCGTCTAATAGTAAAAAGAAAGGCATATAAATGAATGAAGAACTGAGTGAACCAATAAATGTCAACGAGGGCCTAGGTCTGTCACCTTTACTGTTCAATATTTGTATTGACGACATCCTACGCGAATGGGCAGATGTGCACCGTAGTTTGAAAATAGCACTTGCGAAGAGTCTAAGCTTTTGTTTTCTGACGACCGAATAACCTTTCGGAATGCAGAAATGAACAGAAGATCCTGGTACAAAGATTTACGTAAAATGCCAATACACATAATTTGAAGACTTCCACAATCATGACCAAATTAATGTCATTCAAAGGAAAATATAATAAGAACTAAGAGCGATATAGATGGAACGATAATAAAAACAAGTCAATTTAAGTATCTAGTCTGTGATGTATCACACGACAGAAACTGGAAGTTAGGAGAAACTGAGTAAATACGAACTAATAGTCGCAACATTAAGAACATTAAAGAATAAATTTCGTAAAATGAGAGCCAGAAATGTTATAGACAATGGCAGTCCATAGTTTAGTATATGGCAGCAATACAAGGGTATCATGGAAAAATAACAAATACAAGGAGCAGAAATGAGATTTGTAAGACAAATAAAGGGGTGAACTAGAAAGGACAGAATAAGGAATGAGTATATTCATCAGTATGTAAATATCTTTGCCCTGAATGACAAGATAAAACCGACTACAGTAAAAAAATGGCAAAGCCATATCGACAGGATGGAGGAAAGTGTACTACCCAAACAGGCAAGGTCCTACTTACCAATGTGTAAAGAGACGTTGGTGAGCCGGTAAAAGATGGAAGGAAGCCAGAGCGGGGCAAAGACGCAGTCCTACAAGAAAAAACAAAAATAAGAAATCGGACGAAGATTTTTGAAGACAGAGTACATTTTTTGTGTATGGGCCCAATTGGAATGCGCATTGTCTTAAGTTTCATCTTCTTTTTTCTCTCTGTCGCTTTGGAACACCATACTTCACCTGTACTATGCAACAAACTGGCTGGATTCCTATCTGTCAGTTTCAGTGTTTCAAATTCTGTGTCTTCCAGGTACTTTGCGTTTTCAGTTGTAATAGGGACCACAGTAGAAGTACTATGTTTTGAATGACAATATGGGTCATATGGTGTAACCTCTCCAGCATTTGGGATAGTTACTTTTGAATACATTGTGGGAGTGAAACAGTGATCGAAGTGTTACAAATATTTACAATCAAAAACAGTCTTGATCACAATTTATTTATTACGGTGACCGGTTTCGACCACTACTGTGGTCATCTTCAGACCTATAAGTCGTATACAAAGCTTTAATTAGAGGGCTACATACATGAAAGAAAATGCATAAAGTTATAAAGCTATTAAACCATGAAATTACCAATGAGTAAGGACCTCCTTCTGCTGAAGAATCACTACTGGAGAAACCAGTGCACGTCTTACTATATATAATGGAGGTTCCGCCCACTTTTGACGGAATGATGTCATTATTAACCAAGGGTTATAGGTCGAATAACAAAGTAAAATTTCTTTATTAAAAGAACATTGCCTAGGAAGGAAAATAAACACAAACTAAGCTTAACTTATTTAACAGCTATTGTCAATTAAAGAACGTTAAAAATATTTAAACATGTAGGATAAGTGAACTTCATTTTGACAGTACATGGGTTTCCCTCTCAAGGCCTGTTAGTGAACCATTTGGAACTACTGGTTGCCATTTTGAAGTTGGACGCCGTTCCAAAGATGTGGCAGCAGGCTTCTTTCCACTGAAATTGTTGTAAAGTCAATAGGCAAACTATTGGTTGCCATGGTGAGGATAAACGGCATTGCAAAGATGTGGCAGCAGGCTTCTTTCTAACAAAGTTGTTGCGAAAGTGGAATGGCAAAGACCGTCACGTCGGACGATGAACTATTGAGCAGCAATATGTCTTTTATTGAAACGGTTTTCAGTGAGTAGGCTGCAATAATCGTTAACTGACATGTATAGTACACGCTACACAGATCCGATTTACTGGTGTAATAAGAGATGGCAATGTTCTTTTAAGTAAGAAATTTTACATTGTTATTCGACCGATAACCCACTTCCATTATATATAGTATGACGTGCACTGGTTTCTCCAGTAGTGATTCTCCAGCAGAAGAAGGTCCTTACTCATTGGTAATTTCATCGTTTTATAGCTTCATAACTTTATGTAATTTCTTTCATGTATGTAGCCCCCTAATTAAAGCTTTGTATACGACTTCAAGGTCTGAAGATGACCACAGCAGTGTTCGAAACTGGTCACCGTAACAAATAAATTGTGACCAAGACTGTTTTTGATAGTAAATATGTGGGATAGTGTCCAATCCTGTTGGTCATATACCGTTAAAAGGCAGTTGGTTGGCTGAACTTTAAAATAAACGATACTACACTGATTCTTCAATCACGTATTACACTAGACGCAGACAGTTGGGGTATACCCCTTAAAATTGACATGCCAGTTCCGATTCACCAGCAGACCCCGTGAGTCGGAATAAATGCTTGGAAAGTGAGAGACACTGTTTCTTCGATAGCAACATGGACCCGACAACAAACACCGAAAAATAATGTGTTAATTTTCGATGTTTCTCATCATTTATAGCCCAAGCTTCGTTGCTGGGGGCGTTTAAAAGTGTCCATTAATTTTCAGTATTGGTTTTTTAACATCGGTTGATAGGTTAGAGAATTTATATATGGTTTTATGGGATTTCAATGTGCATTCGTCCTCTGTAATTTCAGTACGAAAGAGAAAGGAGACGGCGTGTGTAGAGACACACGAGAACTTCTCGATGTATTTCTCGCTACGCACGCCTCGTGAGACTCTCGGAAATGTGAGCACGCTTCTGAGGTCACGTTTCCGATTTATGAAGCAGCCTCCAATGTTTCACGAGCAAAATATTCAGCGGGGCAATCTCATTTGGTGTGGAGAATAATCTGCTTACGTGGCTTCATCCACAACTATGAAATGGCTCGTGATCGCCGCTCTCCCGGATGTAAATAGCCAACGTAAATTAAGTTATTCTATACGGTGCGTTTTGCGTCAACCGAGGAACTGCGTCATTTAGTATCACGGGACATACTATCATATATAGTTCGTTACAAGTTTGAAATATGTGTATTGGAAATCAGCGGTCCACTCCAAATCCACCAATCGACAAACACTGATGCACTGGTGAACGTTGAGTACACAGGTTCTGAAAACCTTCACTGTTTCTGCAAGCTGTGATATGAGTACGAGCTACTACACAAGGGAAGTAGCGTGTAAAGCCTTCCATAGACGAGTGCCAACGTCGTCATAAGCGAAGTACAAAGAGTGGAAACCGTATTTTTTTTTCAAGTGGTAAAAACGACAACTTGCTACAAAAGGGTATGCGAACTGCTAGTGATCAGTTCTTTGCTTTTTATAAGGACTCGTTCACCAAGAAGTCTATACAGAATGGCCGTTTATTGTGACTACCTCTCCATACTCTGGGCATATTTGGAGAGCGCCGTGCCCCGCTAATGTACTCTGTGGTCGCTACTTGCGTATCCCTGTCGGGTGCGCGTTTAAACAGTTCTGAACACGAATCGTTGCGAGGCTGGCGTACATAACACGAAACAGTTAAGCTTACTGATTATGCTTTTGGGGAGGTGTTCAGAACTGAGAAAAGATTTTTAGTAATTCACGTTGAATCTTGATAAACAAATATTCCTACAGAAATGTGACAGTTCGATAGAACGGTATCGGTTTGACAAATGCCCAGAATACGTTAGCTGCTATGATGTATAGTGGCAAGACTGAAGTAAGGAGGAGATAGTGTTACGGTTTTAAGGTTTCATAAGCTTCCTGCCATTGTAAGTACTCCACTTTTCCTGTACTGAGACAAAGACGAACGAGGGCGCTGCACGAGTAGCGAATGCAGTCTTTGACTATGTTGAATGTAATCTGTGGTGCACTTGATCAGCAGTTAGTTGTGCAGCACTAGAGAATTCTAATTTGAGGCATTGTAGCGAGCGGGTGAGTTTTTAAAGAAAGAGACATTGTATCAGTGAGTCTGAGAGAAACTATGTAGAATATTTATTATGGAGATGACATTTCGCCTGTAAACACATGTTATTGATAGAAAATATTTTTTGGAAAAATTTTTATGTGCGAGAAAGAAATGTTTGCTTGTCATAACTATTAATTGAAAGAAATGTTTATCCTTCTGATAACTAATAACGTTCATGATTAATGTTAATTTGATATTCTTTCATTATGTCACAAATAAAGCAATTGGTTGGAACAAGTAATTTTTGTATTGGCTATATGTTGTAATTTTTACGGTGTTCTTACGTTACACAGTCTTTTTTTGACAATAAGAGAATTATTTGTTTTAAAGTAAAACGCTCCTACATCATTCATAATGAAGTTTTGAATATTTTGCCGTGAGTGCATTACACCTCATGCCACACGAAGCCACAGATTGTTTCTAACAAATAAAAAAAATTTGTAGTGCATAGTTCATTTTTTTCTTCGGTTCACGCATCTGTTGACTTCAATTTGCTTTCGAGAACGTCGGTGCACCAGACATGAAAATAGCATGGTGAGCAAGAAGCACGTTACTTTTATTTCGGGGCAGATCTCGGTTTGCATTGTAAGTGGTAACAATTCATAGTCACAGTTATCAGGTGTTGTGCTAAGCAACCAGATAATTTTACAATGAACAATGTAGATCACCTGAAATTGTTATTTTTCCGCTTCGAGTAGAGCAGTGTTCTATTCTTGTGGACATTTCAAGTCAGAAATTGGTCTTCATGTCACAGAACTTTTATAATGTACTTCAATATTGAGTTTTAGCTACATGGTTTTCACTGAGCACAAAATTAGTTTACTTTAGTATTTAATTAGATTGATTTTCAGCATACAAAATTCAGTATTTCATTAAGTTTACTGTTTTGTTTCACGATAGTGTTAACTTGGGGCCGGCCGCGGTGGTCTCGCGGTTCTAGGCGCGCAGTCCGGAACCGTGCGACTGCTACGGTCGCAGGTTCGAATCCTGCCTCGGGCATGGATGTGTGTGATGTCCTTAGGTTAGTTAGGTTTAAGTAGTTCTAAGTTCTAGGGGACTAATGACCACAGCAGTTGAGTCCCATAGTGCTCAGAGCCATTTGAACCATTTGTTAACTTGGGCAACACAGGGTCTACCAGCTGTTAGTATTTCTCCGTAGTTAAACATGATACGTAAAGTACAGGTTACAAGAAGAGAAACTTTCTGAAACCACAACATTCAGTATTTTCATTTACAAACAAATTTTTGTACAAAGCTTACACGGTATGAGAGTGTTTTGCTTGATGAGGGTGAGATTATCTCAATGTGATTAAGAAAACGTTAAATATGGAAGGATATGAACACGTTTTACGGCGGAATGTGCTGCGTGCAGAGGAGGAACAGTTCAGAGGTGATGACTGCATCAGCGTAATACACACTGCCACAAAACAGCATCTGTGAGGCAATGGTTTGTGGTCAATAAGTTCTTGAAATGGAATTTATTGCCAGATTCCGGGTCTAGAAATTGTTTGTGGCCAATAATATTCCGAAAATATACAGACTTATCCAGAGCTCCGACCTAAGTCCAATGTAATACCTTTGAGACGAGTTAGAACAACGACTTCGCCTCAGAACCCAGCGTCCAACATCAATACCTCCTCTGGCTTCAGTTTTTGAGGAAAAGCGACCATTCTACCAAATACATTATGACACCTCATTACAATTGTAACCAGCTGATTCCAAGCCGTCATAAAGGTGAAGGGTGGACACACGCCATATTAATGTCTACTATTAGACGTTAGGATGCTTGTGATCACATAGTGTACGAGTATGTCTCGAATTGCAGTGGAACGTGAGCTCTTAATGTTTGGAGCATGCCTCTATATAGGCATGATGCACGACGCTTTTTGCAGAGCCTGCTATTTGGATTTGTTGAACATCTTTGTAACACTCTTGCAACGACCAAACAATCCCATGACAAAGCCCTGAACCCTCTTTTGATCTGTGGTTATTGCCGTTTCCCGTTGTGAATTTATATGGATGATGATTAACATTAAAAGAGCGAGAGACGTTGCTGTTAGTTGCTGCCGCAGGCCGTTTGAGAAGCACTGGCTTAACACTTCAGGAAAAATTTGAAGCAGATCTCACTTTATGTTCCCTACCAGTCCTAAGGTAATATTTCGAGATTTATGCTAACCAGTTGTGGAATAACAGATACGAGCGGTAGCACCGTACGACAGGATCCGGAAGACGTTGATCTTGTACTTCTAATCCAACCATGCTGGATGCAGTATTTTAAGTAAGCAATCAGGAATTGTATGAATAACGAGTCTCACGTAAAGTCAGCACAATTATCAATCTACTCTCGGATTTCATAAATCATATATATGGGGGATCTCACATGGCACTTTCATAAAGTTTTGCGTAACGTTTCTAGGGGTACCCCTACTTTGGCTCCATTTGTAAGTAATTTGGGCACAAGAAACAAGGGGAGTGGAGCCGCAGGGTCATGAAAATCAGAGAAATGCAGAAATATAGCGAAAACTTTCTTTATTATTATTATTACTATTATTATTATGACCATTATTATTATTATTATTATTATGTTTTCGGAGATGTGATCCGTCTATTGAAATAAATAAAAGGCTGTTAACTTTTATGTGAGACACGTTTAACTTTTCTTCTTTTTACGAAACATCCTCTGTGCCCGGTAATACTTTTGCTGCATGCATGTAACTACCGCGTTCTTGCTGTAGATATGTATTAGAGACGACTGACCATGCTTCGTGAGGAAAACTAAGCGAGAAGCGTCTCCCGTAAAGAAACAATGTTTTGTTTAGTTCATATCTGGACCATATCTGTAAGAAGATATTCTTAATAAAAACGTGAAGCAACTAAGGGACAACGGAAACATAAGAGTGACGATAAAGTCCTCAGCTCGTCACAGGACAAATTAATTCTGTTACTAAATTACGCCCGTTCCTTACTTCAGTTTCCGTAACTGAATGTATTCTCGTTCTACAGATCACCACGGTAGGGTGACGAGGATGTCGTTGACCCCAAGACTGATGGAGACAGGGCAGGGGGAGCAGAGTTGTCCCTTCCTACGACCCAACGCGGACCATACCAGTAGTGATTCAGTTCTGAGGGAATGCATAAACAGAAGTAAGTGCAGTTTCTTAGTCTTAGTTACATTTTAAGTCAAAATATGTATGCTCGCGCATTAGCAACATGAAATAACTGGGAGCATTGTCCAATCCAACGAATGTTAATGTTTCGTTCCACAATATGCTGATGTCTAAAGTAGCTGTGCATCAAAGTTCGACATTAGCTGGGAAGGAAGATATCATTTATTCAAAAAAAGCACTCATTTTGACCCAGAAAATAGATGCCTAGATTAAGAGATTTGTGTCAGTAATGGAGGCAACTACAAAAACATGCTGAAATATCGTCGAACGTTCATAAACGAAACGAGAAAGACGTTTTTCAAACACTTGAGAAAATAGCACATGCTAATGTTTCGAAGATCGGTATAACTGCAGAAGATAACTACGTTATGATCAGTCAACGGTTAAAAGGACGGATAAGGTTCAGTTACGTTAACACCAGTTATTCGAGAAGGATAGTGTCTGAGCAAGAACGAGGAGACAAGAAGGGGCGAGAACGAAGCGAATATGAAATTTAACAATTAGGTATGTATTTATGCTCGTATAATATAAATTTATCACAAATATGTTTGTGCCGATGATTGTACGCACATTTCGATTGTCTAACCATGCAAAAGATACGGCCAGAGATACTTACGAAGGTTTCACTCAACTAATGTTTCCAGCTCCACGTTAAAGGCATTAGGTTTTAACACAACAGCCTCAAGTGCCAGTGGTATTAGAGGTGTGTTTATTTTGACACAGTGCTTCTCTAAAAGCAACTAGCTTATTTTCCTCGCTGGTATCAAACATATGAAATCATTGTGAGTAGCAATATTGACGACATGATGAGCTGTAGCAGACAGACACAAGCATTACAAAATTTCAAATCCCATGAGATGAAATCAGTATTAATAAATATCACAGCGGAATTCAAGATGTAAAGGCAAAGGAACATATAGATCTAGTCGATGCCTGAAATAATCGATTCTGGTCGAACAGTTAGAGGTCAGCAAGATAAAGAGGTTTATGTTCACGTATGAACTGTAACCTCTCTCGTTGAAGCACCATATCGTGGAGTATTTTTCTATACTCCACCGGCTATGATTTGTGGAATACAAAAGGCGAAAACTATTTATTGCATGGAGACATTAATATTAAGTGAGGACACACGATTATGCTCGTAAGGAGAGAATACATTCAGTTACATTTCTATTTTCTTATCACTGTATATGTCGAAGCATGGGCTTGTGTCCATTCTGATCCCAAAAACAGAAAACGCATTTATAGCACCTATTTCCTACTTTGAAGACTTCACCGTCTTTCATAAAATTCATATTCAGAATCAAAAATAAAAATGATCGACAGATGACATCGTTAGGAGAAACGTCAGACAAAAATATCTGACTTAATTTTATCCATTGCTGTCAGTATTTCTTCTGAGACTGTATTACTTTCATAAAATTGCCTTCAGTCGCAATCGTGATTTTACTTTGATACAAGATGCGTTTGGAGCCCTGGAGGCTTATCTTCAGTTGCTTCGACAGTATACAGCGTTTTCTTTTTTAGACTTAGGGTAACTCTGGTCCTGGTAAAATTACAATGGTTTATTACAACTTGGCACATTGTGAATATAAGTTTATAAAGCTGAGGCAAATCTTACAATATCATTGTTTCCGGTGGTGGAAAATAGTTTAGAAGCAAAGTATGAGTAAATATGTTTATGTGCACACTATACTTCGGTCCTACAGCAGATTTTGTAAAAACAAATGAAAGAAGTCAAAGAATTTAAAATGCAAGGATGCTCCAGTTCTACAAATACACTGATGTTATTTCAAAGAAGATAAAAAGGTGTTACATTAATAGCTCTACAGGATATCATTTACAAAACAAACACTTGTGAATATATCAAGTGTGGATTACATTATCCAACGGCTGCTCTAAATTTGGAAAAGCGTCTAAAATAGGATCCCAGGGTTCGAAATGTATCGCGCATTGAAATGAAATCACATCTGTGCCTGAAGTGATTGTTCTTTGTTTTACGAACATAATACAGTTTTGGGAAGAAAGTTGACGGCCAATGGGTAAAATTAACTTGTATTTGCCTATCTGGAAAGTGAGAACGGTGTATTCATTTCAAAATACGATACCTGAGCTAACCAAACTGTCCTGCAACATCAGATGTAAGAAAGAATGTGTATCTAATGATTTTTTTCCAAACTATTTTAAAATCATGAAAAATTCCGTTCATAATCAGCCATGAAAGTCAGAAGAAAATTAGAGAGAGCCGGGTTATGCTAAGAAATTAAGTTACAGCAGAACTTAATAGATACCTTCACCACCTGCATCTTGAGGTAATAAACATGTTGTAGACATTAGAAATGAACTATGTTGATGAATATGTTACAGTTTTATGCCCAACAGTTAGTACTGCTCTAACTAATAAACATGCAAAGGAAATGAGTGCCTTAAAGAGAAATACTCCACTGCCCATAATAATGATACTTCCAAACACAGCCTTTCTATGAGAGAGTTGTTAGCAAAACCAAGAGCAGCTTCACTAATACAGCACAAATCTTATTGAATAAAGTTATTAAACACCAATGCTTGGTCACCATAAGTTTAAAAATCTCATTGTAAGTACAACGAACATCTGAACCATAACTAACAGCTTTTCTTAGAACAAAGTATAACTTAAATTATTCAAGAAGAGGAGAAAAAGTGAAAGAATGCTGTAATAGAATCTTTGAAGAAAAAAATTTGTTAAAACAGTTAAAACATAATCTCAATGAATATCACACTATCTTTACTAATGTAAATAAAGGAAACTCCGCTGATGTCCTTTACAGAAATGATTTCATTAATAAAACTCAACTTTTTCTCAAAAAACAGCTTTACTGAGTTGACCTAACCACTAAATTCCAGAAATATTACAGAAAATGTTTAACTTAAGTTAGTTCCTGCTGTCTGATAAGGCAATAAAAAGCAGCACATTAACTAACTCCACTGCCCACAAACAAAGAACTAAAAACCTAACTCTACTGTTAGACCTATTGTTAACACCAAGAATACCCCAGCATACAAACATTCCCAACAATTAAATATCATCTCCAGGGAATTTTACACTTCTGAAACCATATAAAAATAAATAATACACTGAGTTAAGAATTCTCATCAAAGATGTAAAAGTCGACAGAAGAGCTAGGTTTGCTTCATTTGACATGGTTAATTTATTTGCAAGTCTACATATCAAAGAGACAATTGAAGTTATCGGAAAAACTCTTATCAAAAACAAAAAAGCTAACAATACCAGAGATTTCAGAGTTGGTCGATCTGATTGAACTGTTACTATGTAATAACTATTTCTCTTTTAAAGACAAAATTTACCCACAGAAAGAAGACTTCACTAAGGGTAACATATTTATCAATCACATATAAAAATAATTTTTTAAGAAAAACTAAATATGGTGAAACAATTAAGTGTTATAGAAGATACGTAGAAACACTCCACTTCAATTTCATGGCGCAAAAGATGAACTTGATGAGCTTCTCACATTATTCAATTCATTCCACAATGAAATAAAGTTCACAACTGTACAAGAAACAAAGTCTATAAATTTCTTAGACCTCACAATTGTCAGAGAGCAACAAAAGCACAATTTGTAGATTTATAGGAAACAGAACTTCACTAATATCAAAATACATGCATATCTCATCATACAAGACACACACGAATGCTACATTTAGATCTATGCTGCGCAGGGCACACATATTACCTTTGTAACTAAAGGCGCTAACACATGAAATTGATACAATAAAAGCAACTGCTATGAATAATGGGTATTCAGGAAAATCAGTTTACGAACTATCCAACATCATCTCTCATAGAAGCGCGACAGGAATAACCACTGACATTACACTTCCTCACAAGCATTCCCTACTTAGCAAACATCATAATAAAATTTATAACTTATTTAGAAACACCAAAATATAAATATCATTCGCCTAAAACAACAAACTTTGACACTACTTACCTCACCCAGTAAACATGAACACTCCAATAACAGAACGCAGAGGAATATGTAAATTAGAATGAAACAGCTGTCCTGCATTTTACATAGGCAAAACAGTAAGAAGTTACCACAATCATTACAAAGAACACACTGATGCTTTTAGACTAAACCAGTCTCACAAAGCCCCAGCAGTCAACTACATGTACCTTAACAGATGCAGACTAAGTGATATCCACAACAGCCTAACTGTACTATACTGTAATCCACTCAGACAACCAAGATAAACAACTTGATCTACTAGAACAGTTAGAAATAATGTATCACAAAGGAATAACTTCTGAAAACATGTCAAATGAACAAAAAGATTTTAACAGCCATAATACCTTCAGTAAATTTGAAATATTATGTTTTCTTAGGGAAACAAGTAGTTAATAGTTTGGTAATATAATCCACATTTGACATATATTTTGTAAATGATAATATGCATAACTAATAACGTAATAACTCTGTATCTTCCTTGAAATACACTCCTGGAAATGGAAAAAGGAACACATTGACACCGGTGTGTCAGACCCACCATACTTGCTCCGGACACTGCGAGAGGGCTGTACAAGCAATGATCACACGCACGGCACAGCGGACACACCAGGAACCGCGGTGTTGGCCGTCGAATGGCGCTAGCTGCGCAGCATTTGTGCACCGCCGCCGTCACTGTCAGCCAGTTTGCCGTGGCATACGGAGCTCCATCGCAGTCTTTAACACTGGTAGCATGCCGCGACACAGTGGACGTGAACCGTATGTGCAGTTGACGGACTTTGAGCGAGGGCGTACAGTGGGCATGCGGGAGGCCGGGTGGACGTACCGCCGAATTGCTCAACACGTGGGGCGTGAGGTCTCTACAGTACATCGATGTTGTCGCCAGTGGTCGGCGGAAGGTGCACGTGCCCGTCGACCTGGGACCGGACCGCAGCGAAGCACGGATGCACGCCAAGACCGTAGGATCCTACGCAGTGCCGTAGGGGATCGCACCGCCACTTCCGAGCAAATTAGGGACACTGTTGCTCCTGGGGTATCGGAGGACCATTCGCAACCGTCTCCATGAACCTGGGCTACGGTCCGGCACACCGTTAGGCCGTCTTCAGCTCACGCCCCAACATCGTGCAGCCCGCCTCGAGTGGTGTCGCGACAGGCGTGAATGGAGGGACGAATGGAGACGTGTCGTCTTCAGCGATGAGAGTCGCTTCTGCCTTGGTGCCAATGATGGTCGTATGCGTGTTTGGCGCCGTGCATGTGAGCGCCACAATCAGGACTGCATACGACCGACGCACACAGGGCCAACACCCAGCATCATAGTGTGGGGAGCGATCTCCTACACTGGCCGTACACCTCTGGTGATCGTCGAGGGGACACTGAATAGTGCACGGTACATCCAAACCGTCATCGAACCCATCGTTCTACCATTCCTAGACCGGCAAGGGAACTTGCTGTTCCAACAGGACAATGCACGTCCGCATGTATCCCGTGCCACCCAACGTGCTCTAGAAGGTGTAAGTCAACTACCCTGGCCAGCAATATCTCCGGATCTGTCCCCCATTGAGCACGTTTGGGACTGGATGAAGCGTCGTCTCACGCGGTCCGCACGTCCAGCACGAACGCTGGTCCAATTGAGGCGCCAGGTGGAAATGGCATGGCAAGCCGTTCCACAGGACTACATCCAGCATCTCTACGATCGTCTCCATGGGAGAATAGCAGCCTGCATTGCTGCGAAAGGTGGATATACACTGTACTAGTGCCGACATTGTGCATGCTCTGTTGCCTGTGTGTATGTGCCTGTGGTTCTGTCAGTGTGATCATGTGATGTATCTGACTCCAGGAATGTGTCAATAAAGTTCCCCTTCCTGGGACAATGAATTCACGGTGTTCTTATTTCAATTTCCAGGAGTGTAGTACACCAGTGTATTTTTAGAAACACAGCATTTTTATATCTGAAATGCTTTCGCTTGTTTTGAGTTGTGTTTACAAAGTGAGCAGTAGAGTGAAAAGTGTATATATGTGCACTCTTTGACATAAAACATGTCCTGCCGCGCGCCAACGCAGAGCCCGAGTCCACACCGATCGCGAGTTGGGCAAATAACCTGACCATACTGATAAGTATTCTAAGTCCGGCCATCTGCACGATCTGGCAACGTTATATGCTGCGGCATTTCCTGGAAAAAGTCTTGCCTGCAATTCGAGTGAGTTTGTTTCGTCTGCGACTGTTGTTCATTGGTAGCTGGTACAGTAGCTCAATGTGTTTGCCTTAGGAGGAAAGCTACCTTTGTTATAAAAACAGGAGCTGAGTGAATGGATCAACGATGAACTTGAAAGGGTGGTTTTGGACGTCCGTCTCGAACAAATTCGGTGGTCGATAACAAACAAATAAGATAAAAAAGAAGAAGAAAGTGGCAAAACGTGTGATGTCTGAATGTGAAGTCTCGCGGTCGAGACCCATCCTGGGCTACATTTTTGTAACGCCTTTCGTCTGAGTGTTGATGTCATGAGTCAAATGAAAGCATAGTTACAATTTATTTCACTTTCTGACACACCGGTAATAGCAGATTCACCTAATAACAGTAACCAATTGCTTGACAGACTATCTGCTTGTGAACGCCACGGTATCCGGGACCCATTTACTAGTTTCCGAAAGCGGCTGCCCGGCGACGTTGCTCTCCCTCGCCCCTTGTCGAAGGCGCCTGCTACCACTAACAGCTTTGGGTGGTATACAATGCTTTAATGTTGTCGGGTAATGCTCCAACAAAAAAGTTCACGATCCGAGTTTCGTGCCCGATAGCAGCGGAAGCTTGTCACTGTTTTTACAATGATGTCTTTTTTCTTCCACTACTATGGCCCAAAACTATTTCTTTAGTTTGTAATCATATTAAAATATCTCACTATGTTTTTTACTGTTTTTGTTAATGCTTTATATCTCCCTTTTCCCCTTTTAGTGGCGGTTCTTCATGCAATTGTTTTGTCTGGAATTCTTCTGCTTCTGTCAAGTCACAGTAAGTAACGGTGATGGAACGCGTTTCACTGTCGTCTTCTGACACCGCACGGTAAATGTATGGGATGAACTGTACGAATACTTTGCAGCACATGAACTACATCAAGGAGGAACACTGTACTCTTTGAGAACCAAATCTGGTTTCGTGGAAAGCTTAATGCTAATATTAACAGATTTTTTAGGTATTCAATTAGTTTTAGATGAGGTATTCAATTAGATTTAAACCAACAAAAGTGTCCACGTTCGAAGCTACACTGAGAGGTAGGAAGCTGCTAACGCTGGTGTTAGGAAACGTCTGCAGGTGATTTGTAATTGCTGTTACAAAAATTTTGCAGAGAGGAGGTATATTAATTAGTATGTCCAATTCATAGCTATTCCCCTGGCATACGGGTCCTACGTGAAGAGAAAACCTCAGATTTATATCGTATCGTTGCCGGTCGATTCGAATCTCTTCAAAGACTTTTGTATAGTGATGAAGATATTTATGGCCATTAAAACAACTTATTGAGTCGAGAAGGAGAGAAGACATAATGTGTTAAGATTTTCTTCAGATTTCGTTAAGAATTTATTCTAGCAATTTGCAGCTCCATGGAGTAAAACGGAAAAAAGAGGAACTTTGTGGACTTCGGTATCCACCGCGATTGGCATTCGCAGCCTACACCGCCATGTCATCCTAACACATGTGCAGGACCACTGAGGTAACGAAACTTTCCTAGCGGCAGCTCTCCCATATCGTACGATTGTCCACTCATCCTGACAACATTAAACATAAGAAAAGTTGTTACTCACGTACGGTACGGAGTACCCGAAGTAAAAAAATGAAATTACCCTTCTCAGTGTCTCATTCTACATGAAGATTATACAGCATGTCATCGAGATGGAAGGTAAATACCAAGTGAATTTCGCTGGTATACTCAGTGATATATGTGGAAATATATGCACTCTCACAGGGTTGCCAAATATTTGCGGCGATGTTGCCAATTCTTAAGTGTGCTAGGAGCAGCTATCTAGCGAAATGCTGGACTTGCTGCTCGTCTTGTACTGGCCCTCAGAGGGGAGGCGTGCGCCCTTTGGATTTATGCTGCGTCACCTACTGACACCTTCTGATGTCAGCTTTTAGGCTATAGAAAATAAAGTCAATAAATTACATTTAATCAGAATTCCTCATTTTCCTAGCCTTACGGCGTGGAAGGAGGCTGTTAAGCGCGGTGTTATAAAGTAACGACGTAGGGAAATCAAAGATAGTGATATTAATTTCGTTCATACAGTATACGGCACGCGAAGAATTGAGGTATATAATTTTCCACCACGAATACAATTCCCCGAAAGTAGAAAGGAATAAACGCTTCCAATGGTAATTTGCAACGAAAGCTTCTTTCAATGGAAGAAAATGATTTTGGAAATCAACCTTGTCTCACACGTCACGAAACGGTAAGGATTCAAACTCTTTACACCTCGAAATCGACTGCTTAGTGCACTCTTGCGTATGTTGGCGGAATGGAAGCATGAAAAAAAGCGGTTAACTGTGGTACGCAGTGATCAATACATTTGAGGATTCAGAAGAGAAGGAACTGAGGATATGTACACAGTCTGCTCACTGGTTTCTTAATATCCGCCCTTCCCCCTCTCTTTTGTACGTAAATGATGAAAAGAATCCAAATCCACGTTACAGATGGTTTCCTTAAATCGTACTGGGGTGTTTCTTCTTCTTTGTTGTTGCTTGGTATTTGGAAAGTAGAACACTATGCCTTGTGCCACAGTATTGGATCAAGATGGCTAGGAGACTTAGTAAAGGCATTCGGAAGTGAGTGTCGCAAGTCAGATTACCTGGAATTTAAATAGTGCTTTAAATAGCTATGTAAACAAGAACTAGAAATTACTCTCATTTATCCAGTGCCATAACTCATTCCCACACCAGCACAACAACAGCAGCAGAACATTTTCCATTTATACTAGTTTCTCCAAAACCGATAGCTGACTTAAGGGTAAACCATCGTTGTGGTCACAAATTCGTAGCTATCTGTAGCAGAGTACATCCATACGACATATTACCTTGCTGAGTAATACACTACGATGTGAATGTGGCTGTCGTCATGGTGTGAAATCAACAGAAATTGTTGTAGAGATCTGCCTGCATCATCGGTTGCTGTTCACTCTTATTGGGCTATTCCTATTATCCTGTCCACAAGCTAAATGTGTGTAGATTGAAAGGAGAAACATACAACATTCCATTCTCCCAGATTCAATGGTCAAGTGAATAGGCACAAAATAGCAATACCAACTTGCGACCGAAGAACTGATAATAATAATAATGACCGTAACAAACCGAAAACGAAAGAATTTTATTGCGTTACAGAAGAAGATGTCGATCAAAAATAAAACTGGGCTGATTGTTCAGTTGGCTCAATGCAACATTCAGGGGTCTGAACTAGCAACTATTCCTGCATTAGATTAAGATACAAGAATGGTTCCACGGAGCTAACGTGACGCTGCTGCTTTCAGCTTCTTCCACTTCTCTGGTGGTTGTTAATGTAGACAAGTCACAACACGAAACTAAGAACCAATAGCAATTTAAACGTGTAATGATCTTCCTACAGAGATTTAAAACAGTTATCATTTGCTCATTGTTTCAAAGAACTTTGTAAACGTTTGTGTGCACTTTATGCCACAACACGTATATGAAACACCTTTCCATGTTTGACATTCTAAAGCAGAGTTTCCTCGAAACCCGTAAATAAAATTGAATTTGCTGAACATGAAGTGACAAAAAAATTTTTCTCCAGCGATCATAATAGCACTGTTTAGAGGTTCACAATTCGTTATGCTTTTCTTTGTCGTCATTAGTCCACTCCTTCGCCGTACTGGAGGCCACTGCCGGCCGGTGTGGCCGTACGGTTCTAGGCGCTTCAGTCTGGAACCGCATGACCGCTACGGTGGCAGGTTCGAATCCTGCTTCGGGCATGGATGTGTGTGATGTGCATAGGTTAGTTAGGTTTAATTAGTTCTAAGTTCTAGGCGACTGACGACCTCAGGAGTTAAGTCGCTTAGTGCTCATAGCCATTTTTGAATTGGGGGCCACTAAACCTTGTGCTGCCATGTGAAAATTGGAAGGACCTCTCAACGTGGCCCGTCCAAGAATCCGCATGTATGTTACCAGCTAATTCGCCTCCATTATTAGTTCCGAGAACTGCAGCGGAATGCCAATAGGTCGTGACTCCAACAACGCAAAGGCAGAGCCTGTAAGTATTTCGGAGTCCGTCGGAAATATCCATGGCCGGTCGCACAAGCCAGCTGAAGTGTGGGCAACTAACAGTGCGTTCCATGACAAAAGTGAGAGTCGTGATACAGTCGCAGTGGAACTGAGAGACAAGAATGTTAGTGATTGCATTTACTGGAAGTGGAAACTACTCTGCGTCAGAAGCTGGAGAAAAGTGTGGAGCAGCTGAAGAACAGCGAGACTCTGGTGGAAACAGTACGAGGAGAGTAGCTATTTCGGGCGGAAAGAGGGAAGTGGCCGACTCCATGTGTCCAGTGAAGCAGATTATCGACGTCTCTTGGAGAACGTAAGAGCTAAACCATTTCTCAGTTGCCGTGCACTGAGAGAGATTTCTCAGTTTTCCAGCAGAGGAGAAATGGTTTATATTGTCGGAGAGCAGCTATCAAATAACCTTTGACCCATCGTTAGAAAACTGATCGCATGGCTTTTGCAGCACAACGCATCGACTTCAATTGGAGCAAAGTAATCTTCTCCGACGAAAAAGTATTTTCTTCGTTTAGTGACGCTTCTTTTCAGGTGAGATCTGAAAGTTAATATATGTAATTATTTCAGAAGCAATTGTTTTATGCCTAAATGGCTTTGGATTTGGATTGGATTGGGTTGTTGGGGAAGGAGACCAGACAGCAAAGTCATCGGTCTCATCGGATTAGGAAAGGACGGGGAAGGAAGTCGGCCGTGCCCTTTCAAAGGAACCATCCCGGCGTTTGCCTGAAGTGATTTAGGAAAATCACGAAAACCTAAATCAGGATGGCCGGACGCGGGATTGAACCGTCGTCCTCTCGAATGGCTTTGGCTTTGTAGTAGGTTAAAAATAATTGATGTAAGCAGTTTCCTATATTCTCCCTTTATCAGTCTGATCCATTGCCCGCATCTCGTGGTCTTGCGGTAGCGTTCTCGCTTCCCACGCCCGGGTTCCCGGGTTCGATTCCCGGCGGGGTCAGGGATTTTCTCTGCCTCGTGATGGCTGGGTGTTGCGTGATGTCCTTAGGTTAGTCAGGTTTAAGTAGTTCTAAGTTATAGGGGACTGATGACCTAAGATGTTCAGTCCCATAGTGCTCAGAGCCATTTGAACCATCTGATCCATTACCAGTCAAGTAAATGTAATAGCTGAAATAGTGCGTAATTGTCTTAACAAGCAAACAGTTTGGTTGCTTTAGGTGTACCACCCAACGCTTCCATCCAGACTACATCCACGAAAGACAAAGAGGTAGACGGTTCTCTGTAGCATTGTGGTGCTATATCTCGGCGCATGGAGCAAGACCTCAGTGGAGCATAGATGGAATTCTCAGCGGAGACGCCTATATTAATAAACTAAATTCCATCATGAAACCGAGTGTAGTTGTCCTGTATCCACAGGATGAAATAAATTTTCTGCAGGTATGAATAATGGAAACTATAGAGTTACAAGTAGCTTTAGTTTTTCCGAAGGTTTATTCGTTACTTTCATGAACTGCACTCTTTGTCGAAGCAACTGTTCTACTCTCATTTCTATTATTTTGATCTTTCTGTAATAACTGAGTGTTGTTCTGATGTTGATAGCTTTCTCGAGCACCTTCTTAGTTTCTTTCATAGTACTACGTTTCATAATTATATTTGGAAGACAGAATTCGTTTCTAAGAACATGACCTATGACTTCCTTCTCGTTCTTCCTTTTTCTCTTCTTAGTCTTTTATCCAACTTGCCTCTTCACAACACTCTGAGAATTGTTTGTCTCTGCATTTAACTTGTTTTAGTCATTTTGTACTACATTCAATTTCCCGTTGCCTTCAGACAGATCATACCTTGTTTCTATAGGCTACAAATTTCACGTCCAAAGAAAAGTGTTCTCTATATAATCGATTGTAGTGGGTTTCTGTATTTGTACCGTTGTTATGCTTACATGTAATGGTATTATTTTTAATTATGAATGCTTTTTCTATTGCTGTTACTCTCCTTAATTTTATTAAATACCAATTTTTCTCTGGCATTCCACTCTTGCAGTTGTTGAGCTGTTGTACTTCATTATTTATAATGCCATCCATTTCTATGTCTACGTTGATATTTGTATTACTTTTGCTCGTTGCCGTTACATTTGTTCTTCTTTCTCACAGATTTTATTGTTTTTTTGGTTTGTCGGTTAATAGTTGCAATATTTTATTCATTTTGTTTCTGAGTCTGGACCTATTAGCAAGTCATTAACAAATGTAATATACTTTATCTCTTCACCGCTGCGTTTAGTTCGTCATTTTTCGTGTTCCATCATGTGTACGGTTTCTTCGAAGTGTATAGGTTCTTAAAGAAAACGTATTTCATATTTTGCAAGGTCGTAGTATGGATCAAAACGAGAAGAAATGTCTAGTATGCGTGGAGTCTAAAGTGCGTACATTAAGAGCTATAAGTTCTTCACTATACCGAGTAAGTGCTTATAGCTCTTGAGGTATGCATTTTAGACCACACGTATACTAGACGTTTATTCTCGTTTTGATCCGTACTACGACCTCGCAAAATCTGAAATATCGTTTTTAACGCCTTGCATTTCAAGCACATACGTAGGCGCAGGACGCCCACGTCTTACTCAGTTCCTGACTTCATATTCTCTTTTACTCCAATTCTAAGAATTGTCTTCTGATTTATCCAAAAATTGTAGCTAATCTTCCACACTCATGCCAGTCGAATTTTTTTATAGCTTCCAGTTAGCATCACTACTAAATCAATGAAGCGAAGAGAGTTCATCGGTTTCTCACACGACTTTGTTTTTAATGAGCACCACACGCAAACTTTGTTGTTCATAAAGTGAATCCAATCCCAATACAACGTTCGATTTCTATTTTTGTTCATTTTTAGTACGTTTTTATTAGGTCGCTTTCCTGTGTCAGTCTGTTTGGAAAAATTTTGCTACTGGATCTTACCGTAAGCTAGAGACTTCAGCATAGTTCAGAACTAGATGACAATGCAGTATTAACTCGCTTTCGTATCTGCTATATGACCGAGGGCACTTTGTTTTCCTGTCTGTTCGGTAAAAAATTTCCAACTGATTTTAAACTAATTGACCGATGAGCTTGAGACTAGAAATTTACAACACATCTCATAACTGGATGACAGTAAAATGTTAACTTGCTTTCCTGTCTGGTGTGTGGCGGAGGGTAGTCTATATACCACAACTATGTCCGGCTTTTCCTGTTTCAGTCCCGTATATTTCGCAGTAAGAACGACTGCTGGTAAGATTTTGTGTAAGATCGAATCTACTTAATTTTTACCTTTTCGTAAAATATAGGAAGGACGAAGCAATATATTTTTTGACTCAGGATAGAGGCAACTAAAATTTACCGCACGTCTTGTAAGCAGGATGTTTAGGTTTTTATGGTGGTAACGTCACGTAGCGCTCTGTATGAAAATCACTGACTGTGCTGTGTGCGATCTGTGGCTGGTTGGCATTGTTGGAATATTCGCTATTGTAGTGTTTGGCAGTTGGATGTGAACAGCTCGTAGCGTTGCACAATTGGAGGTGAGCCGCCAGCAGTCGTGAATGTGTGGAGAGATATGGCAGAATTTTGAGAGCGGACGATCTGGACGTGTGTCCGTCAGAAAAAGGAAATTAGTAAGACTGGATAGCATGAACTGATATATATAGATATATATATTAGGACTTTTGAACACTATTAAGGTAAATGCATTGTTTGTTCTCCATCAAAATCTTTCATTTGCTAATTATGCCTATCAGTAGTTAGTGCCTTCGGTAGTTAGAATCTTTTATTTAGCTGGCAGTATTGGCGCACCCTATATTGCAGTAGTTTGAGTAACGAAAATTTTTGTGAGGTAAGTGATTCATGAAAGGTATAGGTTATTGTTAGTCAGGGCCATTCTGTCGTAGGGATTGTTGAAAGTCAGATTGCGTTGCGCCAAAAAAAAAAAAAAAAAAAAAAAAAAAAAATAATAGGTTTCTCAGCACTGTCATTCCTAATTTTTGTAAGGGATGTTTCAGTTTCTGTTCTAATATATTGAAAATGTTTGAAAGCGATTGAAATATTTCACACAGACAAGACTAAAACGAATAAAACAATTATTTAAATAAAAATCTTTCTAATATAACACGTTCGTAAACGGACTAAGAGGTAGAAAATAGTTTTCCCTAGCCTCATACAAATTCCTACCCCCCACCCCCCCCCCCCCCCCCCCGATCCTCTCCCATACAGACGGACCTGAAAATATGTGCTATTCAATTTCTGAAAGCTATGACAGCACTCATAGAATTTAAAACCAAAAACGTGTGACGCATAGAAGAGATGATCGTAAGGAATGTGGAAAGTAAGTGTCGCTCAAAAAAATCAGAAAACAGTTCATATCATTAGTAGACTAATAAAATTGTTATTGACTTTAGTGAACTATTCACTCACCAATGATCAATTACATGGGTCCAACGTTTTTAGTTTTAAATTTTGGAAAGTATTGTCATAGGTGTTGAAAATTCATAAGCTCATAGTTTCTAAACCACCTGTGTCGGATCAGGAATTTGAATGGGGTTAGGGCAAATTATGTTATAGCATTCATTCCGTTCTAAAAACAAATCATATTAAAAGGTTTTTTGTTTAAATCATTATTTACGAGATTCGTATTTTTCTTGAGGCTATGAAATTATGGGCTGTGGCCTCAGTTTTGTACTTGGCGGATTTTGATGTAGTTTTGATATAGCCAATCTCAGATAATTCGTCCTCGCTTCTGCCAGACTGCCTGACAAGGGAAGTCGTCGATGTCGGGGATAGAAAGGATTGGAGTGGAGCGAGCAGTAACCCGGTTTCAGGTGCCAGATATCTCGCCGTAAAGCCGTTCACCTTGGTACGCCTTCGGTCAGAATATATCGCTCTCGGACAGAGGCGAGATAGCGGTATCAGTAACGTCCCACACTAGCACGCTGCATACTGTGAGTTCCATTTCGGTCCTACGTGTGGCTTGTGTTTCGTTTATCTCTTTCTTTACTCTTGTTCTACTTTCATTTATGGTAACAGCTGACAACCACCTTCATTACACTGATAACGACACAGATAACAAAGAGATAAAAACACAACCGATTTATTATGATACACGTTTTATGCTGTGTGTCGTCATATTAAAGTTGGAAACATAAATTGTTTCATGAGTACGTCTCACAGTGGCATCTAGTTGTCACTAAGTGGAAATGGAAACTTAGTTAATGGACATTCTGAAATCGGTTATTTAACTTAACTGTAAGCGTTTCTTCCAAGCGCCCAGCCGCGAGTGAGCGCGTTGACACGAGGCATGAAGAGGCGACGGCGGCGGCCAGTAGATTCAGCACATCGTGCGAGCGCCCGTGTGACGTGCGCAGAGCGTATCACCTCATAAAAATGAATCTGTGTCAATCTTGTATATTTGTGAATGGAATGAGAGAAAAAATGATACTAAGTAACGGGTATATGTCGTTTTGTATAGGCGAAGCCACTGAACAGACTAAGAAAAGACCAACCGACTTCTCCACTATTTGCAGTAACATACAATAAAAAAGTAAACTCTTACATGCTTCGTATCGAATCCAAAATTCCAAACAGACATTCTAGACCATCTCACCATTACGAACACAGAAGACATTTTCATGGATGACAATATATCCTGAACGAAGAACTATCGGCGTGAGATGCCTGGCACCTTAAACTACACCACCATTCATCCTGCTGTCTGATACCCATCCCCGCGCCCTCCTCTTGTAAGTGTGATTTTTTCCCACTGCTGTCATACAAGTTTCATTGAATGTGAAACTCCTTCTCCTACTGTAACTTTTAGACCTATAGCTTAGACGCCAAGCTATCACATGGGTCAAATTTTTACAATGTATAGCAATTAAAAATTCTTAGTATTAGTGAGTAATGTATCACTTACAAGCCTAATAGGTGTTAATTTCTTTACAGGACCATAGCCCCACTCACAACAACAAAACCGTCCAGAAAGGGTTTCAATGACAGAGAAGAATAAAACTTCTTCCTTTCGTGCCGAGATCACCAGACCTCAACCAAACAGAAAATATGTGGGTGGAAGTTGCGACGTCGCTACCACCTCGATAAACGCATGCAGAAAGCCTACGGTCCAACACAGAAACTACGTGGGAGATTAACGATCGTGAAAATATTTGTAGCCATTTAGAATTGTCAATACCCTGACGCCTTCAGTTTATCATAGAAAACGACGGAAGATGGGTAAGCTACTAAAATCAAATAAGGGCTAAATCACCCAGTCAGTACATGCTTAATCTCCCACGGGATTCATGACATCCATAAGTCCTCTTGAGATCACTTTTTAGTTTTATCGAAGAATGAGTAAGCTTTTTGGATAGTTTGCTGTCAATCAATAAAAAATTTACAATCAATTCATTGTTTTTTGTGTACAGCTGATGACTTTCGCAAAATATTTGGTCTGTTACTTGGGTGATACATAGATAAGAGACAGGGCTCTATTGACAATGTCAATCAGTAGCGTGCAAAACCACTTGCTGTGAACGCTTCGACAGCAACGGTGATGTGAAAGATAGCAGTTGGTTTTGGCTCTGATTACATCATCCGACTGCCCAAAAACTGACTCCCGATATACAAATCCAACAGAACAAATTGAATTTGCGTTTCTCGAATTCATTTAGGGCCTACTCAGAAAAAAAGAAACCTTCCCAGATGTTACCAGACACGAAAGTCTTCACAGGTAAAGAAGATTTTCGAAAAGCATATAAATTATTTCTGGAGCACAGTGCCAGGACGCATTTTAAATATTATCACGGGTAGCAGTTGCGTTTCTTCCACCAAATAGTCTATTTCAAGGCATGCACCGCTACCACCCACAGAGTTTTACTCTAGGACTTGCTAGTAAAGGGCTATAATGAATTACCCTCCTCTAACATTACCTTTTTTCACATGGAGATAACCGATATCATATATACTATCTGTTCTTGCATAGGTTAGAATTGTCTCAGCTGTTCCATTAAAATAATTCATATGATTTTTTATTATATTTAAGGCTAAAATGTACAAAAAAGAAATTAATATGTTACAATCGATATGTACTAACAGTTAAAATTACTCATCTTTTAAAAATATTTGAAATTACGAAATTTCTGGTATACTAAAAATTCATATTAATAATTATACAATCTAACTCTAATTATTAAATATATTTCTGGATTTATTTATAAAATAATGTTACAATTTGGTAAAGATACTTTTCCTGTCCAGAAAGTTTGTAAACTCTTTGGAAACTGTGAGAACCGCAGAATGTAAGTCTTTGTGGGCATGCCTCTGATGGTGGTTGACGTTTCCTAAATTTGTCACCAACAATGTAATAGTTGGTTTTCTTGAATGTAGAAAAGGTAAAAATGGAGTGATGTTGAAAGAAGTGACAAAGAACCAAATTCACGAATAATACAAGCAAACCTGCATCAATAACTTAGTCATTAAGAACCTTCCAAACCGAAATTTCGGCTGCAAGAATGTATCCCTAGAGAAGACTTTGAGCCATTGACAACAACGACGAGATAATTAAGATAAGCAAAACGTTATTCTTTTGTACATCTCAAGCCTCTCGAAGCTTTCAAAATTTGTGCAAAGAATGAGAATTTTAATAGTAATGCGTGGGAGAGAATGATTACAAGGGCCTTCATGAAGTTTCAATTTGTATTTGTTCAGCATCTCGGTATCAAACAAGATGGGCGGGCAAGGGAGGATGGGGGGAAATTATGAAAGAACTGAACAAGCTTGTTAGGATCCATTATTTATGGTAGACCTAGCGGTGAAAAACATATGAGACAGCACAACTGCATATTTCCATAAGTTTTCTGTTTTCCTTTTTTCTTCTTCAGGAGAGATACTTTCCAATTTTATTGTAAATCCACACTTTCATTTGTTACTCCGTGGTATTCCTATATTAGATACATGTACAAGGGATCATCCTTTGACAATTTACACGTAAGATGAGTCAATATACGCAATGGTTTATCTATAACAAAATTACCAGAGATATCAGTACGAGTTGGGTAACGATGAATGTTCTACATGCAATTACAACAGCAAGTCGAAAATTTTTAAAACCACCTACACTAGGAACTAACGCAGAACCCACGAGCAATAGTCTAAGAGTCAGCCACAATTGTCATCGACGAACTTCAACACAGTCAAGGCAAAGTCCAACCACGCACCACGAAAAACGGCCTGTCCCTGTAACACATCAACGAGAGTAACCCTCCCAGTTACCACATTATAATGTCTTCATATTTTAGTTGCATTTCTGACCTAGTTATATGTTACACATAGCCAGACGTAATACACTCAATCTGAAGCCACACTCCAAAGTATCTTCCTGCTTCTTGATATTTTGTACATGGTCGTTTAGCACTCAATTTTAGTTCTGTTAAAATAAACTTTCGCAGCAAATCGAGCAGGATAAGTACGAAGTTTATTTGTGGTTTTCAACGGCGTAATCCGCTGTCGATCTGTGGCCTTCTCCTAGGTTAGCATGTGGTGGCGCAGCTCCACTGAGGGCTGGCTGGAGCAGACTGTGGATAACAGTTGGGACGTTCAGAGCTGTTCATGACGTCCTTCATAGTGCTAATGCAGGTGCGATTTGGAAATATTGCTGACTATGTTTGACACCTCGCTGATCATTCACTGCCGGCCGTGGTGGTCATGCGGTTCTAGGCACTTCAGTCCTGAACCGCGTGACTGCTACAGTCGCAGGTTCGAATACTGCCTCGGGCATGGATGTGTGTGATGTCCTTAGGTTAGTTAGGTTTAAGTAGTTCTAAGTTATAGGGGACTGATGACCTCAGATGTTGAGTCCCATAGTGCTCAGAGCCATTTGAACCATTTTGATCATTCACTCACATTCGGTATTGGAGCTAATGGTGCTAAATACACGTAATAGTCTCTTTTCATATGGATGAAATAATCTGGTTAGTCATTATTGCTGCTATATTTATCACGAGAGAACAGCAACGGTATTGATATTTTTAAAAAATGGTTCAAATAGCTCTGAGAACTATGGAACTTAAGATCTGAGGTCATCAGTTCCCTAGAACTTAAAACTACTCAAACCTAACTTACCTAAGGACATTACACACATCCATGCCCGAGGTAGGATTCGAACCTGCGACTGTAGCAGTCGAGCTGTTCCGGACTGAAGCGCCTAGAACCGCTTGGCCACCACGACCGGCTATTGATATTTAAAACAGGTCACATATTCTTCAGTCTCAGTTGCACAGTCTACGAAAATGTGTAACTGTAACCGGAGAATAAATCATATTTGTTTCAAATTTTATGTAGTCATCACGTTTATATGATATCAAGATAGTAAATTTAATTTTGCGACTCTTGGAAGAGCAGTCCACGCTTAAGTTGGAACGGGTTCTTTACCTTATGTTGTGACTTGTCTGCGTTAACTACCACCAGAGCAATTGCAGAGAGTGTAATACAGAAGTCTCATGTTAGCACCGTGGCGCCAGCCTCGATTCATGATCTCAATTGCTGGTTCTAATCTCGTTGGATTACCGATGTGTAATTCTTCACTTTTTTCTTTATATTTTCAGCTAGCCACAATGGAGTTCAGTAACAAAATCTGAAGAAAACATTTGTATTGTTCTAACTAACGATCAGCCAATTTTTATTTATTTTTATTGTTAACCGTCAACCTTTTACTGTGATGCTATAAACTTAATTCATTATTAGTTTATTGTTGTTACTGTCATTGTTGTTATGTCTTCACTCACAAGAACTTTCGTACCCCTGTTCTGCGATGACGCATGCGACCAGCTAGTCAGGAAGAAAGGAATAACTCTGAGTCCTCTCTAGACGTTTCCTTCTGTGAAAACACGTCAAAGGTAGACATGCATGAGGTTTCCGACAATAAAGGCCATTCGGCCGAAGACGTCTGCACACCATCTTTGCCTCAACACCACACGTACAGTGAGTTCAAATACCAGTTACCGTGCAGCAGTCTCGTGGTCTTACACCCAAATAACCGTTCTCTCTTCTGAGGTCACATGTGGTCAGCCTTACCCAGATATTCCGGATACAGTTTCGGTCTCTATAAACTGTCGCCCCATCTGAGAAACAACAGAACGATTCACATTAAGCCGTTGGGCCACATTGATTTGCCACTGTCATGGTTACTTTCTTTCTATAGCCCACGGTTGCAGAGACTCTGGTAGACATCTTCTCTGTGCCATACTGCACCGTCTGTAACTGTGTACACAACGATTGCAGATGTGGCGCTACCTGTAAAATATTGCTTCATTTTATAGGTGCTCTGACGTTATCGTTCCCATGGGTCTCTGTTGATGGGAATGCAATCTTCCGCGCAGAACACGATCGTACAAATATCTGGTTGACAGTTTGTATGATTATATCGTGAATTATGTACAGGATTTATCTGATCAGGTTTAATAAATAAATAAATAAATAAAAATAACGGTTTGTTGCTTTAATTTTGAATACCTGTGTATGTATGTCATAAAAACTGACGCATGATGCATTATGCAAGACGTTTAAATTTACGTTGAATAATTATTTATGAAAAAACAGTCCTGATCGCAAAATATCATTTATTTACAATGACCAATTTCGGAACATACAGTAGGCCATCTTCACATTGATAGCACTGTAAAGGTTATAAAAGTGCATGGTAATTAGAGAAGTGACTCTTGCTTAAAATGTACAAAGATTACACTAAAAAGGCCGGATGTTTTACCCATTTGCCGAGCTGGTAAGGTGGTGAACAGCTGAGTGTTGTCGAGACGATAACTGCTGATAATGGCTTTGCTGCCACGTGTTAAATATTGCTGATAACGCGATTTTACGTCAGCCGCAGACAGTGATGTTTTACTGTACGTAAAACTATTTTCACAGAAATGGCGATGTGCTGGCCGTTTCTTGTCAAAGACGTTGCTGTAGCAAGCTCACACCAGGGCGACGTTGTATATCGCCTATTGGCGGCCGAATAGGTATGTAGATTACGCTGTTCCCATGAAGACGTTGTCCAGGTGGTCATTATTTTGGTTGAATTGGCGTTTTGATCGAAATTTTCAACGCTGTGGTTAGAGAATTAGACAACATTTACTACATTTATAATTTGTAAGTTAATCAGTACAGCAAGGGGGCTAAAACTTATTTAGGGAATTCATTAATAAATTTAATAAGAGCTGTGTGGGTATTTCAATCGTAAAATAAATACAATGCACTCTTAGTATTCGTTTTTCCTTCCTGTATCTATGTAGTACTGGTAATCGTAAAAGATAATAACATTAAACAGAGTAGTCAGGTATTTTAATTGAGTCACAAACCATAAAAATAGTCTTGTGCCTTATTCATGTCCTACATATTAATGTAATAGAAAAGTCATCATATTAAACGGACCGTCTGGCTTTTTTGGTACCACAGGCTTTTCTGTGGATCGTCACGGAGCAACAGTAAGGAATATTACACTCTCCAACAATAAAGAATTGTTCACTCTCAAAAGTGATGAGCGATAGCAGCCGCCTTCGACAAGAGGTCAGGCAGTGCAGCGTAGCTGCAGCAATCACTGTGTTAAGTATCTAATGAGCCCCAGACAGCACTGACACACCTTGCGTCCAGAGGCAGACAGTCCGCAATGCAACCTGTCGCAAATCTGTTATTTGGCGGAACTGTTATTACCAGCGTAGAAAGGTGAAATACATTGTCAGAAGGTATATTACATTGTAGCTGTATTATGATTTCATTAATGCCATCAACATCAATTAGAAAAGCTCTATAAAACGTTAAGCAGCAAGTCATCTCAAACGCAAGCCCCCATGCTCTGTCGACATGCGTTTTCCCACTAGCCCATGGCCACAACCCATACTAACTTGCTCATATTGGACACAAGACGTCCTCCAGGAAGT
Source organism: Schistocerca gregaria (assembly GCF_023897955.1). Classification (NCBI taxonomy): domain Eukaryota; kingdom Metazoa; phylum Arthropoda; class Insecta; order Orthoptera; family Acrididae; genus Schistocerca; species Schistocerca gregaria. Next base: position 313,799,082 of record NC_064926.1, on the reverse strand, counting down.
ACCGCATCATACAGTGTTGCCAGATCGTGCAGATGGCCAGAGAATATTTAACAGTGTGACCGGGTTATTTACCCCAACTCATGATCGGCACGGGATTATGGTTTGTGGCGGCCACCTGCTGGCCGGATTTTATGTCAAAGAGTACGCATAAACGTTTTTACCACATAAACTGTTTCAAAACTATATGACCACTAATGGGAACAGTTATTTTTCGGCTTGTACTGGTTTGTAAGCTTATGTGCACAGTGTGCTGCATTGTGATATACCACTGTAATCTTACTAGGACCAGAGTCAAACAAAATCTGAGGAAAAAAAGCAAGTAGGCTGTCAAAGCAGCTGAAGATTGTGTATGGTGCACAGTGCACTGCATTAAAACCATGATTGTGCCTGAAGACGGTTGTGCTTTACTTTACAAAAATATTTCTGGTAATAAATTAGGGATGTTCAAATCCCATGAACTGTCCGTAACGTGATTAACAATGTCATTAGTATTAAAATAACAGTGTTTTTTGTAACATTTGACAAGTTGTATGCCGTTTGAGACATGCATCGCAATGGCATTACAATAAAAGGTTTAGTTGACGGTCTACTCCTTGTTGCTTCAATCAAAAGTCTACGGTTGATTGCATATGATGTCGTTCGCCATGTGTTAATGTCATCAGTAGATAAAAACGAACTGTAAATGTGTGTGGTGCAGAAAGTGGCAATTGATCCTCTGTAAGCAATGAAATACGTGAGGTTCTTCACATGAGTACCAAAAAAAATCCGTTGCATTTCAGTTACATGACAAATTACACAAATTTTAAGGTTGGCCATTAAACTAATTACTTAGGCTTTAAAATTTGGGCAGCCTTAAACTGGAACCCTCACACTGAACATGTTTTTGGCTAGGTCTGCCCGTTATTTGCAGAATAATTAGGATACAGGACAGATGTCTTAAAGAGACTGCATGCAGTACACTTGTCTGTCCACGTATGCGGTACTGCTGCGCAGTATGGGATCCTTATCAAATAGGATTGAGGTTGGTCATCGAAAAAGGTGGTTTTGTATTATCGCGAAATAGGGGAGAGAGTATCATGGACATGATACACGAGCTGGGGTAGGAATCATTAAAGGCTTTTGTCGTTGTGACGGTAACTTCTGAAGAAAATTTAATCGCTAAATATTTCTTCCGTACCCCACCTATCCACATACAGGGAAATGAATAAAATAAAAGAAATTAGAGCTTGCACGAAAAGATTTAGGTCCTTATTTTCCCACGTGCTGATGCAGAATAGGAAGTGCTTTTGTGATCGCTCAGCCAATCATTTTAAGGGTGAGCTGCATAGCAGTTTTGTAGAAGTGAATGTAGATCCAGCTGAGTAAGGGTTGAAGCTCATGGAAGTCTATAATAAGCTGTTCTCAGAAACCAGAAAGAGCAATCGTACTCGCACCAGGCTGAACTACGTATCACCACAAGTTCCCATTAAAAAAACCTTTATCTCCTATATGCAGTAATAACTATAAATCTCAGTAATCATTGTGTCTGTCTGACTTTGAACACGCCGATCTCCCAAAGTACTAGACGAATATTCATGCCGGTTTCACTAGTAGTTTCAGTGTAGCTAGGGGCACGGTATACACTATGTTTCATCAAAATCGAATCACGACATAAGATATTTATTTATATTATAAAAATGTGTGTATGTACGTAACACAACTCCTCCGAAACCACTGGACGGATTCAACCAAACTTGGTGCACATATCGCTTTTACGGTCTGAAAAGAAGAACCACTTATCAATGAAAGGGGTGGAAGCAGGGTTGAGAAAAAAATTACCGTAGGCCAAGAAGTGTACATTTAAATTTTATGCACCCAGTGTTTGAGATAGACATTACTTAGTGGCCTGAAACAAACATTACACATTTGAAACCTTCCAGAAACTTTTGCCTACCATTACTAGAACACATGATGAAAGGAGATAGGGTTATCGCATCCTAGATATTAATTTTCGTATCAGGCGTGACCTTTAGACTTGTTGCTTCTTTACTGCTATCTGTATTCGTGATACATTCTGCAGATAATTTTCACATTTACCACTGAATGTGCATGAAAAATTATATCTGTCTAGGACCCATAGGACATATACTCCTGTCCAAAATCAAAGCAACAAATGGAAATTTTGCAAAGTTGCATTTATTTTACTACAAAGCCGTATAAACTGCATACAGTAAGATAGAGACTGTGTAAATAATACAGAACGTAAACAGCGGCAACATGCATAACAATAGATAAGAAGATTCTTCAGTTTCACATTGTTACGGATTTGCACACAAATTTCGATAAGTAGTTAATGTGCTCAGTATGCCATGTGACCAGGTCTGGCCGCTATACACAGAACCGATAAGGATGGGCCATGGTGTGATTATGCCATTAGTCTCAAGTTGCTTCCGTTTCCAAGAAAACACCAACCACCTGTGCTCTATGAGGTCGAGCATTATCGTCAACCAGTACAAAGCCTGGGCTCAAAGCATATCGCAACAACCACAAGTGATGACCGAAGATACCTGACAGCAGTTTAATCGTGGCTATGCAACTGTACGATTTCATGAGGAGGTGTTGGAGTGGTCAACATAATCCCTGCCCACACATTCAGGAACCTCCACGATCTAAGTGTCTTTCCTCAGTGTTTGGAACAGAAATCGTGCTCCACATTCCCTCCAGATGCAAATCGATGGGAGACCCACTCTCTAGTCTAAATCGGGACTCATCTGTGCAAACAACATTGGCACACTGTTCCACCATCGAGGATGCATGTCTCTGAGTCCTCTCGAGACGTTTCCTTCTGTGAAAACACGTCAAAGGTAGACATGCATGAGGTCTCCGACAATAAAGATCACTTGGCCGAAGACTCTGTACACCTCCTTTCCATCGATACAACACGTACAGTGAGATCCAATATCAGTTACCGTGCGGTACTAAGGTGGTAGTCTCGTGGTATTACACCCAAATAACCGTTCACTCTTCTAGGTCACATGTGGTCGGCCCTACCCAGATATTCTGGATACAGCCTCGGTCTCTATAAACTGTCGCCCCATCTGAGAAACAACAGAACGATTCACATTAAGCCGTTGGGCCACATCGATTTGCTACTGTCATGGTTACTTTCTTTCTATAGCCCACGGTTGCAGAGACTCTGGTAGACATCTTCTCTGTGCCATACTGCACCGTCTGTAACTGTGTACACAGCGATTGCAGATGTGGAGCTACCTGTAAAATATTGCTTCGTTGTATAGGTGCTCTGACATTATCGTCCTCATGGGTCTCTGTTGATGGGAATGCCATCTTCCGTGCAGAACACGATCGTATGGACATCTGGTTGACAGATTGTATGATTATATCGTGAATTATGTACAGGATGGGGAAATAACGGTATGTTACTTTAGTTTTGAATACCAGTGTATGTATGTCATAAAAACTGACGCATGACGCATTATGCAAGACATTTAAATTAATGTTGAATAATTATTTATGAAAAAACAGTCCTGATCGCAAAATATCATTTATTTACAATGACCAATTTCGGAACATACAGTAGGCCATCTTCAGATTGATAGCACTGTAAATGTTATAAAAGTGCATGGTAATTAGAGAAGTGACTCTTGCTTAAAATGTACAAAGATTACACTAGAAAGGCTGGATGTTTTACCCATTTGCCGTGCTGGTGAGGTGGTGAACAGCTGAGTGTTGTCGAGACGATAACTGCTGATAATGGCTTTACTGCCACGTGTTAAATGGTGCTGATAACGCGATTTTACCTCAGCCGCAGACAGTGGGGTTTTACTGTACGTAAAATTATTTTCATAGAAATGGCGATGTGCTGGCCGTTTCTTGTCAAAGACGTTGCTGTAGCAAGCTCACACCAGGGCGACGTTGTATATCGCCTACTGGCGGCCGAATAGGTATGTAGATTACGCTGTTCCCATGAAGACGTTGTCCAGGTGGTCATTATTTTGGTTGAATTGGCGTTTTGATCGAAATTTTCAACGCTGTGGTTAGAGAATTAGACAACATTTACTACATTTATAATTTGTAAGTTAATCAGTACAGCAAGGGGGCTAAAACTTATTTAGGGAATTCATTAATAAATTTAATAAGAGCTGTGTGGGTATTTCAATCGTAAAATAAATACAATGCACTCTTCGTATTCGTTTTTCCTTCCTGTATCTATGTAGTACTGGTAATCGTAAAAGATAATAACATTAAACAGAGTAGTCAGGTATTTTAATTGAGTCACAAACCATAAAAATAGTCTTGTGCCTTATTCATGTCCTACATATTAATGTAATAGAAAAGTCATCATATTAAACGGACCGTCTGGCTTTTTTGGTACCACAGGCTTTTCTGTGGATCGTCACGGAGCAACAGTAAGGAATATTACACTCTCCAACAATAAAGAATTGTTCACTCTCAAAAGTGATGAGCGATAGCAGCCGCCTTCGACAAGAGGTCAGGCAGTGCAGCGTAGCTGCAGCAATCACTGTGTTAAGTATCTAATGAGCCCCAGACAGCACTGACACACCTTGCGTCCAGAGGCAGACAGTCCGCAATGCAACCTGTCGCAAATCTGTTATTTGGCGGAACTGTTATTACCAGCGTAGAAAGGTGAAATACATTGTCAGAAGGTATATTACATTGTAGCTGTATTATGATTTCATTAATGCCATCAACATAGGTATGTAGATTACGCTGTTCCCATGAAGACGTTGACCAGGTGGTCATTATTTTGGTTGAATTGGCGTTTCGATCGAAATTTTCAACATTGTGCTTAGAGAATTAGACAACATTTACTACATTTATAATTTGTAAGTTAATCAGTACAGCATGGGGGCAAAAACTTATTTAGGGAATTCATTAATAAATATAATAAGAGCTGTGTGGGTATTTCAATCGTAAAATAATTACAATACACTCTTAAGAGGCGTTTTTCCTTCCTGTATCTTTGTAGTAGTAGTAGTCGTAAAAGATAATAACATGAAACAGAGTAGTCAGGTATTTTAATTGAGTCACAAACCATAAAAATAGTCTTGTGCCTTACTCATGTCCTACATATTAATGTAATAGAAAAGTCATCATATTAAACGGATCGTCTGGCTTTTTTGGTGCCACAGGCTTTTCTGTGGAGCATCACGTAGCAGCGGGAAGGAATATTACACTCTCCAACAATAAAGAATTTTACACTCTCAAAAGAGATGAGCGATAGCAGCCGCCTTCTACAACAGGTCAAGTAGTTCAGTGTAGCTGCAGCAATCACTGTGTTAAGTAACTAATGAGCCCCGGACAGCACTGACACACCTTGCGTCCAGAGGCAGACAGTCCGCAATGCAACCTGTCGCAAATCTGTTATTTTGCGGAACTGTTATTACCAGCATAGGAAGGTGAAATACATTGTCAGAAGGTATATTACATTGTAGCTGTATCATGATTTCATTCATGACACCAACATTAATTAGAAAAGCTCTATAAAACGTTAAGCAGCAAGTCATCTCAATCGCAAGCCCCCATGCTCTGTCGGCATGCGTTTTAACACTAGCCCATGGACACAGCCCATACAAACTTGCTCATATTGGACACAAGACGTCATGCAGGAAGTGCCGCATCATACAGTGTTGCCAGATCGTGCACATGGCCAGAGAATATTTAACAGTGTGGCCGGGTTATTTACCCCAATTCATGATCGGCACTTGCTTATGGTTTGAGGCGGCCACCTGCCACTCGGATTTTATGTCAAAGAGTACACATAAACTTTTAAACCACGTGACCACCAATGGAAACAGTTCGTTATTTTTCGGTTTGTACTGGTTTGTAAGCTTATATTCACAGTGTGCTGCATTGTGATATACCACTGTAATCTTACTAGGACCAGAGTCAAACAAAATCTGAGGAAAAAAGCATGTAGACTGTCAAACGAGCTAAAGATTGTGCATAGTGCATAGTGCACTGCATTAAAACCATGATTGTGCCTGAAGACGGTTGTCCTTTACTTTACAAAAATATTTGAAGTAATAAATTAGGGATGATCATATCCCAAGAACTGTCCGTAACGTGATTGAGAATGTCATTTGTATTAAAATAACAGTATTTTTTGTAACATTTGACAAGTTATATGCCCTTTGAGACCTGCATCGAAATGGCATTAGAATAAAAGCTTTCGTCGACGGTTTACTCCTTGTTGCTTCAACCAAAAGTCTACGGTTGATTACATATGATGTTGTCGTTTGCCATGTGTTAATGTCATCAGTAGATCAAAACGAACTGTAAATGTGTGTGGTGCAGAAAGTGGCAATTGATCCTCTGTAAGCAATGAAATACGTGAGATTCTTCACATGAGTACCAAAAAAAAATCCGTTGCATTTCATTTACATGACAAATTACACAAATTTTAAGGTGGGCCATTAAACTAATTACTTAGGCTTTAAAATTTGGGCAGTCTTAAACTGGAACCCTCACACTGAACATGTTTTTGGCTAGGTCTGCCCGTTATTTGCAGAATAATTAGGATACAGGACAGATGTCTTAAAGAGACTGCATGCAGTACACTTGTCTGTCCACGTATGCAGTACTGCTGCGCAGTATGGGATCCTTATCAAATAGGATTGAGGTTGGTCATCGAAAAAGTTGGTTTTGTAGTATCGCGAAATAGGGGAGAGAGTGTCACGGACATGATACACGAGCTGGAGTAGGAATCATTAAAGGCATAAATGATATTTATTTATATTATAAAAATGTGTGTATGTATGTACCACGACTCCTCCATAACCACTGGACGGTGTAACATTACAGGACATATTGGGACATATTGAAGTATTCGATAGTGTAGACTTTAAGGGATATCAATACAGATATGCAAAATGTAAAGGGAAACTTTGGTGATGTTTAAATATTGTACTGTGTCAATATTAGGACATTTTGCACAGAAAGAACAAAAATAGAATTAATGTAAATATATATTAGTGTTAGTAACCTATTTTCATTCAATTTTGTAATTATATTTCATTTTGTAAAAGAAAGACTCACTGTTTGCTGTAGCTCTGATTCATTGTATAAATTATCAGTTTTGAGCTAAATTATTTCGTATAATATGGACAAGATACTTTTAAAAATACACCAGCTAAAGAAAGTCTGTAAAAGAACGTTTAATGCACACTTCTGGAACTTTCTATGGAGAAATTCTATATTATGATCGCAAAAATACGAAAACTTGTGAAAACTGTTTCATAACCTAATTTCGAAAGACGATTTGTATCAAGAAATATTGCTAAAAAGATTTATTTACGTTTTGAAACACGATTTAAATCATTTTACATATAAATAGTTGTTCTAAATCACTCAAGAAATACCCAGAATCAAATGTCAAGATATTTCTGAAAACATCGGTACAAATCTGGTGAAGGTTATCCAGAAGCTGGTAGAAAAATGTTATAAAATCTATTTGGAAATTATGATTGTAAGAATTTATATGTACTGATCCTTTCACTTACTTTAATCTGTACTAAAATTCTGTAATGTCTAATTTAGTTTTAAGTCGTGAATTGCTATCGTATTATAAACAAAACATTGTCAAAAAACTCTCATTGTTTGGAAAGATATTAATACACCTATGAGTTGTCAGTTGCCAGTTCGGATACGCAGTGCGGTTAGCTTGGAGAGTCAGTTGTTGAGTCTGTGAAGTCTGTCAGTTCTGTTTGTAAATAAACGTCTGTAATGAAGAATTACTTGTTGTCGTCAATGTGAACTCAAGACCTTTTGCACGAAACAGACACCTCCTAATGCAACGTTTTAATTTGATTGAGAAAGCTGGGATCGCTATAAGTGCAAACAAGTTGAAGTGGAACGTTTTAATTGGGTGTTGAGGAGCTGAAATGTTATAACGGATTGAACCAAACATGGTGCACATATCGCTTTTACTGTCTTAAAAGAAAAACCACTTATCAATCAAAGAGGTGGAAGTAGGGGTGAAAAGAAACCGTAGGCCACGACGCGTAAACATCTAATTTTATGCATTCATTGTTTGAGAAAGACATTACTTAGTGGCCTGAAACAAACCTTACACATTTCAAACCTTCAAAAAACTATTTGCACGGTATAGACTATGTTTCATCAAAATCGAATTACGACGAAAGATATTTATTTATATTATAAAAATGTGTGTATGTATGTAACACAACTCCTCCGAAACCACTGGACGGATTCAACCAAACTTGGTGCACATATCGCTTTTACTGTCTGAAAAGAAGAACCACTTATGAATCAAAGGGATGGAAGCAGGGTTGAGAAAAAAATTACCGTAGGCCACGACGCGTGAACATTTAAATTTTATGCACCCAGTGTTTGAGAAAGACATTACTTAGTGGCCTGAAACAAACCTTACACATTTCAAACCTTCAATAAACTTTTTCCTACCGTTACTAGAACACGTGATTACAGGAGAAAGGTTTATCGCTTACTAGATATTAATTTTCGTACCAGGCGCGACCTTTAGCCTTATTGCTTCTTTACTGCTAACTGTATTCGCGATACATTCTGCAGACAGTGTTCACATATACCACTGAATGTACACGAAAAATTATATCGATCTAGGACCCATAGGACATATACTCGTGTCCAAAATCAAAGCAACAAATGGAAATTTTGCAAAGTTGCGTTTATTTTGCTACGAAGCAGTATAAACATCAGACAGTAAAACAGAGACAACGTGCAGGATACAGAACATGCATAAAGATATATAAAGAGATAAAAATGTTCTTCATTTCTCCTATTTTAACGGATTTGCGCACACATTTCGACAACTGGTTAATATGCTCAGTATGTCATGTGACCAGATCTGGCCGCAATACACAGACCTGACAACGACGGGGCATGCTGTGATTATGTCACTAGTCTCTTGTTGCTTCCGTTTCCAAGAAACAAGAAAACACCAACCACCCGTGCTCTATGAGGTCAAACATTATCGTCAACCAGTACAAAGCCTGCGCCCACAGCACATCGCAACAGACATAAATGATGTCCCAAGATACGTGACAGCAGTTAACTTATGTCTATGAAACCGTACGATTTCAGGAGGAGGTGTTGGAGTGGTCAATATAATCCCTGGCACACCATTGTAGAACCTCCTCGATATGGTCTCTTCCCTCAGTGTTTGCGACCCGAATTCGTGCTCCACGTTCCCTCCCGATGCAAACCCATTGGACACCCGCTCTCTATACTAAATAGAGACTCATCTGTGCAAACAACATGGGCCCACTGTTCGACTATCCAGGTTGCATGTCTACGAGTGCACTCGAGACGTTTCCTTCTGTGAAAACACGTCAAAGTTAGACATGCATGAGGTCTCCGACAATAAAGGTCACTCGGCCGAAGACTTCTGACACCTCCTTTTCGTCGATACAACACGCACAGTGAGATGAAATACCAGTTACCGTGCAATACTAAGGTGGTCCTCTCGTGGTCTTACACCCAAATAACCGTCCTCTCTTCTGAGGTCACATGTGGTCAGCCTTACCCAGATATTCCGGATACAGTTTCGGTCTCTATAAACTGTCGCCCTATCCGAGAAACAGCAGAACGATTCACATTAAGCCGTCGGGCCGCATCGGTTTGCAACTGTCCTGCTTCCTTTCTTTCTACAGCCCGCGATTGCAGAGGGTCTGGTAGACATCTTCTCTGTGCCATACTGCACCGTCCTTTACTGTGTACGCAGCGATTGCGGATGTGAAGCTACATTGAAAATATTACGTCGTTTTATAGGTGCTCTGACGTCATCGTTCCCATGGATCTCTGTTGATGGGAATTACATCTTGCGTGCAGAACATGATCGTATGGTCATCTGGTTGACAGTTTGTATGATTATATCGTAAATTATGTACAGGACGGGGTAAAAGCTGTTTGTTACTTTAATTTTGAATACCAGTGTATGTATGTCATAAAAACTGACGCATGACGCATTATGCAAGACGTTTAAATTTACGTTGAATAATTACTTATGAAAAAACAGTCATGATCGTAAAATATCATTTATTTAAAATGACCAGTTTCGGAACATACAGTAGGCCGTCTTTAAATTGATAGCACTGTAATGGTTATAAAAGTGCATGGTAATTAGAGAAGTGACTCTTGCTTAAAATGTACAATGATTACACTAAATAGGCCTGGTGTTTTACCCATTTGCCGGAGCTGGTGAGGCGGTGAACAGCTGAGTGTTGTCGTGACGATAACTGCTGGTAGTCGCTCTACTGCTACCCGTTAAATACTGCTGATAGCGCGCCTGTTTGCTGTTTTACGTCAGTTGCAGACAGTGGGATCTTACTTGCGATAAAACTATTTTCATAGAAATGGCGATGTGCCGGCAGTTTCTTGTCAAAGACGTTGCTGTAGCAAGCTGACGCTCGGGCGATGTTGTATAGCACCTACTGGCGGCCAAAGATGTATGTAGATTACGCTATTCCCATAAATATGTTGTACAGGTGGCCACTATTTTGGTTGAATTGGCGTTTAACTCCAGATTTTCAACGTTGTACTTATAGAATTAGATAACATGTACTATAATTATAATTTGTAAGTAAATCAGTGTTGCATGAGGGCAAATTTTTTTAGATAATTAAGTAATAAATTTAGTAAGAGCTATGTAACTATTTCAATCGTAAAATAAAAACTAGGCAGTCTTCAGAGGCTTTTTTCGTTCCTTTAACATACAGTACTAGTAATCGTAAAAGATGTAGGAAATAAAATATAAAAAAGGTGACGAAAACTGATATGTTCAGTGATATAATTTAAAAGTTTGTTGTGTAAGCTTATTAAACGAAGAAACAGCAGTCCCTTCTTACATTATCTCTTTAAAAATATCGAAAGACGTCGTTTCGTGAAAATCTAATCGTTCATTTAAAAGAACTGGAGAATTATTCTTTCGGTGAATAGAAATCTCAAGAGCGTCTCAGTCAGCCTGCTAAGCTGGGTGGTAACGTGTTTGCCTCCCATGCAAGCACGCCCTGGTTCGATTCCCGGCCAGATTAGAAGATTAGAGATTTTCTCCGCTCGTGGACTGGGTGTTGCGTTGTCTTCATCATAATTTTATCCTCATCACCGGCTCGCAAGTCGCCCAATGTGGCGTCGAATGTAATAAGACTTGCACTTGGCGGCCGAACTCTCCCGAATAGGGCCTCCCGGCCAACGATGCCATACGCTCATTTCCATCTCAAGCTACTGAAGTGTGTTCATGGGTAACTGTTTGGGACTTGTTTGTAACATTTAACGGCAGTTGGTGATGTCACCTTCTGTATGCTCCTCATTTATAGAGTGTTGTCCAAACATCGATTTATTTCGTGTGAATCTTGACGTATGTTCGTTAAAATGCGCTTTAAAATTATGTCCAGTCTGTCCAATGTATGTTTCTTTCGAAATAACTTCAGGTCAATTTATTTACGCTTGAGCGAGAAAAATGTTCATTGGCACTTTCAATTGAGTGTATTAATTTATTTAGAAGGGTGTTTATGGGTAAAGAGCCAATAGAGAGGTCGGTATTCTTGAAAAGTCTGTTAATTGCACTGCAAACCTTTCCCATATATAGCATGTTAGAGGACATTTGTTTTGATGGTAATTTATGGTTTTTCGATTTCACTTTCTGAAATAGGGAAACAACGATTTTGGAATCATAGTTATTACTTTTTATTTTATATATTTTTATTTTATTTCTTAAATCTACTACAAATACTGATTCTGTATGCTACAGGCAGAAAAACTACTTTTAAAAAGCCGTTTATATTTATTTTACAGTGGCATAGTTAAATAGCTCTTCCTACAAATTTTAATTAATCACATAAAGGAAATGTGGCCCTCATGCTACAATGGTTTACTCTCACATTACAATTAGTGCACATATTGTCTGATTGTCCCAGTCTTTCATAAATCGCTGTATTCCCGAAGCACAACGTTGAAAATTTTGAGCGAATCGCCAATTCAACTAAAGTAACGGCCACCTGGACAACCACTCCACGGGAACAGTTTAATATACATACCACGTAAGCAGGCAACTGCGTGCTACAGTGTCGTCTTTGACAAGCAATGGCCAACACGTCGCCATTTGCATCTCCTTTAGGCACCAACGAGCACCACCAACTGACCTTCAACGTTCACACAATCTTCTGTATTAGTGCTCTCGTGTTTAAAGGTTATTTAAAGTAAAGCAATTTTGTTAATGACTTGCGCTATTTAATTAAACAGCAGCTCTTGTATAGTTATAAACATGCAACTGTACTCTTAGTTTTATACTTCATTTGCACGTCACAAATATTTTGACGTAAAGTAAGATCATATTGGCTGCAGCTGACGTAATGCAGAAAACTGACACGCCATCAATCACTATTTAATGCGCGGCAGTACAGCCAAAAGCAGAAACCCAGGCAATAATTATAGGATACATCACCCGCAGCTTCTGTCTCCACGACCTCTAACTCACCATTTATGGCTGTCCCATCCAGCTAACACAATAAAATACCTCGGACTAAATTTCGACCGACACCTAACGTGTAAAGCTTACTTACTAACCATCAAGAGAAAACCCACAATAGACTAAAACAACAGACAACAAAAAAAAGTTTTACATCACGTCGGCTCCGAGAGTTCCGGAACCTGTACAGAAAATCGGCATAGACATCAACATAAACATCATTTCCGCCCTTTTTATTGCTCATGAAACCACACATTCCATGTATTACCACCATACAGTGAGACCTTCAGAGGTGGTGTTCCAGATTGCTGTACACACCGGTACCTCTAATACGCAGTAGAACATCCTCTTGCATTGATGGATGCCTGAATTCGTCGTGACATACTATCCACAAGTTCATCAAGGCACTGTTGATTCATATTGTCCCACTCCTCAACGGCGATTCGGCGTATAGATCCCTCAGAGTGGTTGGTGGGTCACGTCGTCCATAAACAGCCCTTTAAACCTATCCCAGATATGTTCGATACGGTTCATGTCTGGAGAACATGCTAGCCACTCTAGTCGAATGGTGTCGCTATCCTGAAGGAAGTACTTCACAAGATGTGCAGGATGGGAGTGCGAATTGTCGTCCATGAAGACAAATGCCTCGCCAATATGTTGCCGATATGGTAGCACTATCGGTCGGAGCATGGCATTCACGTACCGTGCAGCCGTTACGGCGCCTTCCATGACCACCAGCGGCGTACGTCGGCCCCGCATAATGCCACCCCAAAACAGCAGGGAACCTCCACCTTGCTGCACTCGCTGGATAGTATGTATAAGGCGTGCAGCATGACTGGGTTGCCTCCAGACCTCCAAACACGTCTCCGATTGTCTGGTTGAAGGCATTTGCGACACTCGTCGGCATGCAGCCTATTGTGCATAGTTGTAGGCGTAACACGACGTCCTGTGGCTGCACGAAAAGCATTATTCAAAATGGTTGCATTGCTGTCAGGGTTCCTCCGATCCTTAATCAATAGGTAATGGTCATCCACTGTAGTAGTAGCTCTTGGGCGGCCTGAGCGAGGCATGTAATTGACAGTTCCTGTCTCTCTCTGTATCTCCTCCATGTCCGAACAACATCGGTTTGGTTCACTTCGTGATGCCTGCACACTTCCCTTGTTGAGAGCCCTTCCTGGCACATAATAACAATGTGGACACGATCGAACCGTGGTAATGACCGTCTAGGCACGGTTGAACTACAGACAACACGAGTCGTGTACCTCCTTCCTAGTGGAATGACTGAAACTGATTTGCTGTCGGACCCCCAAAGGTCTAATAGGCGCTGCTAGTGCATGGCTGTTTACATCTTCGGGCGGGTTTAGTGAAGAAAATGGTTCAAATGGCTCTGAGCACTATGGGACTTAACTTCTGAGGTATCAGACCGCTAGAACTTAGAACTACTTAAACCTAACTAACCTAAGGACATCACACACATCCATGCCCGAGGCAGGATTCCAACCTGCAAACGTAGCAGTCGCGCGGTTCTGGACTGAAGCGCCTAGAACCGCTCGGCCACCGTGGCCGGCGGGTTTAGTGACATCTCTGAACAGAGAAACGAACCGTGTCTGTGATACAATATCCACAATCAATGTCTATCTTCAAGAGTTTTGGTAACCAAGGAGATGCAAATTTTTTTTTGATATGTGTACTAGCTGGCCGAACTTGGCGCCTAAGCCCTGGTTTGCCTAAGCCCCACGTATTTACATCCCAGATACGCCCTTTCTTTTGCTGTGCAAATGTTTCATGGATCTCTTCCCCTCCGAAGTTCTATGATTCTCTCGAGATCCTCGAACGCCCATGGTCTCGGCCTCGCCTTCTGCATCCACCTACCTTCCTCCATGAGGATCCTTTACCAACTCATTTAATTCCCACCTGACCACACTCACATTGAGCACCTCCGAATAACCTGAAACCCCTGTAAACTCGACTACAACAGTCCTATTGTGTCTCTCTACTACTTTCCAATCCCACTGTTTTGTCGCGCCTGTACATACGCATCCTATCAACGCTTCACCCTCCCCCCCCCCCCCCCATCTTGCTCCATCCTCTGCCAAAGATATTTCAACCATCCTATCCACCTCCCCCCCCCCCCCCCCCCCCCCGACCCAGGACTACCTCTTCCTCGTCTTTCTCTATCACACCTAATACTTTCCCCCTTCCCTGCCGCGCCCCATTCCCTTTTACTCTCTATAGATTCAATATAAATTGACCATCAGCACTTGTCCCTAAAGCCACCCCTGCCTTTGTCGCCACCTCTTCCCAGTTCACCATCTTCATCACCACCACTCCCCTATCTCTCTCTGCATACTCCCTCCTCCTTTATTCTCCTCTGCAATCAACGGTCCAGGGCAGGTTTTTTCCAGTTACAGTGAAAGTGCACGTTGCTCCGTTCTTAATGGGCAATGTCTATTTTGGAATTTTCAGTGTTTTTTTCAATTTCTTTGTGTTCAAGTGTTTCTCATATGTTTTTAACTGTGGTGTCTGTCTACATTTTTAACACTGTTCTTAAAACGATTCACGAAGACAGCATTTTATTACTTACATTTTCTCCCACTGATATCATCTTTCCAATTGTTTTTAAATTTATAGTGCACATACCTCTTTGTTCTTCGTTCTTTTGTTTTCATGTTTTTATCGGTATATCAGTATTACGTTCAACTGGCTGAAGAGGAGCTGGTTATTCGTACCGCTGCCGATCCATCCTGCCCCCCCCCCCCCCCCCCCGTCTTCATGGGGCGAGAGGGAATGAAATGAAAATAAAGAAAAAACAAGCAGCAGTTATCGTCTCGACAACACGAAGCTGCTCACCACGTCGCAAGCTACGGCAAATGGCTAAAACATCAGGCCTTATTAGATTAACATTTGTATATTTTATGAAAGACTAACTTCAACAATTACCATGCACCTCTATAATTCTTACGGTACAATTAATCAGAAGTCTGATTCCCCATCGTATATGCTGAAATCGGTCATTTTAAATAAATGATATTTTGCGAATGTGACTGTTTCTTCGTAAGTAATTAGTACAAGTGAGGGTGCTGACAATCCCAGCCATTTGGTTAAAACCGTGTGCTATTAATAATATTCTGCGTTAACGGTGAGGATTGAGGTTTTCTACAAATAGAAAAATGCAGTAAGTGAAACAGGCAACAAGGAATACAAACGTCTCAAAAATGAGATCGACAGCCAGTGCAAACTGGCTGAGCAGGGATGGCTCGAGGACAAATGTAAGGATGTAGAGCTTTACCTTACCTACAGATACTGCCTACAGGAAAATTAAAGAGACATTTGGAGAAAATAGAACCACTTGATGAAAATGAAGAGCTCAGATGGAAACCCAGTTCTAAGCAAAGAAGGGAAAGCAGAAAGGTGAAGGAGTATACAGAGGGTCTATACAGGGGCGATGTTCTAGAGGACAATATTACGGAAATGGAAGAGGATGTAGATGAAGATGAAATGGGAGACATGATACTGCGTGAAGAGACAGCCGGTCCTGACAAAACTCTACCATCTGGTGAGCAAGATGTATGAGACAGGCGAAATTTCCTCAGACTTCAAGAGGAATATAATAATTCCAATCCCAAAGAAAGCAGGTGTTGACAGATGTGAAAATTACCGAACTATCAGTTTAATAAGTCACAACTGCAAAATACTAACGCGAATTCTTTACAGACGAACGTGAGGCAATACTGACCCTACGACTTACCTTAGAAGAAAGATTAAGGAAAGACAAACCTATGTTTCTAGCATTTGTAGACTTAGAAAAAGCTTTTGACAATGTTGACTGGAATGCTCTCTTTCAAATTCTGAAGGTAGCAGGGGTAAAATACAGGGAACGAAAGGCTATTTACAATTTGTACAGAAACCAGATGGCAGTTATAAGGGTCGAGGGACATGAAAGGGAAGCAGTGGTGGGAAGCGAGTTCGACAGGGTTGTAGCCTCTCCCCGATGCTATTCAATTTGTATATTGAGCAAGCAGTAAGGGAAACAAAAGAAAAGTTCGGAGTAGATATTAAAACCCATGGAGAAGAAATAAAAACTTTGAGGTTCGCCGATGACATTGTAATTCTGTCAGAGACAGCAAAGGACTTGGAAGAGGAGTTGAACGGAATGGACAGTGTCTTGAAAGGAGGGTATAAGATGAACATCAACAAAAGCAAAACGAGGATAATGGAATGTTGTTGAATTAAGTCGGGTGATGCTGAGGGAACTAGATTGGGAAATGAGACACTTAGAGTAGTAAAGGAGTTTTGCTATTTGGGAAGCAAAATGACTGATGATGGTCGAAGTAGGGAAGATATAAAATGTAGCCTGGCAATGGCAAGGAAAGTGCTTCTGAAGAAGAGAAATTTGTCAACATCGAGTATAGATTTAAGTGTCAGGAAGTCGTTTCTGATAGTATTTGTATGGAGTATAGCCATCTATGGAAGTGAAAAATGGACGACAAATAGTTAAGACAAGAAGAGAATAGAAGCTTTCGAAATGTGGTGCTACAGAAGAATGCTGAAGATTAGATGGGTAGATCACATAACTAATGAGGAGGTATTGAACATAATTGGGGAGAAGAGGAGTTTATGGTACAACTTGACTAGAAGAAGCAATCGGTTGGTAGGACATCTTCTGAGTCATCAAGGGATCACCAATTTAGTAATGGAGGACAGCATGGAGGGTAATAATGGTATAGGGACACCAAGAGGTGAATATACTAAGCAGATTCAGAAGTATGTAGGCTGCAGTAGGTACTGGGAGATGAAGAAGCTTGCACAGGATAGAGTAGCATGGAGAGCTGCATCAAACCAGTCTCAGGACTGAAGACCACAACAACAACAACAACAACAAATACAACGTTTATCAGTGGTTCTTGTTCGCTACTTTAAACACATGGAGCATGCACCAATCTACTGATCATCCGTGAGCACACTATGTTAATAGCGGACAAGAGGCCGTTATGTCACAAAGAGCATCGGAGCAACATCTCTAAGTCAGGTGTTCAAGACTTTCTCCATAGTCTTTAGAGGAAGAGTAAAGTGTTTAACGTTTGTCCCTTGCACCTTGAATCGCGAAAAACAGGAAAAATACAATAACATTAAAAAATAAGAAAATAATCACCGAAACCTGGTGAGCTGTGGTAAGAAAATTGCTGTTTTGAAGATCGCGCCGCAGCGCGTTGTGTGAAGCAGTCGCCCTCCGATTCTGGTGGTGGCGCCGCTGTGGTAATCGCAGCTTTGGTGTCTCCCTCTGGTGGGAAAGCGGAAAGGTTGCCTGTTCACGTGCATTTAAGGGGCGCTTTGAGCTCTGAAGCAGAGACTCTGTCAGTCGAGTCGAGCCTGGTCAGTTGGTCAGCCCGCTCAGTGTGGGGCAGTCGTTGTCTGTCTGTCGTCGGACTGCGAGTATGTCTGTCTTTTGGATCAAACTTTAAGTCAGAAAATGAGAGTCTTGCCACTCCGCCAGTAACAGAACTCAGTGGTCGCCCGGTCGGGGCTGAGTTCCTGCATCTGAGTCTGCGCGTTAGGCCGCCAGTCTGCTCGAGTTGCTCGGGCAACGGTCATTGGCGGTTGGAATGGTCGGTTGGTTGGTCGCGCACTGAGACACGAGATGACTTGTCCGCCTTGAGTGTCGGCGCATGTGTGGTACCCACGTGAGTCCTGTGGGCAGCGCCGTATAAAAAGGCGTAGTGGCTTCGCGGTTCACAAGAGAGCAACAGGAGCGGAACCATGACATGGGGCTGGCCGGGGCGAGCTGCGACGCCGTGCAACAGGAAATCGGCGCGCCTTCCTGCGTCCCTTGAAGCGGCTGGCATCGGAAGGTTCGGGAGAGCGTTGGGGGTGCTGCGCCAGGTCTTCGCCAACAATAGCAGTTTATTGGACGTTAAGTGACTGGAGATATGTTGTTTCGTTTACTTGTTAAATTCTACTTGTTTTCTTGGTGATGTCACGAGCCGCTTTGTTTTGGGGTCGTCTCACCATTATTCTCCGTTTTCCCACCCGCGGGAAGGTGGTTATTGTGAATTGGATGGTCCGTTTTTTCCCTTGTGGAATTGGGGAGGTTTAGAGCAATCTGCGGTTCGGGTTGTTTAGTAACCCCCCCCCCCCCCCCCCTCCTGTCAATCTGCCATACGTTAATAGCTGCCTCTGTCATGTTTGTCAGATTCGGTGTTAAAGAATTTATAGAATTAAGGTAAGGGCCGAATTCCTGAAGTATGTTTTTATCTTACCTATCATCTTGCGAGGGGATATACACTCCTGGAAATTGAAATAAGAACACCGTGAATTCATTGTCCCGGGAAGGGGAAACTTTATTGACACATTCCTGGGGTCAGATACATCACATGATCACACTGACAGAACCACAGGCATATAGACACAGGCAACATAGCATCCACAATGTCGGCACTAGTACAGTGTATATCCACCTTTCGCAGCAATGCAGGCTGCTATTCTCCCATGGAGACGATCGTAGAGACGCTGGATGTAGTCCTGTGGAACGGCTTGCCATGCCATTTCCACCTGGCGCCTCAGTCGGACCAGCGTTCGTGCTGGACGTGCAGACCGCGTGAGACGACGCTTCATCCAGTCCCAAACATGCTCAATGGGGGACAGATCCGGAGATCTTGCTGGCCAGGGTAGTTGACTTACACTTTCTAGAGCACGTTGGGTGGCACGGGATACATGTGGACGTGCATTGTCCTATTGGAACAGCAAGTTCCCTTGCCGGTCTAGGAATGGTAGAACGATGGGTTCGATGACGGTTTGGATGTACCGTGCACTATTCAGTGTCCCCTCGACGATCACCAGAGGTGTACGGCCAGTGTAGGAGATCGCTCCCCACACCATGATGCCGGGTGTTGGCCCTGTGTGACTCGGTCGTATGCAGTCTTGATTGTGGCGCTCACCTGCACGGCGCCAAACACGCATACGACCATCATTGGCACCAAGGCAGAAGCGACTCTCATCGCTGAAGACGACACGTCTCCATTCGTCCCTCCATTCACGCCTGTCGCAACACCACTGGAGGCGGGCTACACGATGTTGGGGCGTGAGCGGAAGACGGCCTAACGGTGTGCGGGACTGTAGCCCAGCTTCATGGAGACGGTTGCGAATGGTCCTCGCCGATACCCCAGGAGCAACAGTGTCCCTAATTTGCTGGGAAGTGGCGGTGCGGTCCCCTACGGCACTGCGTAGGATCCTACGGTCTTGGCGTGCATCCGTGCGTCGCTGCGGTCCGGTCCCAGGTCGATGGGCACGTGCACCTTCCGCCGACCACTGGCGACAACATCGATGTACTGTGGAGACCTCACGCCCCACGTGTTGAGCAATTCGGCGGTATGTCCACCCGACCTCCCGCATGCCCACTATACGCCCTCGCTCAAAGTACGTCAACTGCACATACGGTTCACGTCCACGCTGTCGCGGCATGCTACCAGTGTTAAAGACTGCGATGGAGCTCCGTATGCCACGGCAAACTGGCTGACACTGACGGCGGCGGTGCACAAATGCTGCGCAGCTAGCGCCATTCGACGGCCAACACCGCGGTTCCTGGTGTGTCCGCTGTGCCGTGCGTGTGATCATTGCTTGTACAGCCCTCTCGCAGTGTTCAGAGCAAGTATGGTGGGTCTGACACACCGGTGTCAATGTGTTCTTTTTTCCATTTCCAGGAGTGTATGTGTAATGTAGAGCATGTACACTTCATGTAAATCTGAATTTCATGGGTTTTATTTAAAGAGTCATTTTTTATAAGGTTCTCACCCTTCCATCGTAAGAGCCCTTTTAAAAACAAATTGCACTCTTGGTGGAAAATAAGTTCTTAGTGTGAGTGTTTGCACCATTTTCATCCCTCTTACGCTGTGAACAGTTAATGTGTTTGTGTGAATTGTTAAAAATTTTAGTTTAAAGTAATCCGGTGTGTTGCAGATTTGCACCAGTGTAGTTTTTCAGAGGTCGTTGTGAGCTGTCGTGACTACGGCCGTGTTGAAAGGCAGCGGGAGCTTCTCAACCCGAAGGCTCCTACTGTAACAAAAAATTATTTTTTTATTCTGCCTCTGAATAATTGTAACTTGATATTTCGAGGGTGCTTTTCTGCTGATAATTTTAAAACTGTTTTGAAAAAGCTTTTAGGAATAAAATTCAAATTTGTTAAATTGTAACTTGATATTTCGAGGGTGCTTTTCTGCTTATAAATTTTAAATCTGTTTTTGAAAAGGCTTTATGATTAAAATTTCCATTGGTTGAAATTTAATTTGTTTCCATCAGTTACTACTTGGCAACTACTTCCTCGCTCACATAGTGTGTTAATGTTCTTGATAAATCTCTAGTAAATAAAGTAAATTCTTTAAGAAAAGATTTTGAAAGTAAATTTTCACAGTTCACGGTATGTTCTTACTCGATTGAAATGCAAAATGCGTACAGTTCTTACAATTCTTTTCTGGGAAAAATACTCAGGAATGATAAGACGTCATGTTATTAATATGAACTTACCACAAAACGACAAAGTGCATAAATTCACATGTGAGGACAATACATGGTCGACAAAACAGACATTAAAACCAATGCCACAGGTGAGTTGAAGATTATCCCAAAGAAGCATATTTCTGACAATTATCACACGGTTCTGTGCAATGTACTCAAATGGGGGAGACTATATGAAGCACTCGAATCCTTAAAACTGGCATCTTTCTCTGTTTTCCATTAATTCAGTCTCGAAACTTCTTGAACTGGCGAGAGTTTGTTTCGGATAGAGTGTGACAAATTTCATAGTAAATTCATAGTGCTAACATCGGTTAAATGCTTGAAAGTGTATGGTATGCTAAAATGTATATAAAATATTTGTCTAAATGCCAGTTTTGATTACGGTATCATAAACCGTATCCAATCTGTCATCCATATCGATTCAAAAAATGTGTATACAAGTGTTGGAACTTAAATAGTGACAACTATTTATTCACAACCGATACAAAAGTGTTCTATGTTTGCATCTGTTACTGTTCTTCAAAGTAGTCACCATCGTTGTGTAGAACCCGTTGCCAGCGACGTGGAAGGCGTAGTATACCGTTAGCAGTGCCTGTCCTGTTGATGGTGCAAATGGAGGGATCTACTGCCTGTCGAATCTTAGGAACAGTTCTGAAGCGAATGCCACGAAGTGATTCCTTCATCTTCGGAGTCAAATCAAAGTCACAAGGACTTAAGTCTGGGGAGTTTGGTGGATGGTACAGTACTTGCCAGTCCCACAGACCGAACTGAGCAGCCACAGCTTGCGCTGCATGCGCTCGCCCATTGTCGTGCAAAATGATGGGTGGATTGCGCATAAAGTGTCACTTCTTTCGCAATGATGGTCACGGGTGATACTCCAAAAACGAACAGTAAAACCGTCCCTTGGAGGGACGTAAGGAGTTAGGATAACAGCATCACAGTCGTACACGAGAATCACCATAAGTTTCACCATACTGGGGCTCTGACGCACTTTCGACTTTCGCGGCGTCCTATAATGACACCATTCGTTGGATTGGCGTTTCAGTTTTGTCTTCGTGACATTCGCTTATACACTACTGGCCATTAAAATTGCTACACCACGAAGATAACGTGCTAGAGACGCGAAATTTAACCGACAGGAAGTTGATGCTTTGATATGCAAATGATTAGCTTTTCAGAGCATTCACACAAGGTTGGCGCCAGTGGCGACACCTACAACATGCTGACACGTGCTACACGTCTTGCTCACCTCTTGTTCGCATTGACGGCACTTTGAACAGCGTACGTTACATTTAAAATGTGTTACGACCCGTGGCATTACCCTTCATTCGATCCCTGCGAAACCCTACATTTCAGCAGGATAATGCACGATCGCATGTTTCAGGTCCTGTACGGGCCTTTCTGGATACAGAAAATATTCGACTGCTACCCTGGCCAGCACATTCTCCAGATATCTCGCCAACTGAAAATGTCTGGTCAATGGTGGCCGAGCAACTGGCTCGTCACAATACGCCAGTCACTAGTCTTGATGAACTGTGGTATCGTGTTGAAGCTGCATGGGCAACTGTACCTATACACACCATCCAAGCTCTGTTTGACTCATTGCCAATGCGTATCAAGGCCGTTATTACGGCCAGAGGTGGTTGTTCTGGGTACTGATTGCTCAGGATCTATGCACCCAAATTGTGTGAAAATGTAATCACATGTCAGTTCTTGTAAAATATATTTGTCCAACGAATACCCGCTTATCATCTTCATTTCTTCTTGGTGTAGTAATTGTAATGGCCAGTAGTGTATATTGTGAGACGCCATCCATTCTCAATCTGCAACGCAATGGTAACATGATCTGACCGCTTTACTAACGGTAGGAAGCTCAAGCAAAGCATTAAAAAAAGGGGAAAATTACTCGCAATTAACACAACTGACAATTGAACAATCGCACGAAACTCTTAAACACATATTAAAAATCGCACCTCATAGGTCTGATTTGTGCAAAGACAAATGTCTTTGTCGTTAGCTACCTACTAAATTCCGTCTGTACAATCCGTGAAGACCCAACAGTACCGACCGTCACTAGATGTGGGTATGCAACCACATGTCGTCAGCAACTGTTCACACTAGACAAATCTTCCGCTGGGTACAGCACGCTGTTGTCTTGCATAGCGCAGAGGAGCATAACCGAATTCTTCCCTCTAGGGTCATTGCCTCCAGCCGTTAGATACCATTAGCTCGTATTAAGATGGTCCAGCACTTTCTCGACCGGAACACGGCATCGCGCTCTAACAGGCGAAAT
This sequence comes from Schistocerca gregaria, assembly GCF_023897955.1. Classification (NCBI taxonomy): domain Eukaryota; kingdom Metazoa; phylum Arthropoda; class Insecta; order Orthoptera; family Acrididae; genus Schistocerca; species Schistocerca gregaria. The sequence goes on along the minus strand of NC_064926.1, from coordinate 313,775,800 downwards.
GTGACAATTTCTGTGTTCAAACAAATTACTTACGCCGAGCATTGATCAGTTCTGTGGAGGAGCGCCACTTTCGAGTATTGCTTCTTTCATTGTTGAACTGTGTATACAGTTTAGCGTGTCATGGAGTACACTGAGCACGGTGCGGCAATTTATAGCACACTAGTTTCGCTGTTGGGTGAACTACGATTCTAAACTGCGTCTTTCCATCCATATTATGGTATTCTATTGTGATTAAGAAAGGAGTGAGGGTGGGTTGTAGCGTACACTCGATGTTATACAATCTACACATCGAGGAAGCGGTAAAGGAAAATAAAGAAAAATTTTAAGTAGAATAATTTTAGGAGAAGAAATAAAGTCTTTGAAGTCTGTCGATGATACTGTTATTCTGTCAGAGACAGTAAAGGACATAGAAGAGCAGATGACCGGAAGGGACAGTGTCTTTTACGGTGTATACAAGATGAACATCAACAGAAGGAAAACAAGGATAATGGATCGTTCAAATGGATCTAAGCACTATGGGACTTAACATCTGAGGTCATCAGTCCCCTAGACTTATAACTACTTAAACCTAACTAACCTAAGGACATCACACACATCCATGCCCGAGGCTGGATTCGAACCTGCGAACGTAAATGCAGCGCGGTTGCAGACTGAAGCGTCTAGAACCGCTCTGAGACAGCGGCCGGCAAGGATAATGGAATTCAGACGAATTAAATCAGGTCATGCTGAAGGAATTAGTTTTGGAAACGAGAGACTTACCCCTTAAAGTGTTCGGGTCTATTTTGACCAACAGGGATTTTTGATGGTCTATGATTTTGAAAATATTCGCATTCACTAAATTTCTCTCATTTACTTTGTTTGCTACTTATTGAAGGAAAAAAATATTTTGGAGATTTTATTTGGCATCGACACAAATAGTACTTCTCAGGCTCTTCTGGTCTTTTTAGACCCTGTGTATTTTAACTTTCATTTTTACAGCAAACACTGACAATATTAGATTTTCCAACAAAAGAACGTATATAGAGCAGGAATATGGGTATAAAGAAGTGAAGTCGTATTTGTTTTGAACAATGGAATTTCTCTTTCCTTGGAAAGGAAGGAGGGGGAAGTGCGAGTGATTGTTTTGCCTTGTAAACAAATCAGTGTCTTAAGTGATTCACTTCTACTCAGATCACTAGGCTTCTACCTTTACAATTCATCTGTTTTTTAAGGTTTTCCTCACTGTAATGACCTCTCTGCAAGGTTCTGAAATAGGAGACATACTGATGAACATAACTGATAGTGATGAAGTAATTTCTAGGTCATGTTTCGGAATGCAGCTCTTCAACTTCGCTAGAAGGCGCAGATAATACACCACAATATCAAATGCTAAGCAGTGCAATTATGATGTCAAAGGATAAATCACTTGAATGAAAGGCAGAATCCCTACCTCAACTGTTTTGGCATGCAGCATGTAATAGTTCACTTCTCTCCAGGACCAACAAGGTACGCCATCTCTCACATTACAAATGAATAATCACCTTCCAAATTTTTCCTTCCTGCATCAACTAAAAACGTTGTACTCACCCAATTCTGAAGGGATGTGTTGGTATGGAGATAAGTGGAGAAAATTTTTGTGTTTTTGACCTAGTTGCTTATGTAGGTATACTCTCTTTTGGCAGAAGTTTATAAGTCTCATAATGAGTATTCTGATAGTATATGAGATGAGTGCAAAGGTCTCCCAGTTTTCAGAGCTACATTATCGCTACGAAGGTCCAAAAAGATGTCAACTGTTATTCAATTTACGAACGTGACACAAGACTTCAGAGACGCGAAGAAGATAAATTTACACCTATGGGGGATTTGTGGGAGAATTTTGTAAAGGTATTACCTAAATTATACAGTTCCAATACATCTGTTAGAGTAGACGAACAACTGAATGCACTCAGCGGAAACTGTCTTTTTCCGCCAGAATACGGTTAATAAACCGGCAAAGCATTAAGTTCTGGTTACGTGAGAATGAGAGAAATTAGGAGTGGAATATTCAACCACGTACTGGGGAACGACCAATGTTTAAATGTGTAATTGACTTGCCTTATGACTTGAAAAGGCATAACATTACCTGCGACTACTTTGTCACCTCCTACGAGCTACGACAAAATACTGGAGAAGAGAAATACCACAATGACTGGAACTGCGCGGAAAAACAACCCCCCCATGCCACCAAAATTATTGCATACTAGGGGAATTCCTGACTGCACATCAACATTTGCTTTGACTAAGAGCACAACATTTGTTCCAAACATCCCAAAAAAGCGAATGCTGTTTTGCAAAGCTCTGTGTACTAAAATGAAATGATGGAACCGAGAGATATCCTACAATTGTTTTAGATTACGAGGCTACAAAAGGAGCTGCGGACACACTAGACAAGATGGTGGTGAATTATACAGTAAATAAGAAGGTAAACCGATGACCTATTGCTGTATTCTCAAATATCATTGAGATATCTGCATATAACTCTTATGCTGTTATATTCTGTACAAGTCAACCTACCTTCAATGGAAATCAAACACTGTACAGTGAGAAGCTAATTGAACGTTATTTAAAGAGAAGAGGAAATCTTCCAAGAGGAAATGTTGCAAAAGAAGTTGTTTTGAGAAGAGCATCGTTTGGGTGTGCACCCTCAACATCGGAAAAAATTGATCCTAGGACTAAGAAGAAAGGCAGATGTTATCTTTGTGGAAAAACTGATAGTAAAAAGTTCAGTGAAATGTGTTAAATGTTAAAAATTTACTTATAAAATATATTCTACATACAAATCAAAAAACTGTCAGCAGAACTTGGGCATAGTGTAGCAAAATCTACACACACATAATTATAATATCCAATTATTGAATTGTTGTACTATTCTATTATCAGGTTAAATGATTAATACATTAATATATGTAAATTATAGCTATATTTATGGTTTCAATACACTAATGTGTAAAAGGATACCCACAGGAAGAGGTCAGACCTTTTCTAACCCTAACATCTAAATTGTATATGAAAAATAAATATCATAGTGGGGTTAAAGTAATTGATAAGTTTTGCTATTCGGGCAGTAAAATAATTAATGACAGCCGAATGAGACAGGATATCAGACGTTGACCGCCAAAGGCAAGAAATCCGTTTCTGAAGAAGAGAAATTTGTTAACATCGAATATAGACTTAAGTGATAGGAAGTCTTTTCTGAAAGTATTTTTGTGGCATTTAGCCATATGTGGAAGTGAAACATGGACGATAAACAGTTTAGACCCGAAAGGAATAGAGGCATTTGAAATATTGTGCTACGGAAGAATGCTGAAGATTTTATCGGCAGATCACGCAACTAATGAGGAGATACTGAATTGAACTGGGGAGAAAGGAAATTTGTTGCACAGCGGGACTGCGAGAAGGAACCGGTTGATAGGACACATTCTGAGACATCAACATCAAGGGATCACCAGTTTCGTACTGGAGGGAAGTGCGGGAGGTAGACTGAGAACGATGTAGGTTGCAATATTTACTCGGAGATGAAGAGGCTTGCATGGAATAGAGTAGCAAGGAGAACTGCATCAAACCAGCCTTCGGACTGAATACCACAACAACAGCAACAACAACAACAACAACAACATTGTTACTTTCACATTTGCTAAATAAGATGTTGCATTAGTGTGTCACAAACGAGTTGATCGACCTATTTTTTATATGTAGAATTGACGGTGTATTTACGTGGTAACCGAAATTTGGTGTATTTATAACGTTGTTACACCCGTAGTCCAGTCGAGAAATGTTAGTCCCAAACTAAACATACCCAAAATAATGAAATAAACTTATTGTTTAATTTTTATACCGGTCCCTTATTACTTTTCAAACACTCAAATCACTTGTTAATTTTAAAATTTTCCCGTCGAATTGACTGTTCAAACAAATTTCGGGCGTGCAGCCGGTCGTCGTTCAACACTTCGCACGATATTTCAACTGGGCACCTGCCAGTCATCTTGAGGTCTGCGACGGCTCACCTGAAGATGACCGGCAGGTGCCCAGTTGAAATATCGTGCGAAGTATTGAACGACGACCGGCTGCAAGCCCGAATTTTGTTTGAGCACTCAAATCACTTTCTGATCAGGAAACTTTGACCAAAAATATATGAAATTATTCTTTAGTCGCGTTAAATTCGGTTACCCATTGACAAATAGCATGATTACAGTCAGGTAACATCATTTTACACCCGGTTGATTACTTTACTTAAGTTGATTACTTTACGAGAAAAATATTCGCTATTTAACAGTAAATAAGCGCTACTAAAAATAAAAATAAACAATAACACGTATTCACCAAATATCAATCGTTAGTCATTTTCCTCCTGCTCTGAATGAAGGCCTAAGTTCTCTTCATAACCCAGTTTTCACATTTTAAGTGGAAAACCACGTGAAACTATGAGCTACGCACTACAGTGTATGCGCCAGACTCAAACGCTTCACTGACAACAGCCCATACCCATCCATCACAATCTCTCGTCACAGATATTACATATCTATTGATCAAAGCTCTGTTGTTTAAACACACAATTCTATTTAACAAGAAACAGTGCTACTGATAGTAAATTTTTTTAAAAATAAACAAAGAACAGTATAAATTAATCATTTACGCAGACTCTCCATACATGCATCGTTACAGGTTCCCTTGAAAAAGACACAGCCGATATCTATCCCCATTCGCCTACAGTGCAGACTTGTGTTCCGTCTCTCATAGCAGAATCATTGACAGAGTGTTAAACGTTAGTCTTTCTTCCTATCTTCTTTCTTTCTCTTCGAGCCGCATTGCTAACCATCAACGCAAAGAGGCTGTTACAACTTTAACGAGTGTATCTGTCTGTGGTATCGTAACTCCTAAACTAAAGATCCGATTTTAATGCCATTTCCTTATTGAAAAGCTGGTTTAAATCGGGATTGTGCTAGCTACGTTGCATGGAAATCTCTTTATCTATTTGAATTTCATCGGCTAAATTAAGTAAAAATACTTTCGGTCAGAGCAGTCTCTTGATGTACGCTACGTAATAAGGAAGAGCTACATCAAGTTATGTGTACGAGATTGTAGAGCTCAAGAGATCTAAATAAAAGGCAGCGAGGAGATAGTTTTATCTTTAACGGTTGACCACCAATGATGATTTTAGTCTTTTGAAGTCACCAGTTTCAGCACCTACAACGCAGAAAAAGGGTGACTGTGACACATTTGTAAAAGATAAACATATGCTCTCTCAGACTGTTTGGTAGTTCTTTATGAGGCCTACAATGATTTTGTTCTAAAGTTCAGGCAGCCTCCTGAGAGAGAGCAATGGCACCCCTCTTTCTTCTGACTTGATTTAGAACTATAACCATTGGATATTGATTATATTACCAAAATTAGCTAAATATATACTAAAACATTGTCAATGAATACATGCATGGATTGAAAAAAAGAAACGCGTACGTTGCGTAAGTGAACAAAAATCAAAGTAAAGAAAAAAGTCGGAATAATAATTTCAGATTGAAACTCAAAACTACGCGTGCGATATTACATTACCAAAATAAATATTTACGAAAATACGTGTATTGTCAGAATACACAGATTTCGGCGAGACAACATCTCGCGTCGCAGTTTTGTGTTTCGGCCAGGAAAGTAGCTGTGTGAGTGTAAGGATAGAGTGTCGATCGCACTGTGTCTACTATTAACATATAAAGTTAAAAAGCATGAAATAAAAACCTAAATTAAAAATTTAAAGAAAACTCTGACACAAAAACCTCCATAAACGAAATAATAATATGTATTCTCTCTTTCAATTGGATATTAGTAATATTTTAATCCAAGCATCGCCGCGTCGGGAGGACCGATAAGTAAGTAAAATAAAAACAGAATACATCTAACCGTGATGAAGCATGGAATTTAAATATAGGTAAGCTACCTAAGCAAAGTAGGTAAATATGAAACAATATGAAACGTTAAGTCTAGGTATTAACATATTCCGAATGGAGGGTAAATATCGTAGAGGGAGACCAACAGATGAATACACTAAGCAGATTCAGAAGGATGTAGGCTGCAGTAGGTACTGGAAGATGAAGAAGCTTGCACAGGATAGAGTAGCATGGAGAGCTGCATCAAACCAGTCTCAGGACTGAAGACCAGAACAACAACAACATTTTCTTAAGCTTGTAATTTAAGTTTCGTAAGCGTATTTCAGTATGTGTAGGAGATCTCGAATGTGTTCGAGCATTTCGGATATTCTCACTGATCTCAATGTGAGCTTAGATGTATGGCCTTCCTGTGTTCTTCGCACTGAATATTTAACATTGTACCTATTATGTAACTATTGGACAAGGAGACTCTTTGACAATTGCACTGAATCTTCTGTAATTATTTTTGATACCGTGAACAGCATATCCAGTTACTGTGGAAGAGTTAAAGAGGCCTTGAGAGGACTAAAGAATGGAAAAGCAATTGAAATAGACGGAACTAATTAAATATGGTGGCTTATAGTTAGACAAAAACATTTATAGTTAATAGATGACTGTGGGGGGAACTGCAAGGTCTCAGACGCTTGGTTTACAGCAGATGCAATGTCTCTTCTTAAGAAAGGTTAACGCAGTGACTGTAAAAACTATCGTGGCATTAGTCTTCTAAACACTGCCTACAAACTATACTTAAAGATGATCAATGAGAGCTTGAAGAATATGACAGAACCTCTTATTTCTAGGAAACAAACTGGATTTAGATCAAGTCGTTCATGCACAGAAAATATGTATATTTTAAAAGATCTTGCACTACCTCTATGACGTCATAATGGTATCTCATTTAGGCACAATCTTCGGTAGACTCCTATTGCTCACACGATCGAAAGCCTTCACAGGTCGATAAAGACCACATCCGTTTCTATAATAAACTCTGTGGTGTTAGGGTTCCGTACCTCGTACGTTGAAAACGGAACCACTATAGTATCAGTTTGTAGACAGACTTCCGTCCGTCTGTTAGGACGCCTTTCCCTCAGGAACGGGTAGACGTATCAAGCTGAAATTTATGTCAAATAAGTTTACGGTCCCTTTCCGGCGTAGATCTAAGTCAGTGTAACCATTTACGTCTCATATTTTGACATTCGCAAACTCATTCATCAAAACCTAGAGGGTGCTTCCCTATGACCTTGAATCATGAAATTCGGCAAGAATCAAGGTTTAATAGCACAAGTAAAGTAAAAAATCCGAAAATTGTTAATTAGTAGTTACAGCACAAAAAACATGTTCTGTCATTAGTTGTCCATCTGACTGTCTGTCCATCTGTTAAGACCTATTTTTGCAGAAACTGAAAGAAGCATGGAATTGAAATTTATGTCTCATAAGTTACGGTCCCTGGGTGATGTAAAAAAGTAAGCTTCCATGTCAATGCAATCAAAATATACGACGATTCACGTCAGATATTTATACTCGCAGACTCATTAATCAAAACATGTAGCTGAAATACCTATATACATAATTAAGTTTGTATGGAACCCTCAGAGCGCGAGTGATATTGCTGGCATATTTTATTAATATTTACGTTCTGAGTAAACGAAAATGTGAAGTAAACAAAGGAATTAAGATATCGAATGAGGAACACCTGAACGGGCTTCAGTTTGCAAAGTTGTTTTGAAAAGGGCGAAGACGACCTGCAAAGATGAACATACCAGCTGGGCAAAATATGAGATAAATACAGCTTTAGAGTTTCTAGTAATAAAAGAAAAGGAATTGCTTACCGCAGAAAATATCCAGTATAATGAAAAATTGTTTTAGATGATTCAGGTTTAGAACAAGTATCAATTATCCTGTGCTATAAGTTTTGATTTAGAATCTTTCAAAGAAGACACCAACCAGCCATCACTGATAATGCTATGTGTTTACCTAAATAGCGCTGGAGCCTGTTTGGTACCGACAGCTCCATTTTAAGGCAACTATTCACATCAAGACGCACATTTATCGGCGTTCCCATAAGTTTCTGGTTTCACCAAATGTGCTCCTTGACGTAAATAGCCGTCTGAAGATGAACCTGTCGGTTCGAAACCAGAGACATGATTAGAAAAGAATATATTTGGTCAAAATTAAATATTTGCAACGTGAATGAAGAAATTCAAAATTATCGAAAAAATTGGAGACAACGGCTCATGACTAATCCAGGCGACAGAATTCCTCAGAAGGTAGTAAACTACAAGTAGAATCTGGAAAGAGATATGGGAAGACTTCGGAAAAGATGGGAATGATTCTGTTTGTGAATTCGGAACAGGCAAGAGCCTAATCCTTGCACGAAGGTGATAATGAATGGGTATTTTCTCAAATTTATTGTTTGGGTACAGGTAATTTACATTTGAAAAATACTGGCAGCTTTATTTCCTAAGCACCATAAACGATGGAAAAAATGTACTTATTTATGTCATCTTCTGTGTTTGATGCTTGTTGTGTAAGTATTTGACGTGAAGTATTGTTGGCTGAAGCTGACACCATTGCTTTCATTTTAAAATAACTTAGATATTTTTGTATATAGGGTACTAATGGAATTTTATGCAGTTGATGCAATATGGACCAGAAATTCTTCATTTTGTTCTATTTATAGGGGAATTACGTACAGTTAACTGTCACGTCGGTATATGTTAGCCCCTTCTGAAATAAAAATTACATTTTTGTTTTATTCATTTTTAATTTTTAAGACAAAGTTACTGGTACTGTTATTGGCTTCGTAATACACCATGATCTGAACAAGAATATAGTGTTCTTCCGTCTGAAGATGAACCTAGTGTGTCTAAAAGCAGTAAACTAAATTCTGGGTAAATGCTCTGAAGATCAGTTATGATCTGTTATTTTCATTGATATGAAATTACTTGTATTTTCACAGTGGCTTCGATCATTGGTTGATATCAGCTTTCGAAATCTTGTGAGGATATTGCTAAGTTCGACTGTTGAAATTAAGGTGTGGGTAACTACGATTTTTTCCTGTCAGAAAGTATTTCAGTTAGGTACAACTACACGAACAAAATAAAGTACTTTAGGTAATGCCTGGCTGTCATCTATTTGAGACATTATGACATTTTCCTTTCAGTATTACATTTTATATATATGTGCTGATCGGTGGGAGAAACCCGGTTGATTTAAGTTTAATGTCGAAGTTTGCGCATTCAAAATGGAAATAAATTGCAATCTACTTGGATGTTAGTATTGTGCTTTTGCTTTTATTGCGATTATTGGAAAAGAGTGGAATACAAAGACCTCCAGCATATTGCCACATTGAATGAAATGTACCTGGGAAAATCTGCAAATATTTATCTCTGTGTGGCTACCCAGTACTTTATTCAAATTTGTGAGCGAATATAAATTTTATAAACTCGCGAAATCTATAGCTTCCGCTTTCCTCCTCCCTTATTAGCCAAGCCACTCCACATTCCTCCCCACCGCCCACCCTCCCCTTGTATTTTCCTTCTCTCTCTCTCTCTCTCTTTCTCTCTGTCTTCCCCTCACGGACACACACACACACACACACACACACACACACGCGCGCGCGCGCGCGCGCTAGAGAGAGAGAGACAGAGAGAGAGAGAGAGAGAGAGAGAGAGAGAGTGTTTGCACACATACAGAAAAATAATGGCAGAGGAACAAATCAGGAAGTCGGAGAACACTGAATTCTGTTAGACGCACAGAAACTCAGAGAAATATTTATCTTTTAACGTCAATCAGTAAAACAAAGATCCATATCAAATGAAACATCCTTTACTGCATGTTACGGCAAGCGGAAAGTCGCTGTAGAGGTAACGGGCCAAGAAGAGAATTTCTTATTTTTTGCTCAAAACACATTGTAGGAATCATCCATTAGAATATCTCTAAAACTCTTTATTTACCTCATTCTCAAATGTTGAAATATATGTGAATTCCTAAGGGACGAAACTGCTGAGATCATCGGTCTCTATTCTTGCACACTACTTAAACTAACTTATACTGACACATACACCCGTGCCCGAGGGAGGACTCGAGCCTTCGGCGAGAGGGGCTGTGCAGTCCGTGACATGGCGCCCCAAACCGCGTGGCCACTCCGCGCGGCGCTTATTCTCAGGAAACCAACTTTGCCTGTAGATAATACAACGTTCTATTGGAACAGACAAAAATGATATATAGCATCCGATACTGCGTGTAACACCGCTGAATATCGCTTTGTGCGATATGTTCGAGTTACAATCGTACCTTTATTCTCCAGTCTGTAATTAGGCGTGGCCGTACTGAGGGGTAGTGACTGCCAATGGTGCAGTCATAGAGGGGTGCAAAAAATAATTGACGAAAAAACCAAGGAAGAAATTCTGTTGAGAATTATTAGCGAGAAGAACGTGAGGCTTCCTATGTGTCTCGCTCCTAGCTTCTGTCTGCGAGACGAGGCCTTTCCCTCGGCCCGGAACTGTAATCGCACGCTGTTGTCACATTTCGGGTCTGCTGTGACATTTAGTCCCTGTTTAGGTGGCAATAGCCGCCCTCACACGGGACGAGGAAGCGTTCGTGAATGAGAAGTTGGTCGATCTTTATGAGGCCGCAGCTTGGAATACCATGTTCCACAGCATTCCAGATTGCTGTACGCACTGGTACCTTTAATACCCAGTAGCAGGTTCTCTTACATAGATGCATGCCTGTATTCGTCGTGGCATACTATCAAGAAGTTCATCAAGGCACTGTTGGTCCAGATTGTCTCACTCCTCAACGGCGATTCGGCGTAGATCCCTCAGAGGGGTTAGTGGGTTACGTCGTCCATAGACAGCCCTTTCAATCTATCCCAGGCATGTTCGATAGGGTGCATGTCTGCAGAACATGCTGGATACTCTAGTCACGCGATGTTGTTATCCTGAAGGAAGTCATAAACAAGATGTGATGGATGGGAGTGCGAATTGTCAATATGTTGCCGATATGGTTGCACTATCGGTCGGAGGATGGCATTCATGTATCGTACAACCATTACGGCACCTTTCATATCCACCAGCGGCGTACGTCTGCCCCATAAAATGCAACCCAAAAACAGCAGGAACCTCCACCTTGCTGCACTCGCTGGACAGTGTGTCTTATGCGTTCAGCCAGATTGGATTGCCTCCAAACACGTCTCCAACGATTGTCTGGTTGAAGGCACATGCGACACTCATCGGTGAAGAGAACGTGATGCCAATCCTGAGCGGTCCATTAGGCATATTTCTGGGCCCGTCTGTGCCACGCTACATGGTGACGTGGTTGCAAAGACGGACCTCGTTTTGGACGTCGGGAGTGATATTGCGCATCATGCTGCCTATTGCGCACAGTTTGAGTCGTAAGAGGACGTCCTGTCGCTGCACAAAAAGCATTATTGAACATGGTGGCTTTTCTGTCAGGGTTCCTGCGAGCCGTAGGTAGCGGTCATCCACTGCAGTAATAGCCGTTGGGTGGCCTGAGCGACCATGTCATCGACAGTTCCTGTCTCTTGTTTATCTCCTCCATCTCCGAATAACATCTCTTTGGTTCACTCCGAGACGCCCTTGTTGAGAGCCCTTCCTGGCACAAAGTAACAATGCGAAAGCGATCGAACCGCGATATTGACCGTCTAGTCACGGTCGAACTGCAGACAACACGAGCGTAATACCTCCTTCCTGGTGGAATGACTGGAACCGATTGGCTATCAGACCCCCTCCGTCTAATAGGCACTGCTCATGCAAGGTTGTTTACATCTTTGGGCAGGTTTAGTGACATCTATGAACAGTCGAAGGGACTTTGTCTGTGACACAACATCAACAGTCAACGTCTGTCTTCAGCAGCTCTGGGAACCAGGGTGACGCAAAACTTATTTTGATGTGTGTATTACAACTTATGTCCCGTGAGTATATAGTGTTTCAGAGTAGCATATCCCTGAGGATTTCTCTAAAACGCGTCGTTATTGGTACAATTTGTTACAATATAATGACGGGAAACTACATGTTAGTGGTTACAGAACCTTCAAAATTGTTTATGTCCGCATATTGCCTTGCGTGTTATGGAAGCATGCAGTCTCAAAACAATGCCACCAATAAGGATGACCAAAAAGGGATTGTTCTTGATATGATCTGTTGTAATTAAATGCCAGTTAATAATATATAGCCGACTGAAGCCTTCATCAGATTATAAGATAAGATATTGACTTGGGTTTCATAAGTTCGGCGTAGTATAGTGGATATCGGCGGGGAGTTACTAAGTTAAGAGTAGTTGCTAGATGAATTTTTCTAAGATTTTTTGGTACTTTCTTATGGATTTAATAGACGTATGTTCTGTGCTAACTGACTTCTTGCTATTCGTTGGCCCGTTTAGTATATATCGATTTCTGAACGTATCAGGAAAAATGGGTCAACGAATAGCAAGAATATTTTTTTTGTCTTTATCAACAATGGAACTTGCACTAGTTGCAGTAGGATATTTTGCACTTTCCTGTTTAAAGTCTTGTTTTTCACATTTTCTACTAATTGGCTCTGAGCACTGTGGGACTTAACAGCGGAGGTCATCAGTCCCCTAGAACGTAGAACTACCTAAACCTAACTAACCTAAGGACATCACACACATCCATGCCCGAGGCAGGATTCGAACCTGTGACCGTAGCGGTCACGCGGTCCCTAACTGAAGTGCCTAGAACCGCTCGGCCACTCCGGCCGGCTTCTACTAATTCTGCTAATGACTAGAAATAGTGGTCTAGTAAGGATTACCTTACGGTTTTACTAACACATGCGAATTATGAAATATTTTCATGTGAAACACCACTGTAAATTTATATCACAGTATTTGTAATTTTGTAATACCCTAACTGACATGGGCACAGAATTTTCCTTTTTGCCTTATAACAAGTTCATGGGTATTGAAGTTTGTATTTATTTATACTACAGACCAATGAATATGACTAGCTTTTGTACAAGGGATTAAATGTACGTTTCAGGAGAGCCAACGTAGTGAGTTTATGCATGCCCACTTTCGTAAACTGTGTGATTTGTGAGCCAGATGCAGCCGACAACTTCCGCTGGAGATCACTGCCGTCACAAATAACGGTGAAGAGTACGATCCCTGTGATGCACCAGCTCGCTTCTATGTGGGTGGACCAGTCACACTGTAAATCACATCTGCGGTGCTTAATTTTATAAGTACACAATCCGAGTGGGACCGTTTTGGCTCAGACAGCTGCCACCTACACACCGCGCTCATATTTGGCAATGCAGTTGTTGTTGCTTCTTCACTACGGTACAGAAGGATCTAGTAAGTCGGCGAGCACCTGCTGAATTAAATATTCTATTTAACAGAAGATGTTCAGATTTTACCAACCTCTGTCGATCGCGAGCTGGAGTGATGTGTGACACTGGAAGGAGGAAGCAGTTTCAGTTGGTACGAAATTCAGTGCAAAGAAACAAGACCTCAAGAATATTCCTTCTGTGGCTGATTAATGATATTATGAGCGATGAAACCTAATAGAAATCAACGTATGCTCTCCCACTGGTCGTTGGCAACATTGCTCAAACGTCTAATGCCATAATATCACTGAAAGTAGGATTTACTTACGTTATATTAGCTATTTTGTTAATGTTCTATCACGAGTGAAACTTCGGCAGTAAAGCGTCAGAAGTCTCAAGTTTCTGTGTTAATCGCCGCGCTAAGCCCTTAACCCTTGTTGCTCTTGTATCGAATGGCACTGGATAGACGATTTCACTGTGCTTGACATTCATTAAACCAACTTACAAAATTGGAAAACTTTGTAAGTCAGCGTAGAAAATATTACTGAATGGTAGTTTCACTAGGGGAGGATGGAGAGGCGCTAATGAGTTCCATTAAGCGGTATATACACTGATCAGCCAGATAATTATGACCACCTATTTAATAGCTGGTATGTCCACCTTTGGCATGGCTAACAGCGGCAACGCTTTGCGAGGCGTTGACAGGCAGCTGGAGGTAACTGGCACCACATCTGCACACAAAGATCACTTAATTACCGTAAATTCCGGGGACGGTGGCGATGAGCTGCGCCGCCAAATTCAATCACATCCCAGATGTGTTCTATCGGGTTTAATCTGGAAAGTTGTGAGGCCAGCACATCAGCTGGAACTCTCCACCGTGTTTCCTGAGACACTGCGTCGTATTCCTGGCCTTGTGACAAGGCGCATTATCTTTTTGAAAAATACCACTCCCGTCAGGAAACATGATCGTCATGAAGGGGTGCAAGTGGTCTGCAACCAGTGTACGATTCTCCTTGACCCCCATGGTGCATTACACGAGCTCCACTGGACACATGGATGCTCACGTGAATGTTCCCCAGACCTTAATGGAGCCGCCAGCTTGTCTCCGTCCTGCAGCAAGAGTGTCAAGAAACTGTTCCTCTGGAAGACAACGAAATCGCGCCGTCCCATCGACATGGTGAAAAGGGTATCGGGATTCATCGGACCTTGCAACGCTCTGCCTCTGTGCTCAACGTCCAGTGCCGATGGTCACGTGCCTATTTCAGTCGTAGTTGCCGATGACGTGGTGTTAATACTGAACGGGTTGTCGCCTGCCGAGTCCCATCGTGTTTAGACACACTCGTACTTTGCTTAGGATTAAAGCCTCATGTTAGTGCTGCCACAGGTCGCCGCCTGCCCTGTTTTACCAGTCTGTCCGTCCTACGACGTCCGACGTCTGTATTGATGGGGTGGCCGTCCAATCTCTCAACGTCTGGACTTGGTTTCACTCTGGGGTCGCACTCCTCGAACATCCGACAAGTCGTGCGGTTTCTGAAATTCGGGGTGACACAATCTGCTTTCCGCCAAACTCAGACAGATCGCATACCTTCTCCATTCTACTCACAGACAGCATACTACTGATGCTACCGTGCGTGTGTCTGACTGGCAGTTATTCCTCGCCAGGGGACTCTGCTATCGCCTGGGCGGGTTTATGTCGATGGTAGGTCGGCGAACATAGTGTTCTGGCTGATCAGTGTGTTTCTCGTATTCAACAAAAAAGCTGGTAGTCCCGGCGCTCTCTCCATGGACTCTAAGCAGCAAAACGAGGCTCCTCGATGGCAAGAGAAAAAGTAAGATCATTTCTCAGAATGCATCCGTCTGGCTCCGTGAGCACTGAGATCTGTGTCGATCGGTGCTGATCGTTGAGCGAACGTTGTGTTCCAGATGAGAAACTATGATACTACTGCACTCGGAGACCCTGACCGACTGCCGGCCGGTGTGGCCGAGCGGTTCTAGGCACTTCATTCTGGAACTGCGTGACCGCTACGGTCGCAGGTTCGAATCCTGCCTCGGGCGCCGGTCGAAGTTGTCGTGTGGTTCTCGACGCTGCAGTTTGGAAACGCGAGACCACTACGGTCGCAGGTTCGAATCCTGCCACGGGCATGAATGTGTGTGCTGTCCTTAGGTTAGTTAGGTTTAACTAGTTCTAAGTTCTAGGGGACTAATGACCTCAGAAGTTGAGTCCCATAGTGCTCAGAGCCAACCTGCCTCGGGCATGGATGTGTGTGATGTCCTTAGGTTAGTAAGGTTTAAGTAGTTCTAAGTTCTAGGGCACTGATGACCTCAGCAGTTAAGTCCCACAGTGCTCAGAACCATTTTTCAACTTGACCGACTCAGACTAGACAGGAGACGGGCGGTGTTCAAGTAGCTGAATCGAGCTGGCTCGTCTTGTCATCAGAAGTATTTTTCATTTCAATGTAAAAAATCTTCAGATATTATGCGGCTCAGAGAGAGTAGAAATATAAAGAAGAACAAAACTCTCAAAAATACACTACTGACTTCTGAATGTACGAAGATTACACGTCCAAATTAATAACAGATAATTTTTGTATAAAAGTGGCTTTGCGTTTGGTAGGATATAAGTAGATTGTTTTGTGAGAGGATGAAACTATTGGAAGGATATGGAACGGCTTGAAAATCACGATTGGCTTGAAAGTAACCGAAGTATTGTTAGTTTTGAAGAGGAAAAATGAAAATATAAATGAAGAACAATGAAATACATGTTGGTCTACGTAAGAAGAAAAAAGAAATTGGCTATGAGCAATTGTAGTACATATCAACATTTTACTGGCATTAAACTTGCAGTGGCTCATACGTAACTGCCCTTTCTGCGAGAACGAAGAAAACTTGGTTTCTCCCGTTTAAAAAAGAAAGCTACACATTTGATTTTCAATTTGACATAAAACAGTAGTACTGTTCTGTCTTGGAAGGTTGGTTTGGACATTGCAATACGATGACATGTTATGTTGGCCCTTGCCTTCTTCCGATTTTGAGTCTATAGTGTGTCTGTTGAGAAGAGATGAAAGTGATGAGCTTGTAGTTTTAATGGAGACGATGATGCGAGAAGGGAGAAAGTGAAACCCATTGCTGACAGAGCCTACTTCCCTTACACAGCACCAACGGGACCGCTAGGCTCACAGCGTCCACCCGGCGTACGATTCACCATGAACGGTGTCACATGCCCTCACTCTATGACACATCGTCGAGAGGTTCGGAATTTAAGGCATGGGATTGGCACTTAGTCTGGTGATGAAATTAACGCCACTGTCTCCGCCTACATGCCAGTCAAATGCACGTGGTGAAAATTTATCCGCTAACATGAATCGGAGGACTCGAACAGTACGGCACATACTTGTGCTTGGGACCAAGATTACGGAGTATGACGTCGTAGTTCAAGAAACAGACAAGGACTCAAGGAAATACACATAAACAAACAGATCCTGAAGTTCAATTGAGTTTCGTGGCAAAGAACGACGAAAGATCTTGCTAGCTGAAATTATTAACTAAAAGCGCTTGTCAGATGAGGAGACTAATTTATGGCGGAAATGAATAAATATCATAGTATACTATGACACCGTCATTCCCGTGCCACACGATTTTTTTTTTTTTTTTTGCTTCCACCTACACCTACGACGAATTTCTTTTCCTCGTGTTAGCCACAAATCATAACAAGTTTCTAAGAACATATGAACGTTGAAAACCTGTGATGGAGTCATGTGTCTGTGTTGGTAGATTTGTCTTCAGAACCCAACTCAATTCAAGCGTTTCTTTCTTAATAACGGACATTTGGAAAATATGAAAACATATATGGATATTTTTCCACAAAAGAAAACCCGAGGTATGCGGTAATTATAACAGCCACGTTCGGAGGGAAGGCAACTAGTGAGTTGGGAATCTATTGCGACTTAATTACTTAGGATTATTACGAAACCAACCGGAACCAGCACAGAAAGCCAATACAGTGCTCTAATGGAGACTGGATGCTGTTTGGAGCAACTTCCCAGTCTAATTTAGTTGCGGTCGCCGGACCGACTATTGTAAGACGGTTACCTCAAAACAACGGTATGTAATAACAATTAGTCCGCATTACCGTCTTCCAATACCTGTTGTGGCCGAAACGGTAGGGCGCACTTGACAACTGAAGCGCCTGACGTATATGCTGCATGTGCACAGTACTGTCTTACTGTATGCCGACATCAAGGGGCTCGACGGCATGTTTTCCTTAGAGGAAGAACAGTTGCTGCTATGGCAATGAGTCTCCAGAATATGCTTAAAGGGTAGTCGAAAATAACATCAAAGCTGCACCGTGTCTTTCGTGAATTTAAATTTTACAAAATTCATAACGCGCAGACCAGCATGGTGTAGCTACATTTACAGCAGTTGCGATTGACAGTGCTACTGTTTGCACAGCAGTATGTAGCCAAACTCTTTACATCGTACGCTAAGCTAGTACTTTTTATAGGAGTAGTTAATCATAATTAAGCAGAAGGAAGCAGTGAATCCGGGTAAAACAAACATTATAACCTTTGAAAAGATATCAATAGTAATTTAAAAGAGCTAGTCGAAATATAATGAATGAGATGTGACCAGAATTAAATAAAGACTGTCGAACAATGACTGATGCAGCACATAGGAGGTCAGAACGGAATTTGTGAGACGTTAGATGTAAATGTGCCAAAATTAGGAATGCAAATGATAACCATATTTTGTGAAGACATGAGAGGTGGATGACAGCAGCATGACTTGTATATCTGTTTTGTATAATGATATAGGAGAAGGAAGGGACTGTGTTCAAAATAGGGCTATTCAGTGTATGGTGCTCACTGGTGACTGATTTGAGCTGAAAAAAGTTAGTATGAGCGACCAGATAAATAAGGAGCTATTAAATCAGTGGAGCATAGGCCAATAACTAATTTTCAAAATATAGTCTCAAATACTCTAGGAAATAGAAGACACACTCAACCACAATCTCATAAAATAAGGATGTTAATAAGATTGAAAATTATAGGACGACTGGACAGATACATCATATCTGTACATTTCTGGCAAGAATAATGTATTAGCGGACATAAATAAAAAAGAAGTAAAGACTTTTTGCTAAATAACAAGCATCAAAAAGGAGAGAGTAAATGGCGTAGGAGGCTGATGGAAATATTATTATGCGAAGACGACTAAGTCTATACAGCTAAAAGTAGGAAGACTTTGAGCAAATATTTAGTGAAATTAACATATTGCTCGACACAGAACTTGGTTTTAGGATAGGGAAAGTAATTATGGAAGACATGAAAACAGTAGAAACGAGAATGAAGAGTTTAAAACTACGATTATAGAAGTGAGAGACCTCAAAAGAGGTGGAAACATTTTATATAGTTGGAAGGAAGTTCACGCAAGGTGAAAGGATGTTGCAGGACGTAAGAATAATATCAGAGGGCATGGAGAAAGCATTCTCCAGTAATGCACATTTACACAAGTCAGCTCTACTCATGTCAAAAATTGACGTAAAAATAGGAACAACGTCATAAAATTCCCCTTGTTTATTAGTGTATTTCGTTTATTGCATCAGTGTAATAACTGACACTAATATCAAATTATCTGTAATTTAATATATTTCTTGTTTATTTACACTCAAATTTATTCAAAAATATTAACTTTTATTACTTTGTAGTATTCTGAGTGTTACATTGTTCAGTCACATTAATATGACTACCTATCAATAAACTTTTAACTAGGATAATTGTCGCATTAATGAATCGGCGTGTAATGAGCCTCATGTCGTAGACGAAACTTGTGCAAGGTGAATGTGTTTGCCGTCTATGCAACCTGATACCAAACACTCAGGGCCAGATCTTTCATATCCTAATAAACAATGAACGTCGCTGTTCGGAATCGCGTCGACTTAACTGATAGCTGCAAGAGGTACGAAAACCACAGAGAAGTTGTGGCTAAGTAGAGTAGGTGGTATTCTCATTGAAGCTAAACCGTTAAACAGATATAACCCTTCTTTTAATAAAGACACACTTGTTAACTCTTGTGCCTAATTAAACAATTCTGAGGGGACATGACACTTAACAACGCCAAATGATACTCTTGATAGTGGACTATTGCGTTATAGTTTCTAATATTATTTCAGTTAAAATGTTTGCGTCTTTATGTGGATTGTATTGAGTGAACACTAAGAAACTATTTCTTTTGGTAGTACTATGTAAAAGCAACGTACAGTACTGGAAAAACAATATCTTTAACGCACTTATGTTTTACCATTCTTTGTTCTCTGATAATTGTTCTCACTGTAAAATACGTGACGCTAGAGTGTTTTGTTTTCTTGTTCTGAGATCGACGCAACATGGATGTCAGTTCACTTTTCATCAGTAACAACTGGAATATAACATTTCACTCTCGTTTTTATTTTGTATGACAACAAATCTATCCGTTCTACAGTACCAATTAAATCATGCAATTAATTCCTGGTCGTTTAAATTAAGTTGGAAGCTGCTTGGCTGATGACGTAACGAACGAGTGCCTGATGTGATCTATTGTTAGTTATTTGATTATCGAAATGTCTAGATTCAGTCTTAATTAGAAGTCCAATTAACTTTTGATGGATTAACTTTATAATAGTATTTGTTTATGGTTCATTTAAATTTTATGTATTTTTTATGTTCTGAAATTTTCGCGTATTAGTATTACATTTTCTGTATATTTAAAGTAAAGGGTACTATACTGCAGTTTGAAGTGTGGGTGAGTAGTGTATGTAAATAGTTTATTACGTTAAATACGTTTCTGTTGACGTTCTGTATTTAAAAATATTTGTGTGTATAAATTGTTCATGTTGATGTAAAATTGACTATTTACGAAATGGTCACGTTTGGAAACAATGTAAGAAATGGTCACGCTTAGAAACAATCTAAGAAATAAGTGTTATGTAAAAGCCAGTGTACTTTTGTTTGAAACGGAAGTGGCTCTTGGGAGTGGAAAAGGTGGCAAGGGCGAATTGGTGCGCTACGTAGAGCAAGCGTGGGTAGTAAGTCACACAGTCTGTAGGCAGCAGTGATTGAGGCAACCCTTTGCGGAGCAGGAGAAACGTTGCCTGCAAATTTGCACAAAAATGCCTAGAATGAAGACTGCAAGTGGCTTAAGGCATAGCTGCGAGTTGTTGGGCTACTCTACGTTAGACTGATCGACGCTAAGAAGAGAAATTAAGCCGATACAGCAAGATACTTGCAGGCCGTGTTGTGGGTGGTGTAGCCGTCTTAACTGTTCGCCACACCCAAGTCTACAGCCGCCAGATAAGATTTATTTGTATTTTACTTTTTTGCAGTGTAAACCATTAATTTAAACTGTGTTTTAATGATAGTTATTGAAATTTAAAGCAACTGTTTCACCCTGTTATTACATCAAAATGTTCAGATATGTGTGAATTCCTAAGGGACCAAACTGCTAAGGTCATCGGCCGCTAGTCTTACATACTACTTAAATTGACTTATGGTAAGAACAACACACACACCCATGCCCGAGAAGGGAACCGAACCTCGGGTGTTATTGCATACTAATCTTACATCTATATAGGGTTCCCTCCTGGCGTTTGATTAATCCGAGTATCCTGTTTTACAGACTTATGAGGTGCCTAGTTAACATAAAGAGGCACCAATTAAATTGATTTTGTGTTTTATTAACATTGCAAACTGATATAGTAAAAGTTTGCTTAGGTAAGATTCAATCTGTGTGTAGCCAAGTTACTAGAATCTGTTAAATGTTCATACAGAGTTAGCTCAAAGAATGTTAGCTTTTGAAAGTAATTTCCAGTAAGAAAGAGGTTTTCTTGAAGTGAAATGTTCAGTATAAAAAGTGTGTGCTTTAGCATCTAAGTATTTTAGTATTTAAGTATGTTGATTATGGAAACTACTTTTTTACAAGATCCCCCCTGGCCAATTTTTGTTAGCTTCCTTGAAGTTATCTACTGGGTTTTTTTCTTTTAAAAACGTAATGTATAAGAGTGTAGTAGTATTTATTTGAAGAAGCAACTTAAACAGTAGCAATAAAGAAAATGTAGGCAAAATTCATACTTCATTGTTTCGTTGCCTGGATAGGCTGGCGACCGTTAGTACATGTTTAAACCACTGAAAGAACTTGGAACTGAGTTGTCCTAGCGTCAATAATACTATTCATAGTGCGTTTACCTCTAACCGCTGGGTAAGATCATAGGAAAAGAATTGCGTAGTCTAATTTACTTAACCACTAAACATAACACACCGTCAACTCCTGTAAAACAAGATAACTCTATTGATTAGCCTTTCCTATTAACAGGACTATGCTCTTTTAGTGTACTTTATTTGGAAACTAAACTGAATTTTAGTAAGAGGGTTACTCATGGCAACATAGAGACAGGGGATCTGTTATTTAGGTAAATGGATACTAAAGTACAATAGTAGTGGTAGGGCTATAACTTCTCTTGTAGGAACATTAGCTACGTAGGGCCACCTAGCGCGTCATTAGCTAACAGTAGCTTTTCATTTAGTCAGATAAAGTCAATGACTGCAACTTCATGTCTGAGATAAAAATAATCAAATTTACAGTAATTCCAATTACTAACAATAATAGTTTCACTCCCTTTTTTTCTCGCCTTTGGACTGAATCCGTTTGTTTGGGACATTATGTTACTTTATAAGCTGGAAGATTAATAGATTTATATGAAAGGAGCCACTTCAAGTGACAATCATTTATTGGGACCTAAACTTGGTTCTGTTGAGTTTCCTGTGTATATGAATTTTGTCATCATGTTACTACAACATGAACTTCGTTTTTTCCCATTTGTTGTACGTGGTCAGTGAGAGAATCGGATGTCGAAAAAGGAAGAGAATAAGCAGTAAAAAAAGGAAAGATAAGAAATTCATAAAAAATCTAAAAAACATTTTTAAAATATAGATATACTGCCGACGATCTTAAATATGCCACTTCGCATATGGTAAGGATATCATTGTTTAGTCCTCTCCTTCTGCATGTTGTAAATTTTTGTAAGTCGGGTAGATAATAGTGTGACACAATATATCTCAAATATAGTTGTTAACATTTCTGATTCAGAAATGGATAATGTAGAACATTCAACTGGCGAGGTGGAATTAAAACCTGAAGGTAAAGAGTTCATTCGACAAGTTAGCCACATTTCAGATACGTTCATGGAGCTGTACAAAAAAGAGAAGCAATGATGAACACAAATTTCGATTCAATATCAATAAGACAGGACGTGTTTTAGTCCAAACAGGACGCCTTTCGGTCCACTTAGGACGTCCTAAGATCCTTAATCTCGGAATAAAAAGATGCTCACCAGGCCACTCCTATTGCTATAGAAGAAACTGACTGATGAAGTGAGTTCAGTACAGTTGGAAAAATCTAACCGAAAAGAAACTGTTCAGCAACTAACTGAGAGAGCAGGTGGTTTAGCTGTTGAACAAGAGGTAAAACTTAAAGAATAATTTGATGTACAGAACTGGAATTTTGTTCATGAATTTTCGAAGTGGATGTCTGAGGAAGATGCACAGATTAATGATAATGTGGATTCTAAGTTAAAAGCTGCAATACAACTTACAAGTCTGGAGTATCACGAGAAAAATATGTTTTACGGGTACTAATTAAATCTGAGTTGTATCAGATGAGAACTTCACTGAGTGGAGATCTCCCTGAATTGCGTAACAACGCTCCTGCACATATTAATGATATAAGAATGGAGTTTTCTGTTGTTAAGGAAATACTGCATGAGGCACCGTCCCTTGATACTAAGGAAACTGATGTTTATAACATTACGAGTCAGTTTGATATGATGCATAAGACGATGTAGATGTTAGTGGCCCATTGCCTAACCATGCGTTAAATGATTTCTGGGGAGCTACTACTTTGCCATCAGATCATGTAAAGGAAATTCTGCTAAAAAATTGGCAATTTCAAGTCTTCTCGGCCGATAAAAGCAGTACATGCCCAGGTGTTTTCATAAAATTGTTTAAAGTAATGTTACTTAAAACATGGACTGATTTGCAAAACGATACAAGTCGCTACAGAATTTCTACAGGGCAAAGCTGCACTATGGAAATCAGGAACTGCCGAGTCTTGCCAGTCACATGAACAAATAGAAAAGGTTTCTCATCCAAATATTGGTCTGCCAATGTACAGGAAAGACTCAAGGAAGTAGTTTAAATAGAGAGCCCCTCCATAGCTGACAACGTAGGTTATGTAAATACTTCGAAGAAAATGATGATACAGGGATGAGCCGGTCCTATACGAATATGTGCTGCAGTTCCTGAAGTTAAACTACACTGAAGCTCCAATGAAACTGGTAAGGCATACGTATTCAAATACCGAGATATGTAAACAGGCGCCGGCCGGAGTGGCCGTGCGGTTCTAGGCGCTACAGTCTGGAGCCGAGCGTCCACTACTGTCGCAGGTTCGAATCCTGCCTCGGGCATGGATGCGTGTTGTGTTCTTAGGTTAGTTAGGTTTAATTAGTTCTAAGTTCTAGGCGACTGATGACCTCAGAAGTTAGTCCACATAGTGCTCAGAGCCATTTTGTAAACATGCAGAATACGGCGTTGCCTTCGGCATCCTCTATATAAGACAATAATTGCCTTACGCAGTTGTTAGATCGGTTACTGCACCTCTACTGACAGGATATGAAGACTTCTGTGAGTTGAAAGTGGTGCAATAATCGTCACCCGAGGGATGGGATACAGTATCTTCGAGGTAGTGATGAAGCGGGGATTTTCTCGTACGACCATTACAGGAGTGTACCGTGAACATCGGGAATCCGGTAAAACATCGTATCTCCGACAAGGTTGAAGCCGGTAAAAGATCCTGCAAGAACGGGACCAACGACGACTGAAGAGAACCGTTCAGCGTGCAGGAAGTGCAATACTTCCACAAATTGCTGCAGATTTCAATGCTGGGCTCTCAACTGGTGTCAGCGTGCGCACCATTCAACGAAACATGATCGGTATGGGCTTCCGGAGCTGAAGGTCCACTCGTGTACCCTCGATGACTGCATGACACAAAGATATATGCCTCGCCTGGGCCTGTCAACACTGACACTGGACTGTTGATGACAGGAAACATGTTGCATGGTCGGACGAGTCTCGTTTCATATTGTATCGAGCGGATGGACGTGTACCGGCATGGAGACAACCCCATGAATCCATGGATCCTTCATGTCTGCCGGTCCCAGTGGCCGAGCTGTTCTAGGCGCTGCAGTCTGGAACCGCGAGACCACTACAGTCGCAGTTTCGAATCCTACCTCGGGCATGGAAGTGTGTGATGTCCTTAGGTTGGTTAAGTTTAAGTAGTTCTAAGTCCTAGGAGACTGATGACCTACATAGTTAAGTCCCAGAGTTCTCAGAGCCATTTGAACCATTCATTCCTTCATGTCAGCAGAGGACTGTTCAAGCTGGTGAAAATTCTGTAATGGTGTGGGGCGTGTGCGGTTGGAGTGATATGGGACCACTGATATGTCTAAATACGATTCTGACAGGTGACACGTTAGTAAGCATCCTGTCTGGTGACCTGCATCCATTCATGTCCATTGTGCATTCCGATGGACTTGAGCAATTCCAGCGGGACAATGCGACATCTCACACGTCCAGAATCGCTGCATAGAGACTCTAGGAAAACTCTTCTGAGTTTAAACACTTCCGCTGGCAACCAAACTCCCCATACCTGAAGATTATTGAGCATGTCTGTGCTGCCTTCTTCATGCTGTTTCGAAGATTTCTCCACCCCCACGTATTCTTACGGACTTACGGACAGCATCGTAGAATTCAAGGTGTCAATTCCCTTCAGTACTACTTAAGACATTAGTCGAGTCCACGCCATGTCGTGTTGCGGCACTTCTGCTTGCTCGCGGGTACCCTACGCGATATTAGGTAGGCGTACTAGTTACTTTTTCTCTTGAGTGTACCACTAGATATGAGAGAAAAGTTAATTTGTGTTCTTGAAACAAACTTAGAGGATTTTATGTCTTTATTGGACTCGACGAGGTTGACACATGAGTATTCTAAAAAACATAATGTCAACTACACCAGCCAGTCCACTGTGGCAGTAACCATTTCAACACTCAAGTTACTAAAAAACGTTGCCGCAAAATCTGTATCACGACGTTGGTAGGGCCACTAATGACCAACTGTGCGCACGAAAATCGGAATTGGTGGAAACGAAATAAAAGAAGAAGACATGACAGTATGTAAAATCCCAAATACAGGGTGATTCAAAAAGAATACCACAACTTTAGGAATTTAAAACTCTGCAACGACAAAAGGCAAAGCTAAGCACTATCTGTATGTGAATTAAGGGAGCTATAAAGTTTCATTTAGTTGTACATTTGTTCGCTTGAGGCGCTGTTGACTAGGCGTCAGCTTCAGTTGATGCTAAGATGGCGACCGCTCATTAGAAAGCTTTTTGTGTTATTGAGTATGGCAGAAGTGAATCGACGACAGTTGTTCAGCGTGCATTTCGAACGAAGTATGGTGTTAAACCTCCTGATAGGTGGTGTATTAAACGTTGGTATAAACAGTTTACAGAGAATGGGTGTTTGTGCAAAGGGAAAAGTTCTGGACGGCCGAGAACGAGTGATGAAAATGTAGCACGCATCCAGCAAGCATTTGTTCGCAGCCCAGGAAAATCGACTCGCAGTGCTAGCAGAGAGCTGCAAATTCCACAATCAACTGTATGGAGAGTCCTACGAAAAAGGTTACTTATGAAACCTTATCGTCTGAAATTGGTTCAAGCACTGTCTGCAGCTGATAAGATTAAAAGAATCGATTTCTGTGATTTTATCCTTGCTCAAATGGAAACAGATGAATCTTTCGTTTCAAAGATTGTGTTTAGTGATGAAGCAACTCTCCACACTAACGGGAAAGTCAACCGTCACAATGTCTGTATATGGGGCACTGAGAATCCGCGGGAAACAACTCAGTATGAACGTGACTCGCCTAAGGTGAACATTTTCTGTGCCATTTCAGCCAATAAAGTTTTTGGTCCCTTTTTCTAAGAAGGTGCTACTGTAACTGGACTACAGTATCTGGAGATGTTAGAGAATTGGCTGTTCCCTCAGCTCGAAAAAGAAGCACAACAATTCATATTTCAGCAGGATGGAGCGCCACCACATTGGCACTTATCTGTCTGTAACTACCTGAACGTCAACTACCCGAGGCGATGGATCGGCCGCCAGGCACCCCGTGACAGAGCACTTCATCACTGGCCTCCAAGAAGACCTGATCTTACCCCCTGCGATTTTTTCTTATGGGGGTATGTTAAGGATATGGTGTTTCGGCCACCTCTCCCAGCCACCATTGATGATTTGAAACGAGAAATAACAGCAGCTATCCAAACTGTTACGCCTGATATGCTACAGAGAGGGTGGAACGAGTTGGAGTATCGGGTTGATATTGCTCGAGTGTCTGGAGGGGGTCATATCGAACATCTCTGAACTTGTTTTTGAGTGAAAAAAAACCTTTTTAAATACTCTTTGTAATGATGTATAACAAAAGGTTATATTATGTTTCTTTCATTAAATACACATTTTTAAAGTTGTGGTATTCTTTTTGAATCACCCTGTACTTTGTTAATGGAAATAATCAGTGGCATAATTATCATCGCATTCAGTGGAATCATAATTTAGGAAATCATAGTCAGACAAGTGTAAATAACACTCACCTCGGCAATAATAAAGTGCAAAATGCACAGCTGAAACGAACTGGCACACACAGAATCCACCCTAAGTGTGTTTGATATGACAGAAGGCTGCCGCCCATTGTGTCAGATTCAACAAACTAAAAGCGAGCTCATTATACGCCGAAATGTCGGTCATGGGATGGAGCGAGAGCAACGATGCCGGTTCCGCTAAGCTGTTGCCATGCAATGATGGACTGGACATTACGGATGAGTTGTATACTGATCTTAACATGCATAATAAGCATAACGGCAGCCTAGTCGAGGCTGCTGTTAACAGTGTAGCGGGAAATATACCAACCACATTTGTACTAGGTACTGGAGCTGCTTCTAGAGTGATGTCTAGTTATGTTTTTCAGGAGAATTAATGAAGTTGCTACCCTGACAGTTCAGATCTGACAAATTCTTGGTGTGGTCGGTACCAGCTCGCGCAGTCTCAACGTGCAAACACCATCCAGTCCTAGGAAATGTGGCCCTTAAATGCAAGATTGTAATTGCAGAAGGCCTGTTTGTGAATTGGGTCTTTGACAATGAATTTTTCTGGGAGAGAGGCGCCAATATACACTAGTTGTGTATTGGTGAAAAAAATGTTGTTATAGATGTAACCGTAGGCTTCCGTGGCCGTTGTCAATGTCAATAACATTCTTTTGGGTTAGAGACCGCATTGTCATTTATAAAATTCCAACGTTTCGGCGTCTGTTGCAAGACGCCTTCCTCAGGGTGTGTTGCTAACTGTTAGCAACACACCCTGAGGAAGGCGTCTTGCAACAGACGCCGAAACGTTGGAAATTTATAAATGACAATGCGGTCTCTAACCCAGAAGAATTTTATTGACAATGTTGTTATAGACTTACTGAAGACAAAAGCAAGACATTGTAAGTGCTGTCAAGGTAAAAATATCGACTGTATAGAAACAAAAGTGCTGCACGTCGCCAGTCACCAGTCTAGTTATATGGATGTGGACCACAATGAGGACGAAATTATTGATAAAGTATTATAATCCATATATCTTAATCTGCAGCAACGAACTGAACTAGTCTGCTTATTACTGAAATACATAGATGCAGTTGCAGAGAAGCCTGATATCATCTGAGGCTACGAGTACCACATGGAGGTTATTCCTCACAAAATCTATTGTCATGCATCTCACTCTTAATTTCTCTTGAAGTCAACAAAGTAATCATTTACAATAATTTCAAGCACTAATGGGAATAGTTGTCCTATCCT
Organism: Schistocerca gregaria; assembly: GCF_023897955.1. Taxonomy (NCBI): domain Eukaryota; kingdom Metazoa; phylum Arthropoda; class Insecta; order Orthoptera; family Acrididae; genus Schistocerca; species Schistocerca gregaria. The sequence goes on along the minus strand of NC_064926.1, from coordinate 313,747,593 downwards.
TTTTTATCGTCTTTGGAGTGTATCTTTTTGTTTGAGACTTTATGATACCATATTAATCTGGAAGATTAATCCATTTCGAGGACTAGGCCCCATGAGAAAACCAAACAGTGGTGCAAACATATAAAGCGAATAGTTTTAAAAACAAAGAAAGATGAATGAAAATTATAGTAGAAGGATTTTCTAATATTCAGAAATATAATTTGTAGAATAGCAACACCATGTGGGCGTTTACAGTTTGTCTCAGATACCGCGCAGTAATCAGTGCTGTAGTTATTTAACACGACCCAAAAACAAGTAAGCGTACGATGAAAGATTTATATCTGCTTTTAGTTGACAGGGAGAGAGAGAGAGAGAGAGAGAGAGAGAGAGAGAGAGAGGGATGGAGTTCGACTGAGTCTAATGTTCACAGACGTGTTAATCAGAACTGCATATCGCTATGTAATTGGGCATCCGGTTCGAAAGTAATCACAAAGGAATTCTGATTTTCAATGCAGTTTGAACAAGTACGCTACGAGAGATTTTAATCTGTGTATATACGACTTAAAAGCAGTACGATCTGCAAGAAACTGAAGTGATACGTGGAAAATGCACAGATTAAGCGAAGAGTATGCAGTGATCTCTCAAAAATATATGAAACAACATGATGAAACCGCGGATCTGCATCATCCGTTCAGAAACTAGTAGCTACACAAAAGCCAAAACCAGAAAAGCTTCCTGTTGCGACAACGTTGTCTAAAACTGAACTTTTAAGGGAGAAACTCTGATTGGCTCTCGCAGCCCAAAATCCCTGAGGTCTACACAGAAATAACACCGCGAACAGCAAAGAACATTGAGGTACAGTGTAGTAAAGGGAGTAATCATGGCGTTACAAACGTGAAGCCGACTTCCGCTATGATAATCGCACAAAACTTCAGCTGCCTGTAGATGTGCTTTGATCAAATCTGAAAGCTTGCTCTGTGTACGGGTGCACTAATCAGTCTGATTATAGTCTGAAGTGTAAAGAAATTACATTTAATTTTGGTATGAGAACTCGTTCGAACAATATTTTCTTTCATATATACGAATTTCGGTTGTGCTGTTTATTTTTACTTTGTTAAGTGTGGAAATTTGTGGTAAGTTCCTTTGGGACCAAAGAGGTGAGATCATCCTTGGCTTACACACTACTTAATATAACTTAAACGTACTTAATCTAAGGACAACATAGACACACACACACACACACACACACACACACACACACACACACACACACACACACACACACATGCCCGAGAGAGGACTCGAACCTCCGGTGGGTGGAGCCGCGCGAACCTTGGCAAAGCACCCTAGACCGGGCGGCTACCCGAGCGGCACTTTGGTATTAGAAAAAATGCTGGTTTAGAAAAGCAGCCTTCCCATATCACTTCCTTGTTGCTTATTCGGAATGTAGGTCAAAAAGAAAGCTACATCAACGAGGCGATACTGGGTGCATTAATGGATGAAATATGTATTTAAGACCAGAAGAAGGTCTAACAATGCGTTGCTGGCGCTATGTTATTCAAGAAAGCACTATAATATTTTCTATTTAAGACAACTGTTGCATCCACCTGACAGAAATTAAGTACAAGACGTAATCGTAAACAGTAGTCTGATGGTGTTCTGGGGCATCTAAGATGGAGGCGCTGGCTTCAGAACAATGCACAGTGTAAGTCTGCGGCGTCATTTCCTATTTTCGACTATTTCTCGTCAGTCTGGGACCCTTGTAATTTGGGAATTATAGAAGATAGAAGATACAATAAAGAGCGGCGGCTTCTGCCATCAGTTAGTTCATAGTGCGTTTAAAATCAGTAGCGCCTTCAGTCGTTTCGCTCAGCGGAGGGGATATGAAGTCCTTGCCCAGTAACGCCAATGGCGAGCCGGTTTTCCCTACCACGCCGTCAACAGTTCAGTTGCTAAAGCGCCTCTGTTGCCACGCCGCGGATAAACATTACCACGTGGTGTCAAGCATTAGAGGCACTTACATTGATTAGCTCACGGTATTTTCTGGCGTTGCGGAGTTCTACAATCGCCAGGTATTCGTCTTGTCGCTGAATTAATAATAATAGTGCAGCACGACTGAACACGAGATTCGCAATATAAGTGAGCGTCCAAGAACACGTTCACCGGTTGTGAAGCTGATGTTCCGTTGCAAAGCATTCCTCCGAATTCGACAATAGTAATGGACAATGTGCGATACCACTCGCCTGTGATGGATAAAGCTTCAACAATACAGCGGAGGAAAGTGGTTACTTTTATCTGGGTACAAAGAAAGGCTAGATTGGTATAAAGTTGAACCTAACTTGTGTAAGGTGAGGTTAATAGAACTTGTAGTTCTTTACAAGCTAAATACTCCACCCTATCAGGTCGTCGAAATGGCTAACGCTAAAGAGCATAGTTTAAACAGGATTCCTCCGAATCATGCTCATTTAAATCCGACTGAGAATATATGGCATAGGCGAAAATTAATGTGGCACAAAAGAAGAACAAATTTACGCTCAGCGAAGTTGAAATGCTAACAAAAGAAGTTATTGCAAATGTTAACATCACAGGACTGGTCTCAAGTTGTCAGCCATACCAAGAATGTAGTTGAGGAGACAAGGATTCATGAAGGACTGTACCGATTTTTTAGTATTATGGTACTTTTCTTGCTACTGTGTTAACATCTGCTTTTTCCTAAACACAGCAGAGTTTACAGGTATACATGTCAATAACATTCTAATGCAAAATCCTAAAAGAGCATATTATTAAACTAGTAACTGAGGGCGAGACTTACCAATAGCTATGAGAAAGCCTATTCTCAGTGTAAAAATAAATGTGGAGCATCTTCACTTATACTGTTGCAAAATCCACAGCAATTCTCGTTTCACAGTCTATTGATGCTCCTTAAAAATTACATTATTTCATTTAAAAATATGTAGTTGCTAGAATATCGCGGTAGATATGTAAGTTTCGCATATTAATCATCTGGCACAATACCCTTCTCTTTGCTTGTTATCATTTGCCTAAATCTAGTATCGGTATCTCAGATAGTTTATGAGGTACTAAGGACTGATTAATAGTTCATTCTGGTTCTGGTTGGAGATAGATAGGGATATCCTCGTAGGTTTAAAAAACAATTTAATATGTTATCTAAATTTTATATGCAGCAACGTATGAGGCAACATATACCAAACACTAATTAGTAGCAGTCCTTATTTTTTACTGCAAACCTTAAGAATTTCTCGCAGTAGTTTAGCTAATACCAAAATATCAGAATAACTATGACCATTAACGAAATCAGAGGTAATTCATCATGAAACTTACGAATGAAGCTATTAGATGTGAGAGACTCAGGGTTTATTACCTAATTGTTTCTTTAAAATCGTTAGAGAAACACTGCAGATCGTCCAGCTTGCGCGGCTGCCAGGTTACGCGCCGTGCAGACCTGGCTTTATCGTCCCCTTTTGACGTGTTCAACACACGCTGACAACTATGCTTGACTCCACTCGCTCCGTTCTGAGCTGTCAAAAGTCGCAACTAGTTTTAAACGCACTATAATAGGCTCGATAGCGTTTCGGGGCCGTATAACATATCGCAGTGGCGGACGCCACATGAGAGAAATATGCGATTCCCCTAGTCAGGGAGTCGGTAGAAGATGGTATAAGGGGTGTACAGCTTGGCCGTTCGTTCTTTTCCATCTTCAGCTTACAGAGATTAAGACAGCCAGTGCACCAATTATCTTAGGAGTCGTGGCGTAGGATTCCAGTGCTTGAATTATCTTAGGAGTCGTTTTGCCGTAGAACTATCGCAGTTGGTGTCCCTAGCAGAAGCAGTTTTAACGTCATGGGCTTCTCTGGCGAGTTCAGTTATGTATCCAATATTATTACTTGAAATAATTATTACCAGAAATAATGCTCGTAGATGTTCTTGTGATGATTTTTTTTTACTAAAAGACCGTTATTTGACAATAATGAAACCAACGATCACTTTTAGCTTATAACTAGGTCTTATCACAGTACTGGATCGAAAGGCATCCTATCGGCGACTGGCCACTATGGTGCGCAGTCTAGACCTCTTAATTAAAATCGTTCAACATCGTAACTGTTCGTACAACTTCGTCATCATAAACATTGCTCTTTTGTTTCTTGAAATGACTGCTCTCTTGTGTCGTAATACTGACGTAAGAAATTTTTTATGGCCTGTAGGCTTCGGTCAAGCTGCTGGAAAACCATTCTGGAGTGTGGTTAGCAGTCTTCGAAAGGGAGGTAAGAAGGAAATGACAAGTATTTTCGACAGGTCAAGAAAACTGCTGGTGAATCCTGTGGATGCCTTGGGCAGATGGAGGGAATATTTTGAAGAGTTGCTGAATGTAGGTGAAAATACGATCAGTAATGTTTCAGATTTCGAGGTAGAATGGGATAGGAATGATGATCGAAATACGATCACATTTGAGGAAGTGGAGAAAATGGTCACTCGATGGCAGTGCAATAAAGCAGCTGGGGTGAATGAAATTAAGTCGGAACTCATCAAATACAGTGGAAGTCAGTTCTTAAATGGCTACACAGGATAGTTGAAATGGCCTGGGATTCCGGACAGGTTCCATCATACTGGACAAAAACAGTAATCACACCAATCTTTAAACATGGAAACAGAAAAGATTGTAACAACTACAGAGGAATCGCTTTAATCAGCGTTGTGGGTAAAATCTTCTCAGGTATTGTTGAAAGGAAAGTGCGAGTATTAGTTGAGGACCAATTGGATGAAAATCAGTGTGAGTTTAGGTCTCTTAAAGGTTGTCAGGACCAGATCTTTAGCTTATGGCAAATAATGGAGTAGTGTTATGAGTGGAACAAGGAATTGTCTCTATGCTTCATAGATCTAGAAAAGGCATATGACCGGGTTCCTAGGATGAAGTTATTGCCTTTTCTTCGAGATTATGGAATAGGAGGCAACCTTTTGCAAGCAATTAAAGGTCTTTACATGGACAGTCAGGCAGCAGTTAGAGTTGACAGTAAATTGAGTTCATGGTTCAGAGTAGTTTCAGGGTAAGACAAGGCTGCAACCTGTCTCCACTGTTGTTCATATTATTTATGGATCATATGTTGAAAACAATAGACTGACTGGGTGAGATTAAGATATGTGAACACAAAATAAGCAGTCTTGCATATGCAGATGGCTTAGTTGTGATGGCAGATTCGATTGAAAGTTTGCAAAGTAATATTTAAGAGCTAGATCAGAAATGTAAGGACTATGGTATGAAAATTAGCATCTCCAAAACGAAAGTAATGTTAGTGGGAAAGAAATATAAACGGATTGAGTGCCAAATAGGAGGAACAAAGTTAGAACAGGTGGACAATTTCAAGTACTTAGGATGCATATTCTCACAGGACGGCAACATAGTGAAAGAACTGGAAGCGAGGTGTAGCAAAGCTAACGCAGTGAGTGCTCAGCTACGATCTACTCTCTTCTGCAAGAAGGAAGTCAGTACCAAGACTACGTTATCTGTGCACCGCTCAATCTTTCGAACAACTTTGTTGTATGGGAGCGAAAGCTGGGTAGATTCAGATTACCTTATCAACAAGGTTGAGGTTACGGATATGAAAGTAGCTAGGATGATTGCAGGTACTAGTAGATGGGAACAATGGCAGGAGGGTGTCCACAATGAGGAAATCAAAGAAAAACTGGGAATGAACTCTATAGATGTAGCAGTCAGGGCGAACAGGCTTAGATGGTGGGTCATGTTACACGCATGAGAGAAGCAAGGTTACCCAAGGGACTCATGGGTTCAGCAGTAGAGGGTAGGAGGAGTCGGGGCAGACCAAGGAGAAGGTACCTGGATTCGGTTAAGAATGATTTTGAAGTAATAGGTTTAACATCAGAAGAGGCACCAATGTTAGCACTGAATAGTGGATCATGGAGGAATTTTATAAGGGGGCTATGCTCCAGACTGAACGCTGAAAGGCAGAATCAGTCTTAAGTGATGATGATGATGATGATGATGATGATGATGATGTAAGCTTCTCCTAATATTTGTTGTAGGAAAAGTGGCTATTATTACTAAATATTTATCAAACAAAATCATGAACTTCATTCAGATTATCTATGGTGTCCCTACGTATCGTGTGCTGGTGCAACTGTCTTTCTGACAACTAGTATCAGCACTTCAAAATGGTTCAAATGGCTCTGAGCACTACGGGACTCAACATCTGAGGTCATCAGTGGCCTAGAACTTAGAACTACTTAAACCTAACTAAACTAAGGACATCATACACATCTATGACCGAAGCAGGATTCGAACCTGGGACCGTAGCAGCAGCGCGGTTCCGGACCTAGAACCGCTCTCCCACAGCGGCCGACTCAGCACCTCACCCCATCGTCTACCGGCAGTGCAAGATCGTCCAGCGGGTATTTCAGTCAGCTTGCGAACGGTAATCTTACTCCCTGCCACACGTTCTGGAGTAATGCCTGAGCTTATTGAATGCTATTCATATCTACACATGCGATGTACATTGTAAACCTGCAAAATAAGGAAATAATATGTAATCTGAAAATAAGTGGTACCTTACAGGTTGTGCATCAAGGGGATATCTGCTGTTGAAATTCGGACACTTTAGAGTAGAAAAGTGTCAGGAAACCTATTTCAATCCTCTCGAAGATAGATCACAACGAAATCAACAGAGAAATTTTAGCTCTGAAAGAGGCTGAACGACATCTATTCTTCCCACGCACAATTCGCGAATGGAACAGGCGAGGGTGGTAAAGATGGCGACGTGGAAGTGTTCATCGCTACAAACCGAATGTTAGCTTGTCAAGTGTAGATGTAATAATAGGATACGCAATTACTTCACATCATGAAGACAATGACGTAGGGATAATATATCTGAAAGTGAGATATTAACTCAGGTTTACTGCAAAACATACTCCATGACACTTTGTCTAAACGATTTTGCTGGGATATTGGCATATAGGGAACATTAACAATCAGGTCTTTTACATATATAGCAGTTATTAGAAACTACAATAGGTTTTAAGAAATGCTTCGGTTTTTGTTTATATTTTATTGGTAGTTAAAATAACTCAGTACTGGTGGCTGTTATGTTATCAACCACAACACTAACTGCGAGAAGTGTTTAGGATTTACAGCAACTTCTACAAATGATTGAAGAGGAGACACTTGTAACATAGCGTTGTCTTTAGTCCGATTCCTAATTCTATAAATGTGTCAGCGCTGTTACTAGGGTGTATGTTTTTTGCTTTGCTTTCTCATTCTCTCTCTCTCTCGCTATCTTTATCTCTCTCTCTCTCTCTCTCTCTCTCTCTCTCTCTCTCTCTCTCTCACACACACACACACACACACACACACACACACAACTGTTCATTGTTCCTGTGATTGCAGGAATTACAAGGTCTAAATCTATGACGTGCACAACAGGACACAACTATTGACAAGTAAAATGATCTCCGACGATAATGAGTAATTTTAATTTCATTTGTCAAGAACGATATTCTTAGAAGGCCTCAGTTGTGTAAATAACAGTATAAATGGTAGTGTACCTTACCAGTTACATTCTACCATGTGTAGGACAACACCGTGTTGTTTTACGTCAACATTGTATGTGATATATGCGTTCTTGTTGTTATTTTTCTCTTGTCCTGCAGTCGTCTTTTTGTGGTCTTATTCCAGGCGGAAAATAGGAAAATACAAATCTTGGAAATTTCATATTAGATACACCGCACACATAGGCAGTTACGGACACAATAATTTCACAAAATCAGCAATAACAACATACACAAACAACGTTTGACACACACTGACAAACGTGGAGAAAGAATCGCAAGATACTCCACCACTTACAGAAATCGTTTGAAGTAGATGTAATCGATGATCTCGTAATTTTTGCACTCCCTAAAAAGTCACCAGAAAAGACTTTTAATGGTAAGCTATTATCGATATTATTTCTTCCAAAATTTCTCTCGTATACAGCAAATGCGGTAAATCTATAAACAGATTCCTGAAATATTTTTCTTACATTTAGCAAGTATAGCCATGGAAAAAAATGTACTTCAACAAAATACAATAGTGTTACAATAGAATATAAAGTACAACTGTTACTCTAAATAGTCATTATTGGTCCTGACAGCAGCTATAAGCGAAATATTAACGTGACACTAAATGCAAAATGTAATACTCTAAAGTAGAAAGTATCCCAACTCTCTGGGAGACAATACTGTAGCAGAATCTTTTTACTGCACTGTGGTTTAACATGTGGCATGCAGTGTGAATAATATGAGTGGGTGAACATCTGACGAGGCGCAATACCAGTATACAAATACAAAAATCTTATTTCTAACATTATCTCATAAAAATTTCATGATTTGCATTTTCAGGTGTCCTATTCCGCATTTTTTTTCAATTTTAGTTGGTATCTTCGTGGCAAGAGCCATTTAGGTGCGGATGATAGAGCTATTTCTACACTTTGTCAGTAGGCTGACATAATGTTACGCAACGTCTTGTGTGAACAACGCATCAGGACGGCGACTTTTAGGTTGCTTTACTGTCTTGTGGATTGGGATCTGAAACCCTCGTGTGGGCGGATACAATATTAAAGGGAAGCTGCTGCTAAGTTTCTCTGCCAGAACGACACAAGGTGGAAGTCAGCTCGCAGTTAGAGCCAGCCATGCCAGTGTATTGTTAATCTCATGTCAACATAGGTAGAAGAAAGATAACTGCAAATCCTTGGGTTACAGAAGAGATATTGAATTTAATTGATTAAAGGAGAAAATATAAAAATGCAGTAAATGAAGCAGTCAAAAACGAATATAAACGTCTCAAAATTGAGATCGACAGGAAGTGCAAAATGGCTAAGCAGGGATGGCTGGAGAACAAATGTAAGGATCTAGAGGCATATCTCACTAGGGGTAAGATAGATACTGCCTACAGGAAAATTAAAGAGACCTTTGGAGAAAAGAGATCCACTTGTATGAATATCAAGAGCTCAGATGGAAACCCAGTTCTAAGCGAAGAAGGGAAATGAGAAAGGTGGAAGGAGTATACAGAGGGTCTACACAAGGGCGATGTTCTTCAGGACAATATTATAGAAATGGAAGAGAATGTACATAAAGATGAAACAGGAGATATGATACTGCGTGAAGAGTTTGACAGAGCACTGAAAGATCCAAGTCGAAACAAGGCCCCAGGAGTAGACAACATTCCAGTAGATCTACCGACAGCCTTGGGAGAGCCAGGCCAAACAAAACTCTACCATCCAGTGAGCAATATGTATGAGAAAGGCGAAATATCCTCAGACTTCAAGAAGAATATAATAATTCCAATTCCAAGGAAAGCAGGTGTGAAAATTACTGAACTATCAGTTTAATAAGCCATGGCAGCAAAATACTAACACGAATTCTTTACAGACGAATGGAGAAACAGGTAGAAGCCGACCTCAGTGAAGATCAGTTTGGATTCCGTAGAAACGTTGGAACACGTGAGGCAATACTGATCCTTCGACTTATCTTAGAAAATAGATTAGGAAAGTCAAACACACGTTTTTAGCATTTGTAGACTTAGGCAAAGCTTTTGACAATATTGACTGGAATACTGTGTTTCAAATTCTGAAGGTGGCAGGGGTAGAATACAGAGAGTGAAAGGCTATTTACAATTTGTATAGAATTCAGATGCCAGTTATAAGAGGAGAGGGGCATGAAAGGGAAGCAGTGGTTGGGAAGGGAGTGAGACAGGGCTATAGCTTATCCCCGATGTTATTCAATCTGTATATTGAGCAAGCAGTAAAGGAAACAAAAGAAAGAAAACGGAGTTGGAATTAAAATCCATGGAGAAGAAATAAAAAATTTGAGGTTCGCCGATGACATTGTAATTCTGACAGAGCAGCAAAGGACCTGGAAGAGCTATTGAACGGAATGGACAGTGTCTTGAAAGAAGGATATAAGATGAACATCAACAAAAGCAAAACGAGGATAATGGAATGTAGTCGAATTAAATCGGGTGATGGTGCGAGAATTAGATTAGGAAATGAGACGCTTAAGGTAGTAAACGAGTTTTTCTATTTGGGCAGCAAAATAACTGATGATGGTCGAAGTAGACAGGATATAAAGGAAAGCATTTCTGAAGAAGAGAAATTTGTTAACGTCGAGTACAGATTTAAGTGTCTGGAAGTCCTTTCTGAAAGTATTTGTATGGAGTGTAGCCATGTATGGAAGTGAAACGTGGACGATAAATAGTTTAGACAAGAAGAGGAAAGAAACTTTCGAAATGTGGTGCTATAGAAGAATGCTGAAGATTAGATGGGTAGATCACATAACTAATGAGGGGGTACCGAATAGAATTGGTGAGAAGATGAGTTTGTGACACTACTTGACTAGAAGAAGGGATCGGTTGGTAGGGCATATTATGAGGCATCAAGGTATCAACAATTTAGTTTTGAAGGGCAGCGTGGGGGTAAAAATTATAGTGGGAGACCAAAAGAGGAATACACTAAATAGATTAAGAAGGATGTAGGTTGCAGAAGGTACTGAGAGATGAAGAAGCTTGCACAGGATAGAGTAGCATGGCGAGCTGCATCAAATCAATCTCTGGACTGAAGACCACAACAAGAACAACAGCAAAAGGAGATACGTGTGAGATCCATCCCATAGTCAACTTAATGTCTCACGTATACAAGTAGCTGATTAGAATAATATACAGAAAAAATGGAGAGAAAATTTAGATTTTGTTAGAGAACTGTCAGTTTGGCTTAAGGGAAGGTAAACAAACAATACCGGCAGTCCTAGCGTTGCGCTTGGTAATAAATGGAATCAAGGCCGAAAAAATATAAAGACATGTTCATAGGTTTTACTGATCTGTAAGAAGCGTTTGACAATGTATAATGAAGCAAGCTGTTCGAAATTCCGAGAAAAGTAGGGGTAAGCTATAGGGAATGACGGGTATTATACAAAATGTACAAGAAAGATGAGGGAAAGTAATAATGGGGAACCAAGAACGGAGTGCTCGGATTAAAAGCGGTGTAAGACAGTGAGACAGGCATGCAGTATTTCACTCCTACTGTTCAATCCATACATCGAAGATGCAGTTGAGAAACTTAAAGGAAACTTGAAAAGTGGAATTAAAATTAAATATAAAAAGATATTAGTGACGAGATTTGCTGATGACATTGATACCCTAAATGAAAGTGATAAATAATTACATGACATGTTTAAAGAAATGAACAATCTAATGAGTACAGAACATGGATTGAGAGTAACCGAAGGAAGACAAATGTAATAAAGAGTTGCAGAATTGAAAATAGCGAGGATCTTAATATCAAATTGATGACCACGAAGCAAATGAAGTTAAGCAGTACTGCTACCTTGGAAGCAAAATAACTTATAAGAACGAAGCAATGTGGATATAAAAAGCAGATTAACAAAGGCAAAGCGGGAATCCTTGCCGAAATTAGTCTACTACAATGAAGTACAAACCTTAACTTGAGGAAGAATTTATGAGAACGTACACTTGGAGCACAGCATTGTATAATAGTGAATCATGGACCATGTAAAATCCAGATCTGAAGAGAATCAAAACATATGGGATATGGTGCTACAGAAAAACGCTGGAAATTAAGTGAACTTACAAGGTAAGGGATGTGGAAATTCTCGACAGAAAAACATATGGAATTCATTGACAAGAAGAGGGGATAGGATGATAAGACATGTGTTAAGATACAACGGAATAACTTCAATAGAATTAGAGGTAGCTGTGGAGGGTAAAAACTGTAGGGATGAACAGAGCTTAGAATTCATCCAGTAAATAATTGAGGACGTAGGGTGCAAGCGTTACTCTGACGTGAAGCGGTTGGCACAGAGAGGAATTCGTGACAGGCCGTATCAAACCAGTCAGAAGTCTAATGACTCAAAAATATTCATGAGCCTTAAAACTGTTCCCTACTGGAGGAAAAACATCCTGAAGACAGCATTAAAGGGGAAACTGTACAGTTTAGTAAACGTTTTGGATGGAAAAATGGCTCATGATGCTTATATAACACCGACTCACCACCAAGACGAGTAGCATGTTATACAATACTAGGAACAGTACATATTCATGAGCAGCTGCATCAGCTATAGTTGCTGCGCTTGAGAGGCAAATCTATGTTGGACGATTGGTATCTGTGAACAGCCACATTATCCATCGCCCTACTCGTATACCGTTCTGTTTATCTAAGTCAGTGGATACAGAGATTTATATCAGGACAGGAACGTCACCATTCCACCGTTGACACGTGAAAACCGTCACACAGGCCGATGAGAGGTGGTAGATGTTAATACAGGTCGATGAAAGAGTATCAGTAATGTGAAAACCGAGTGTTGCGATGCATAGACGTGGTGGAGATGAAATGCCGTGTGTGATTTTTACGTTGAATGAAATGGTACCTCTGATACGTTTGCCATCGAATCTTATCGGCGAATGATGCAGAAACCTATTGTCATAGCATGATCAGCTTTAGAGAACTACTGATTACCTGAATATAACATTGCATCACGTCAAAATGATTTACGATATACTACGCTGACCTTACAACACCATATGTGGTACTCTGAATTATCTTGTCATAATTCTACTGAATACATCTTGGAAACCATCGACCGAAATGTTCGCGACTAGGGCGCTGCTCTTACGAATCTTTGTGGACATTATTACACGTATTTATCTTTTCTGATAGTACAATACCAAGGTTACTAAATGTACCGCTTTTTACGTTACATATGACGTCATATCTGCTGAGCTGTGTATTGTACGATGATATAATTTTTGTTGTACATTCAGTGGCCTACTGTTTTGTGTTAGCAGAAGAGCCAACACAGTGTTACGAGTGGAGGCCGAAATGCACGCGTTTTAGCTCATGCAGGCTGGCGTGAGGAGGGAAGAACTATACTGACGTGAGGTCTGGAACATGACAAGGAATGAGAATTCAGAAAGCGGACGTAATTAGTTTGATACTTAACTTTAATTAATTAATAATGAACGTCACTCTTGACGGTACATGATTCACAATATTATCTGTTCAGAATACATTCTTGAAGATAGTAATTATAGTAACTGAATATGGTGCCTTGCTAGGTCGTAGCAAATGCCGTAGCTGAAGGCTATGCTAAACTGTCGTCTCTGCAAATGAGAGCGTATGTAGACAGTTAATCATCGCTAGCAAAGTCGGCTGTACAACTGGGGCGAGTGCTAGAAGTAGTCTCTCTAGACTAGACCTGCCGTGTGGCGGCGCTCGGTCTGCAATCACTGATAGTGGTGACACGCGGGTCCGACGTATACTAACGGACCGCGGCCGATTTGAAGGCTACCACCTAGCAAGTGTGGTGTCTGGCGGTGACACCACATACTGAATACTGTCTGCAAAACGTGTCGAGAATACAATTACTAGTTAAGAAGTAATAAATTAAAACTTTTCTCTTCATGCGGCGATTTTACTACATGATAATAGAAATTGTAGTAAGCGATAAACTTTTCTCGTTTCATCATTTTGTGGGGGTCGTCACCCAGAAATGTTTCGGAAAGGTTTGAAATTAGGTTTAAAGTTTGTTGCAGGCGTAACCCTAACCTTAATGTCAGTTTTTCGGTTTATATTGTAAATATAGGACTTAATATATTTTTAAATATTTTACCAGGCCTAGGTATTGTAAAAAGGAATCAACAGATTCAACCTTGCACAAAAAATGGCACAATAAATCAAGCATCACTCGAATTCCACTTAATAGTACAAAACTTGTTTACAACCCTCCACAGCTTTCTATATCACACTGATTGAACCAGAAAATGGCTCCACATCCTTCTTTACAACACTGCTGTTATGTATACAAAAAAGCACAGCCTTTAAAGCTATAGTGTCCAGGTTCGCAGGCCAAAATCTGCAATAACATTTTTCCTCCATTTGGTACATTGTAAAGCGGGATTGGCGCATACACTGCTTAAGGTTTTAAGTTTTTTATGCCATTTGAAGTTCGAATTTCAAGGACAAAATTTGGGGTACTAACCTCAATTATATTTACTAGCAAATAAGAAAATAAAAATAATTTGTAAATTTTTCATTATTTCTGCCACCGTCTCCCCTTAACGGGCGGTAGAGTACTGTGAGTAAGACGTTATAATATCATGCCGACATATTTGACGGAGCGCCAATGCAACGACTGTGCTAATATCCGCAACCAAGCGTCGCGCCGCCCTGCCTATCATCAAGTGTCTACCTCGGAAAGTATGCGTTTCTGGACCCTTATTTATCAGACTTATTTTTCTTGTTTCGATGAGTACTATCACCACTCAAAGTATACGATTTTTTTTTTAGTGCCTCGTATATGTGGTAATACGTATGGATTTTTCAAGGGTACAGGAATCATTGAGCGTTTCAGATTCTCGAGCGTCAAATTACTGGCAGCCGACTGTTATGCATTGCAGCTGCTGTCCCGTCACACGTATCTCAATTTCAATGCGCGACCACGAAACGGTGGCGCTCGTGCTGCCCAGGTTGGAGCGTGCCCGCGCACTCATCCAGTTGGCTGGTGCCTCGCAGGCGGCGAACTGGCTCTGCAGACGTTTTAATCCGGATTAGCATATTCATCGTCCCACGGTTCCCGCCGTAACTTATTTACACACGGTCTCTCGTCTCTGTAGCGCGCATTAGCCGTCCGTGGATCCCGCACATTTGCGCTGTACAGTTTTGATCGCTGAGGAAGTAGCCGCGGGCGAAGTCTGCGCTCCACTTCCGGCGCTGAGTGCTGCAGGACTGCAGCCTACAAACGAGTTTCGTCCGCGACACTCCACCAGATTTGCTCACGCTTGGTTGATTTCACTATCGTTTAATTAATACAATGTGTCTACTGAGCGGAGAGTATCTTCCAATTTTAGCTAAGCTGCAATTTGCATTCCTCTTCGAATTTCGTATGCAGAATTACATTTTATGAAAGTTGGCAAAACTTTTGTTGCAGGATGCTTGACACATGACCAAGGCCATTTTGGTCAAACTGCAGCTTCGTTAAAAATATTACCTGAATTTTTTTTTTTTTTTCTGCTACTGCCATGTGGTCGCGCAAGTGAGAAATTCACTGTACGATTCTGACGGAAACTAAAGTGCTACAGTGGAACTTTGTTTATTTGTACAAGGTGGGGCCATAGGTCATCCTGAAGATGCAGAAATACTGAAAAATACAGAATGACACGAGTAAAATATCACAAAAGATTACTGTAAAACCATCTAGATCCGACTTGTGGGTCAGAATCCCACCACTGTCTACACATTCTAAATTCGCGTGCTGATAACAATACAGTTAGCCACCACTGATAAGATCTCTCCTTTGACTTTGCAAGGTGTGCGCAACAAACTGTGTGTCTTTGATGATTTGTAACACTTTGTCGCCTACAGCAAGAGAAGAAAAATGTACTGTGTCTAAAGTTTATAAATTGAGCCCTTTTAAGCTTTACTGATACACAAAATAATCGTATTTCTACAGTCATGAATTTCAGCTTAACAAAATATTACAACAAAAGATTTTTTCCTAAGTTATTGAAACTTGTCACAAGAGGAAACAGTTCACCAGTGCAGAGTCGAGCAGGCACCTGACAAGGCAGGGCAGCTGCACTCGTGTTGCTTTTTCGTTCTGCGGCGAAAACCATTGTTGTCTTAGCGTGGTTCCCACATCTTAACTTTCAGCCTTCTTTGTAATACAGTATGTGATAGGTATTTTTTTATGAATTTCCGTATTTTCCTAAAGCAATTGAAGATGTAAAATCAGACGCATTACAATTTAGAAATGCTGCAAAGGAGTTTGGAATTCCACAAACTGCTGAGAGAGACCACACAATGAGAAGACATACAGGAAAACACAGAAAAGAGACTGTGTTTAAAGTAGAGGAAGAAACAATCACAGCAGAACACCCTATTTTTGGGTCTAATGTACACTACTGGCCATTAGAATTGCTACATCAAGAATAAATGCAGATAATAAGACGAGTATTCATTGGACAAATATATTATACTAGAACTGACATGTGACTACATTTTCACGCAATTTGGGTACATAGATCCAGAGAAATCAGTATCCAGAACAACCACCTCTGGCCGTAATAACGGCCTTGATACGCCTTGGCATCGAGTCAAACAGGGCTTGGATGGTGTGTTCAGGTACAGCTGCTCATGCAGCTTTAACACGATACCACACTTCATCGAGAGTAGTGAATGGCGTATCGTGTCGAGTCAGTTGCTCGGCCACCATTGACCAGACGTTTTTAGTTGGTGAGAGATCTGGAGAATGTGCTGGCCAGGGTAGCAGTCGAACATTTTTTGTATCCAGAAAGGCCCGTACAGGACCTGAAACATGTGGTCGTGCGTTATCCTGCTGAAATGTAGGGTTTCGCAGGGATCGAATGAAGGGTAGAGCCACGGGTCGTAACACATCTGAAATTTCGGGTCTGTAGCACGTCATCTTCGTGGTGTAGCAATTTTATTGGCCAGTAGGGCAGTTTCTTAGTATTTTTGTTATTGATTGCAGCCTGCCATTTGCCTTTTTTTTTTTAAACCAAGTGATCGTTCCACTATGTACAATGACTTTTCTATTTGCACAAAATAAACTACATACAGATAATGCTGAAAGCAATCTAATATGCTGAGCTGTAAGGATTTTTCCGTAGCTCACAAATGATAAATTGGGAGAATATGAAACAAACTGATTTTCACTTAGAATGGACACATTATAAAAATTTCATTAGATTGCTTCATGCAAGCAAAGTATGTTTATAGGAAAGTGCGTGAAAATTTGCCAGCAGTTGCTTTGCGGATGTCCAGTAATTGTGGGATACCTTCCTTGTAAGTATCCACAGAAAAAGGTCAACATGAACGTTCCCCGCGAGGGTGTTTTATTCTGATATCCGTGGGCGGCAGCCCAGTTCCATTGTTCGTTTGTGTAAAGAACAAACTTCGATGATAATCAACGGCCAAACAAAAATACGGAACATAATTTTTATTTTGCAGATCAGATCCAGTTTTCTCCAGGCGATCCTCCCGTATATTTTTCGTGATGCGTTGCTATGATACGACTGACTACACTAAGGACTCAGTACGCTTTTTGCCTCCTAAAAATTTCTAAATATGTGCTTTTCCTTTTTCATCACAAGATAATTTGTGGCAGCATGGTTGGGAACTCAAAACGGTAACGTATTACAACAGGTTGCAATTAACAAATGAACACACGCAGTAGCTGTTGCACACTGTAATAAGACCCTTTTGATTTTCAATTTTAAGTTTCTTTTGAGCATTAATTTTACGTTTCACCAGAAAGCCAAATGTAAGCGAATGCTGATGCTAATTTTAACTTTTTAATTTTTCCTTTAACTTCCGTGTGTCGTGTCGCACCTTTATAGTTGCGTGATGTAATTACATTTGCATAGTGTTACACGCGCATTAGCTCTGCATAAGAACAGATTCATGTTTACATAATTAGGCACTGTTGTGATTGGCTTACATCAAGGATCTTAATGACGTCGGAGGTGTCGCCATCGGCGCCAACTTTGTGTGAATGCTCTGAAAAGCCAATCATTTGCATATCACAGCATCTTCTTCTTGTCGGTTAAATTTCGCGTCTGTAGCACGCCATTTTCGTGTTGCAGCAATTTTAATGGCCAGCAGTTTATTAATTAGTTCTTTAAAAACTGTGACAATGCAGTATGTAGGTTAACGTTATTTTACGTATGGTAATAATGAAATATTTTCTATTAAATTCATGAGAATGAAAATATATTAAAACCCACATTTCCCGATCCCAAAAAAATTAAAAATAGATAAAGACAAATAAATAACAAAATAATCCAGTAGGGACGCCGATACCGACAGGGGTGTGTGGGAGCCCCGCCACTTAAAATGTGTTTTCCTCAGTGACCGTGGCCGTTAATAAAAAGATAATAGCAGGAAACAATCCCTTAGCTGTGAGCTATAAGATAATATTTTCAGTCAAAATGCAAATCTACACTACTGGAAATTGAAATAAGAACACCGTGAATTCATTGTCCCAGGAAGGGGAAACTTTATTGACACATTCCAGGGGTCAGATACATCACATGATCACACTGACAGAACCACAGGCACATAGACACAGGCAACAGAGCATGCACAATGTCGGCACTAGTACAGTGTATATCCACCTTTCGCAGCAATACAGGCTGCTATTCTCCCATGGAGACGATCGTAGAGATGCTGGATGTAGTCCTGTGGAACGGCTTGCCATGCCATTTCCACCTGGCGCCTTAGTTGGACCAGCGTTCGTGCCGGACGTGCAGACCGCGTGAGACGACGCTTCATCCAGTCCCAAACATGCTCAATGGGGGACAGATCCGGAGATCTTGCTGGCCAGGGTAGTTGACTTACACCTTCTACAGCACGTTGGGTGGCACGGGATAGATGCGGACGTGCATTGTCCTGTTGGAACAGCAAGTTCCCTTGCCGGTCTAGGAATGGTAGAACGATGGGTTCGATGACGGTTTGGATGTACTGTGCAGTATTCAGTGTCACCTCGACGAGCACCAGAGGTGTACGGCCAGTGTAGGAGATCGCTCCCCACACCATGGTACCGGGTGTTGGCCCTGTGTGCCTCAGTCGTATGCAGTCCTGATTGTGGCGCTCACCTGCACGGCGCCAAACACGCATACGGCCATCATTGGCACCAAGGCAGAAGCGACTCTCATCGCTGAAGACGACACGTCTCCATTCGTCCCTCCATTCACGCCTGTCGCGACACCACTAGAGGCGGGCTGCACGATGTTGGGGCGTGAGCGGAAGACGGCCTAACGGTGTGCGGGACCGTAGCCCAGATTCATGGAGACGGTTGCGAATGGTCCTCGCCGATACCCTAGGAGCAACAGTGTCCCTAATTTGCTGGGAAGTGGCGGTGCGGTCCCCTACGGCACTGCGTAGGATCCTACGGTCTTGGCGTGCATCCGTGCGTCGCTGCGGTCCGGTCCCAGGTCGACGGGCACGTGCACCTTCCGCCGACCACTGGCGACAACATCGATGTACTGTGGAGACCTCACGCCCCACGTGTTGAGCAATTCGGCGGTACGTCCACCCGGCCTCCCGCATGCCCACTATACGCCCTCGCTCAAAGTCCGTCAACTGCACATACGGTTCACGTCCACGATGTCGCGGCATACTACCAGTGTTAAACACTGCGATGGAGCTCCGTATGCCACGGCAAACTGGCTGACACTGACGGCGGCGGTGCACAAATGCTGCGCAGCTAGCGCCATTGGACGGCCAACACCGCGGTTCCTTGTGTGTCCGCTGTGCCGTGCGTATGTTCATTGCTTGTACAGCCCTCTCGCAGTGTTCGGAGCAAGTATGGTGGGTCTGACACACCGGTGTCTATGTGCTTTTTTTCCATTTCCAGGAGTGTATTTACCTAAGAAGCAGAATCAAAACACAAATGAAAGAGGACTACTCTACACGGGTTCACGGTACCCTAAATTTAGTAAACAGAAAAATTATACGGTGTGAGTATACTGAAAATTGTTTAAACCTTTCTGAATCCGTAACTTTTTCAGGAAACAAAAAACATTTTTTTCTTACAATTTACAATGTATCACATTGTATCTCATTTACGTCATTGAAGATATCAGTCTAACCTGGCGTTTGAGAGCTCAGCTGATATCCCAGTACGAAGTATGGCGATCTATGGTACAAGTACGAAGGTGTGGTGATGTGAGAAAGCACCTCGTGCCTCAGTAGATACAAGGACCACAAGGAATTTGCGACTCGAAACTAACGGACGCAGGTTCTCTGTCACATATTAGGAGAACCAGTCGATCCTCAACACCCAGGACACAGGAAAATATGCGAGTATTTCAGGAAATGTTCACCTGAAGTCCTCAGAAGTCACAAAGACAGGCCTCTAGCGAAAGTGACTCAACCCGACACCCAGTCTGATCTCTCCAGAAAAAAGAGGTGAATTTATGGAAACCACGTTACTGCCAGAAATTATCGCCAGGAGGCTGTGCCATGTGTTGGAATATGGGGAGACGATGGTTGCTTGGTACGAAGATTAGTCCGATATTTTCGGATATATCCTGTGATCACACGTAGCCATGTTTCTTGTTGAGGGGTTTGTTAACCGACAACATTGTTTTTATTGGAAAACAGAGGATCCGAGAGTGGTTGCTGAACAAAGCCAACATCACCCAAATATCACAAGCAGATGCGGCATTACATCCACGAATGTTGGGGGTCCACATCTCATTCGGGACATACTAAATGCTGAACCGAACCTTGCAACGCTTGATAATTACTTTGAGGGTACTGTATCTATAAGGGACAATTACAATGACCTGATCTTTATGCAAGATGATGCCCCGTCTCACTTGGCGCATCGTACATGCGCGTGGCTCGACACCGATTTTGCAGGACGCTGGTTGGGACGCCGTGACCATCTTGAATGGCTACCAAGGAGTCCTGACCTAGCGCTCTGCGACTTCTTCCTCTGCGATTGGCAAAAGAAGATGCTTATTGGAATGGTTCATAAAGTCTTGATGTGTCGGAGGATCGAATTCACCGAGTTCTTAGAAACGAATCGCTGGATTATTTGCAGAAGTCGGTCACAAACATCCACATCCGTTTACGGAAACTGGTAGATAATGTTGGTGCTTATAGTGAACTTCAGCAACGCGTAAGATTTCTAACACTTTTAGCAACTAAATGTTCGTTGTTTAATGAAAAGTGGTTAAGTATTAAATAAGGTATTAGTAATTTTTAATAGGGCGTTAATTCTCGCCCACCCTGTACATTATTGTCACGTACATTGTGAAGAGATATCGGAAAAAAACGCGGGGAGTTTTATACGTTGAAATACTCAGTAAGTTTCGTATAACCCAGAATGGTAAGCTGTTTATTGTCAGTGTGCTCACACGGACCTTTCACCAGCATTAATTCACCACAAGTTATTTACGGTAGGCGTTCGAAATAATTTTGTCTTGCTACGCTCTTGCCTCTGTTCGTGTATTAACGGCTTCATATCGGCGCTGTCTGAAAACGAATAAAGTGCGATCATTTCTTCATCAGAATTCATGATTTATGAAACAAAAGTGTTCAATCTCCTCCGGTTATTATTCCAGTCTGGCTCCGTTGAAATTCCAACATCAATTTTGGTAACAGTTTTTTCAACACTTCTCCTTTACCCATTCTATACAGTGCATTTAACGTTGTACGTGTTTACAATACCACCTTCTTTCGCTTTGATGTCATTTTACACACCCAACTGATGGGCAATGCAGTACTTTACAACGCAGTGTTAATATGTTGACTGGCAATGTGTCACTGTCTATTAATGGCGGTTGGCTGAATTTAAATATAATGATTGTCGTCATTCATTTTTGTTGCTATTACTTACCGGAGATCTATGTTACTGAGCACGAGATAATCGTGATAGCACTGTGTTAGGAAGCAAAAATGTGACTGCTTTGATGTCGACTGGTGTATCTTCAGAAGCAAATACGGGAAACGTTTTATTGTTGGAGTCCGTATGAAGTACTTCTATAATAACATAATGATTTGAGGAACACACGGACAAGCCTGTTTATGCGTGATGATTTGTAAGTGATAAACGAGAAAATTTACCTGTAATTACTTTTCAACATAAGTATTTGAGAATAGTAACATTACATTTGTCATTGTGTGCTATGTGTCATATCACTGATATATTTTGTGTTCACCGAAACGATACATGTAGGATCAACCGCGAGGTGGAGTTAAAGCGATAGTGTACATGAGACATTTCAATTTTCTTTCGACACTGGAAAAAAGCTGACCGCAGCCGGTTATTGTGAGCCTCGTGGAAACTGAAGAAGCTGACTGCAAGCGCTGACGTCAAGCAAGGACAAATCCGATTTGCTCAGCGTTGAAACCACTGTGGTATATTTTTCTGTTGTGTGTGTAGCAGATACCCTATAAATCTAGTTAAAAGTATCTTTGACCAATCTGAAGTACTTTTACCGTTTATTTGCTCATAAATTACTTTGCCAATATTGTAGCATAAAAATAAATTGTACATTTCTTATGAAAACGTTTATTTATTTTCCGAGGTCGCAATATTAACACTTTAGTGACTACTAGTTACGGGCATATAAATGGCCACAGTCAAATCCATAAAACCGGGCTGTGGTACTTACAGCAGATAATGATTGAAACCATTATTTTACAAACGTAAAATATGCATAAGAAAAACGACTCATTACGATAAGATGCCATGTTCTGTTTGTGACAGAGTCGTTATACAATGGATTTACATTCTATGGTGTAACTACCACTGCCCCGTTCTGTGGATCTGAAGACGGTAGTTTACGCCGCCGATACTAGTAATTTACCGATGTGTTAACATAGTGATCGTGATAAACAAATAGAAGTTTTCATGAGCAGATTACAGTAAAAAGTTATAAATCGCCTCTACTACCGACTGATAATGTCAGTTAACCTCAATAAAAATAAGTGATTGGGTGAATACTGAATTATTTATAAATATGCCAATCTGTGCTTCAACTCGCTAATTAGTAATAATAATAGTGAACTGAAGGTGGACGTGTGGGGCGGCGAGTAAAGTAGTAGAATAAAGCTTCGCCGTTTACGGGAGCCAGAAATCTATTTTTGCGGTCAGCCGGAAAGTGATGGAGAACATACTGACCATAGTTTCCAGTTTGCAATTCTTGTGCTCACTTAAAGAAATGGTTCCTACTTGTTATGCACTCAGTGGGATTACGAACTATGAGTTCTAACTGACAGATATATTCAGCCAAAGTTCACACATACAATATAAAACAATATTCCTAATAATAATAAAAATAATGTCTCTATTGGAAATAGAACTATTAACAGTTCAGAGGTATCATCTAAGCGAAGTTCCAAGTAAAATGGTCTGTCATTCTAATCATCAAAGTTAATTGCTCGTCATAACCTTAAAAGTGGAAAATAATCTGGCCACTTACCACGCGATTTTGTCAACAATATGGGTTGCGCAGAAACAGTTACTTCCGTGAAAACTAAGCGATCGATGACGTTGAATATTCCTCGCAAGTTCACTTCCTAGTTTTACCGAAAACGTGTTTGGTATCTAACCGGCTGTGACGTCATCCGAGGCCCAGCGTATGCTGGATTGACGGATGTTGGTGGACAGGTTGGTAGCTCCGTGCGAGCTGTCTCTTCTTACTGCCTCTCTGTCCGCTCCCGGTAGCTGAGTGGTCAGCGCGACAGAATGTTAATCCTAAGGGCCCGCGTTCGAATCCCGGCTGGGTTGGAGATTTTCTCTGCCCAGGGACTGGGTGTTGTGTTGTCCTAATCATCATCGTTTCATCCCTATCGACGCGCAAGTCGCCGAAGTGGCGTCATATCGAAAGACTTGCACCCGGCGAACTGTCTACCCAACGGGAGGCCCTAGTCACACGACGAATAATACTGTCTCTGTGGCAGAACTTACCTGCAGGCGCAGAGGGATGCCGAACGGAACATTTGCTGTCAACTGCTCTAGGCACAGGTAGCAGCTTCTAAATGGCCCTTCTCGGACACGTATTAATTAATATCTCTGTCTTTTAACTATTTAAAATCTTCTTAATTTTTATATAATTGGAGTTAAATTGGCTTGAGGCAGTGAAAAACTTTTGACTCGACTACACTCAAATTTTGCCAGCTACAATTTTTAGAATGGAACCAACAGTAGAACATGACCTCTGAACTGCCTCTTTAAGATCCCTGGTAATTATTGTTATTTACTTAAAAGTCTACAAACATGGTACAGTTGCATTATTTAATGAATGTAATCAAGTGCTGTAATTAGAAATTTCTCTTAACGAATGCAAATGATACTTAATCAAATATATATATAGTTGTTAATGAGTAGCTTGAAAACTAACTTTTGACTGTGACAACATTTGTACATTCTCAACTATTTGTACCTTTCTAGCTCCATTATTTAGCGCCACTTATGTTTTTTCTTAAAGTAATGTATTTAACGAAACACATTCTTTAGATCATTCTGAGACTTCACAATGTTAACATTAATATACTGATGTATACACGGACAAAATTTGTAAAATTTTATTCTTTGATTATGGCGCAATACATTGTATGCTCTGCACAGGCGGATTATGATTACGTGGTGCTAATGTTAGTAAACTAGGATAAGTGCCGTCACACTCACGCGCCTCTGTATCTCTCACAGAAATACAGCACTTGTTTGCCAACAAACAGTATGTGAAGCGATTGGAAAATATGAAATAGGAAATCGTTTTCAGAATGGGCAAGAGAAATATGTACGAACAGTATCATGGGATAGTGTTAATTTAAAATCAGATGTCCAACATGTGACATATAGCAAGAATGTTGCTGCAATTTTAGTTTACTTCATTCAGCATCCAAGATTTTCGGCACAATGATCAATAAACAAGCAGTGATGGAATGCTGTCAGTTCTCTACAACTGAGTTATAGAGAAGGTCATACGTGAATGAGGAAAGGAATTAAGCGGGAGATTCACCTCCAATTCACATTGGAGGCTCAAGGTACGGTGTCGGAGTAAACTGCTTTGCGTTGGCTGACGGAAAACACAGAGACTGGTGTGCGACATGTAATAGCGCGGAAGCAACAATCAGGAAAAAGACACTGGCCTCATATTTACTTTCCACAGAGGAAGTACATTATCAAAATCCGAAATGCTCCTCATCACCTAATGAGGAGAATTGCAATTGAAATCTCTAAAATTATTTATTCGCTAGTATGTTCATTTTCCTTTTTGATACAACTCTGTGCTCTTCTCCTTTTTTCCCAACTGCTGCAATTCCTTGCGCTTATTCAATAGATGAAAACTGTTATAGAAGTTCATAAAATAAATCGCTGTTATTAGAAATGAACTGATAATTTGCGTGCCCGTGGAGTGCGCTCAACTCTCTCAGTTTCTCAACATACAGGCCTAGAGCTACGTTGATTTACAGGACACTTAGTTTGCTTCTTATATGGAATGGATGAGATCTCAGCGATGCTAATGATGAGACAGTAAAATATGAAATTCTGCTGCTTGAAGGAATAGAAAATTGCGGAACAATATACTGTTAAAAAATATAGACGTCCTGGAATTTATTCAAATGAAATATTCTGAAATAGTTGTCAATTGAGGAGACAAAAGTCTTGCGATACCTCGGAATACCGTGTCGGGCCTCCTTTCATTCGGCGTAGTGCAGAAAATCGATGAGGCGTGGGCTCAACAAGTCGCTGGAAGCTCCCTCCATGCCACCTCTATAGCCGTCCATAATTTCGAAAGTGTTGCCGGTGCAGGATTTTGTGCACGAAATGAACTCTCGATTAGGTTCCATAAATGGTCGACGGATTTAACTTCGAGGTATGGAATTGTCCAGAATGTTCTGCAAATCAGTCGCGAAAAGATGTGGCCCGATGGCATGGCACATTGTCATCCATAAAAATTTCATCGTTTTTCGGGAATATTAAGTCCATGAATGGCTGCAGAAGTTCCTATCAAATAGCCGATCATAACCATTTCTAGTCAGAGACCGATTGAGTTGGACCAGGGGACCCAGTCCTTTCCACATGAACACAACCCACCCTATTGTGGAGCCACCACCAGCTCGCACAGTGCCTTGATTACAACGTGTCCACAAATAACTTGCTTACTGATCATTTACTACAGTTCAAAAAAATATTTCGAAATTGATATCCATCTGGAGCAAGTTTAGAAGAAACCGACGTTGTTTGTCATCTGTTGTTGACAACGCTAGAAAGACTGTCACCAAATATGTTAATTACTGATTTAGTCAATAACCAACAACGAAAGATGTTCAGAAAGGCTACACGAAGTCATCGACGGTTTTTTTTTGTCACAGTCAGACTGGAAATGGAAATGTGGTAAATATCGTAACAGTATTGACTCAAATAACAGAGGTACTAATCGTTTTGCTTCTTGGTATTATAACTCTGGGTTGGAAGGACACGATAAGCCTTATTGCCAAAAACCAAAGGAAAGCGAAGCACAGAAACCATAACACAATTCTGCATGGGCAGCCTCTGATGATCAAGATGGATAGGATTTTCCTACAGCTAGTTATGCAAATTCGAGAAGAGTAGTGTAAATAACAATCATTACAAGGAATCTTAAAAGGCAGTTCCGAGGTCATGTTTTACTGTTGGTACCATTCTAAAAATTGTAGCTGGCAAGGTTTGAATGCAGCGTTGTCCATACCTATGCCACTAGAGGAAAAATGACATCTATTGCCCACTGTTAAAGCTGTCCGTCACTCAGAGAGGAGCTCAGCATGAAAAAAAAAAAAAGATTATTTGACCAGTCACGTAAAACGTCTGACAAAGAAGATTTAAATCTGATTTAAAATATTTTCTCCTGGACAAATCTTTCCATACCACTGACGAGTTTCTATTTAAAACTGCCAGAGAGTAAAAACATAAACAAAAGGAAATAGTTTTTAGGTGTATTTGCATGAGTAGGTAAAATGATAATGTGTAGACTAATGTTGATAGTAAATATGGATAAAAATCCTGTAAGCTGACTCGTTCCACATCATTTTGACAAAAGAATGATTCAAGTGATCTATGGAAAATGAAACTAACTAACTAACCAACGGAGAAGTTTCAAAGCAAGTATCTTCGTGCAGTAGGGATCCTAAGATAGTAAACTAATAATGTAGACTGCAAGCAAATGGGACGTTGTACAGGGAAGTGAAGGACTGACGGAGTCATTAAGGGAACGAACACTTTATTTTACAGACATCTTTTCAGTTCACGGCAGCCTGATTAGCTGGACAACAGACCTTCAATAAATGGTTTAGGTAAAGGAGGATGGATATCAAGAGGATTAGACTGAAACTAGAAAATATCTTTAACCGATTACTGTACGAGGGACATTCAGTAACTAAACATACAAACCGATACAGAAGTGAAGCACTTTGTCGGAGTAGTTTTGTGTTTTCATGACCTTAATTTGGCATCATTGGAATAAGGCAGGAAGTGCCTACAGAAATTTTTTTTTAATTTATAATCTCAACATTGTGTTTAACGATGGTGTGACAAAATGGAGCTTCGACATTAGTTGAACAACGTTCAGTGATCCGTTATTTGATTTCTGTAGGTGGAAACTGATTAAAATCTTTTGTTCAGCTGAAGTAACTCCTTCACTTGAAACCCGCATTGACGACGTTATACGGGAAGTGCGACTCATTATAGCTGCACATATAGGAGAAACAGATGCAGTAGGTGTTGGCACCGTTATCAGTAACATGTTCTTCAAGTACAGCAAAACAAGAGCATGGCGGCTCCCCAATGAGTTAACGCAACACAAGAAAACAAGCTATAAAGGTGAAGATAATCCTTTTATAAACACGATTTTAAGTTGTGATGAAACTAGGGTTCATAAATTTGAATTATATTTCAACAACAATTTTTGGGAAAGGGGCTTGAACTATAAGAGAAAGATGTAAAATCTAATTCATTGATGAAGCTGTATTGATATGGGGTTTATGTTGGAAAGTAAAGTTTTATTTTACACAAAAAATAGTTTTTTTTCTATTTCAACCTATGTCTTTAATTATTGAATGTCTTTTCACAAAAGGCTGAACAACAACTTTAATGGTTTGCACACTGAGCAAAAGCAGACCACAGGCTGGACAGCAGAGACAAGGGGGGCGACCACAGAAACAACGCGACAATTCGGGGCTGGGAGAAAGACTTTCAGATATGTTTTATAGGTAACTGAGATTGTTTCCAATAGCATTAAACAAGAGATAGAAATCAGTTTCGCAAACCCGGTGAAATAACATTACTTGAATTAATCTTTTGCTCAGATTCATCAATGCCTAAAAATGCTATTTGGAAACAGAATGGCTATAGTCGAAACACAAGGTTAAAAAAATGTACTTTGCCCTCAGCATGTGATTACTCGTTCTGCCCTCACCGGCCAGCATCTATGGCGTGGTGCATTTTCCGTGCAGCCATTCGTCTGGATGACGGCTTGTAAGGACCCAATCATTGACCTGGTGTAACAAGAAAAGTAATTCATTTGACAGGCGACACGTTTCTATTCATCCAGGGTGAAAACTCCTTGATGCTGTGCCCACTGCAATCGTAACTGACGATGTCGTTGAACCAACACAGGAAAACGTAGGGTAGTGAGATGTGGAGCTCCATGTTCAACAATGGCCTTTGAACGGTGTGCTCCGAAACACTTCTTCCTCCACAGACGTTGGACTTTGTGATCACATCTACCACAAATCGCTGCCTATCGTGGATTACACAGTGCAGGATCCTCCGACTTTTACGTTTTGTAATGAGATTTGGTCTTCCAATACCGTATGGCCTACTGTTTATTTCACCGTCCTTCAACCACTTTCCATAGATGCTCTTGACCATAGAACGCCAACAGGCGACCAGCATCGCCGCCTTTTCAAAGATTCTCGTTTCCAGCCGCAGCGCCACAACAATGTGCCCTTTGTCAAAACTGCTTGTACAAATGGATTTCCGCATTTGTGGAAATAATGACTGCCCATTAGTCTCTCTTCCGCTTACATTCTTCCCTTAAGGCAACCGCAACATGCTCAGGAGGCATTCATCCTCGTTGTGGGCGGTGGTCTAAATGTTTTGCTCAGTGCATCTAGAAAACAGAAATGCGATTTCAGAAACGAGGCTCTGCAATCCAGTAACTTCATCAAGCGTGGCCAAGAACGTGTAGCATGCCGCACTGTCCCGTCATCTCGAGAGGCGAAGCAATGCCTCGGGGAACGGTATGCAGACTCATCGATGCTTCGGTCGCGTCCACTTCAAACTTTTTTTTTCAGTTAAAGCATCAAATTCTATCCAGTTTACACCTCCAAAATGCGGGATCTTGTATATTTATATCCGTTGCTGTTAGCGTTATTTTAAGATTAAAACGTAACTTGAAATTCGCACAGAAGTAAGCGGCCACTTTGTTTTGTCCATGACACAAATAAAGCTAACAGAAAGTAATAGTGGATACAGTAACATCGCCTGTACCCGATGATGTACAAAAAATACAATAGTTGGGTTACATTATACTGCACGTTATACACACAATAACTATATTATGTAGGTCTGACATCCAGGTTTATCTTCACAGAGCCGGAACGTATACGTACGAGCAACATTTATTTTAGAGTAGATGTTCAAAGCAACCACTTTGCATGTACAAACAGTTCGCCAACCCGCTGGATCATACTTTGCTGGACACTACGCAACACCCTTGTTCTACCATTATCGAAGCGGTAAGCACTCCAGCTAATAGGTCGCGTACATCCATCGGTGCGGTACTATAAGCTTGTTGCTTTAAGCCTCTCCCCCTCCAAATACAATTCTAATGGACTAAGGTCTGAGGAACATAGAGGCCAGAGCAACGGACCTCCACCTCCCATCAATCTTATGGGAACACTTCATTTAAATAGTTACGCACACTCATTCCAAATTGTGGTGGTGCACCATCAAACTGAAACCGTAGCTGACGCTGAATACCAAGTAGAACGTTTGATAACGCGTCAGGCAAATTACTGCAAAGAAACGTTCGATGCAGGGGCACATTCAGCTTGTCCGGTGGTAGGTAAGGGCCCAAAAGCTTTTTTACCATTATTCCAACCCACAGGTTCATGCTATAGCATGCTTATTATGCCACGTGTAGGCGTGACAGGTGGACTGTGTTCCGATCAATAACGGCTGTTATGAAAGTTGAAATTATTTTCACCAATGAAGCTAGATTCGTCAGTCTATATCACGTTATTTATAGAATGTTCGTTATCTTCCACTTCTTGCCAAAGCCATTCACAAAACTGTACTACACTTTAGAGTAACAGAAATTCATCAGACTATTTAGCAACATAATTACCAAGTATCTATAAACAAAGGTTGGAACGTTCTGCCAATCATTCAATTCCTCGACGGTAGAAATCCGCTCGTTACTCATGGAGTCATTCGAGAACAGCTTTGAGAACGACCTCATTGCCAGAAAATCTCTATCTTTCCAGAAGCTCTTTTTAGATTGCCGAAAATATCGAAATCACATGGTTCAGGATACGTACTTCGTGAGCAGCATCATCCAAATATGTTCAGTGTTGGTCAAATCGTTGACACCGTTTCCCTCTGATGGAGGCGACATTGCATTTGGTCCAAATGTCGCCAGAATTGCGAAGTAAATCGGTATGCACTTTAGACGTCTTTCCCGCAAAAATCATATTGTAAGGCGTACTTAAACTCTGGTTACGTTTACAGTAGCCATGACATTTCAGTCTCACACTATGATGTACCTGTTATTCGTCCCGCAGCAGAACTGCTTTTGTAGGAATCCCGCAAGAAGCACTTCGTTTACACGATGTTCACATGTTGCACACTAATCTTAAAGTGGGGCATGTGTAAATTACTTTCTGAAATCCCTGCGTACGAAAACAACTGAAATAAACTTTCATCATTAAAGTACATGAAAGACATAAAAATATATTGTTCCAAAACACGCCCTAATTTTTTTGGTGTTTATCGTATTTTATATCTCGCTTCAGGAAATTTTCTTTATCATCTTTGGAAATATTTATGCAATGGCTTAGAAAGTGAGGCTAAAATCCTTTGGGGCAAATATATGAACTGTCTAGAATCCAAAGTGCATATTTGAATTTGTAGTGTGTTTAAAGAGAATGGTGTACAATCTGCTTGTGATAGTGTGCTTTGCTGCACTACAAAACAAAGGAGATTCTGTTGGTCTTTTCTTTCTCTTTTTTGACAATCCTTCGTTTTTACAAATCTATAGAAAGCGCACAAAGCAAGAATAGCTGTTTAAAGTAATCAGGTAAGCTGAATCATTGGAACATTGCTCTATCTCACACACCCAGTGGTTGTTCAAAAGCGACGTATAGTGGCTTGACGATCAGCGCATTTTTCGAGAGCAAACAACCTTTGCTGAAGCGGTAATCCTGTTTGGCACGCAGACCAAATCGGGTTGTACTGGAACGTCAGAGGTGAAAATTTAAGTGATCAAAATTTTACAAATATCAATAAGAATTCGCAATATACCCAAGTAGTTAGTCCTAGCTGCACATTGTTTCCCCCTTTTGTAGGTGCTCATACACTAATATGATACAAATAAAACAAAAATAAGAAGAAAATCTGAAAATTATGAAGTATCAATTGTGTATGAATGTGCAGGTGCAGTGGGTCCTGGTCAGGCTGAATGAGGATGTGGGCATCGGAAAGGAAATACTGAGAAAAATGAGACTTACATAAACTCTGTTTCTTCGATTAAGACATAAGGAATACTATTGAGCATGACCGAGGTGAAATGTCAAACCATTGAACAGTTCTTTCCTTCCTGTGAGACCACAGTCATGTAGAATTCTTTGAAAGAAATTTACGCCATTTGACTTGTAATCGTTCGTTTATTGTACAAACCATGAATTCGGCTTTGTAGCCATTCGCAAGTGCATGTGGAGTGTCAGACATATTTTAACGTTTCAGATGCAAATCTGAATTCATGATTTTTTACAGTAAATGAACAATTGATAGTCAAATGGCGGAAATTTCTTCAAAATAAATCAATAAATAAATAAATAAAATACGGCTGGTGCCTCACCATCCAGCTACACGCCGTACAACAAAGTACTGCGGGTTGCCGCTATGTCCGACGCCAGCAAGCCGGCGCAGCTTCGCATTGCCTGCGACGACTGTTGAAGTATTAAAGGCGCCAGATTCACCGAATACAGCGGGTATTAGCATGTGTCTACGAGCTACCTACGGCAGACATCTTCCCGGTATTCCTCCAGGAGGGTGGCCTTTATAGGACATCTCTCAGCAGTTCGCCTACGGCAGTGTTTCTCGAACGTGACGGATTGAGTGCTTAACTTGCATCTTCACGAACTGTGTGGTATTAGTGAAAAGCAGATCAGGACGATCGAATTTTACGTTGCCGTCACTGGGAAGTTTATTTATTGCTCGTGTAATTGTCATTTCTCCGTAGCGATAAAGGTCTATTGTTCTTCGCTATCTGGTATCTTTCTCTGCTTTTGCACGCATCTCTCACAGTGGTATATTTTACAGCCAAGATGGTGACAAAAGGACTTCGTCTTAGTGCCGGAAAGAAGTTCGAGCAGTGAGGGGAGGCAGAGAGAGGAGACAATTCACATTAGGTCTTGATGGGGACTGCAGCCAGAAAGAGTGTCCTGTCTCCGATCGACGCTGCAGCAGCGTCGCTCTGGCAACACTCAATTTCTGTCCAACAGTTCCTATTGGTTGCTGAAAAGCGATGCATAGCGGCTTGTTGGTCGACACATTTTACGGGAACAATCAGCGTCTGTTGAAGAGGTAATTCTATTTGGTACGTAAGCAGCGAGTTGTATTTGAAGCCTCGCGGCCTAGAGCGCCTTGCCACGGTTCGAGCGGCTGCCCCAGTCGGAGATTCGAGCCTTCTCTCGGGATGGATGTGTGGGTTGTCCTTAGGGTTGGTTAATTTAAGTTAGATTAAATAGTGTGTAAGCCTAGAGATCGATCACCTCAGCGGTTTGGTCCCGAAGGGACTTACTGCAAATTTTCAAAAAATCGTATTTCAACATAACAGATGAAAATTTAACTTAGAAAATGTTTAGAATATTTAGAAATGGCAATAAAAATTCACCATATTCTATGGCACTAGGAAAACCTGCACATTCCTTCCCAGTTACGTAGACCCACAGATATTGAAGGGGTGACGCGCTGTCAGGGGCCTGTAGCTAGGGGTAAAGAAGTCTAACCGGCTAGGTCCGCCATATGGACTTAAAAACAAAGTGTTCATTCAGTTGCTCTTGACTGACCTTAACAACGGGCGGTGACTGCTGCGATGTTGGCTGAGCACCTGAGGAGGCGATGGTGGCCCTCCAAGGCGATAAGTAGCACAAGCAGTTAGTCTCTTCCGACAATTGTAATACTAGCAACAGGGAGAGCCTGGAGAAAAAATTTCACAAAACAGTTATTCTCTTGTAAAACTTTCAATTTAAAAATTTTGATCATTTGAACCACATAAATAGAAACAAAGTTCAAAAGTAAAACTGCACTAATGATACCACTCAATTATCTACGTTACAGAAGTTATCCAACATTACAGTTCCCAGTAGCTTAATATTAAATTAACTGAATCTGCAAAAAATAAAAAAGATAATAACAATTTTCATAATGCTAGCGATGTAAATGGGATTAAAGCCATTGGTGATCAATTCCTAAAATCTCTTTGCAGTTAAACCCAAGACTAAAACTGAGTGTATCACAAGTTAGCACAATATCTCACAACAAATTCATGAAATTTTTAGTGAAAATGTTCAATGGGGAATAGTAATAACTATGCAGATAGTAGTGACTTGAATGGTTTGTTAAGTGATTGAAAGTTGAGTTACTGAAGAAAAAAACATATGGAGACCGTCTATGTTACTATAATGCTGACCCAGAACACAGTGCTAGGAACTCGGTACCAGTTGCAGCGTAGAGGCAGGTTTCAGAATTTCGCGTAGTTCCACTGAATGTAATAATTGAAATTAGTTTCTTAGTATACCGATATGTTAAAAGTTTAACACAACGAGGCAAGTATTACATTTAGGAACTGTGTACTTGTATTGAGGCAGGGAAACTGACGGGCCGCGAACACTCGGATTTCATTATTCCAGTATTTAAGAAAGAGAGCACTGAGCAACTTATGACGAAGATTACACACAATTCCAAACGTTTAAGTAACTTACCCTCACTTACAGCCACCACAAAATGACAAAAGGGAAAACAATGTTGTTGCTCACTGCATTTTCGCTACTCGTGAAGTCGGACTTCACCATCTGGCATGACGTTTTAATTCATTACTTCTTTAATACTATTTCTATTCGCAGCAGTTTGCAGAAGATATCCAGATCTAGTACTAAATGCACCTGCACAATTGTATTATTGTACGAGACTTAATTAGGTCATGACGTCATAAATATTTAGATGCGTGAAAAACTAACTTCTGTTTAAAATGGAGCGCTGATAATGCAGCTTATTGCCATCCAATATTTCATAACGAGAGTGCTTTGCGACTTCGCACAAACGTTAAGCATAATTTCAAACCTTTCATAAATTTTTTCTCGCTTACATGTTTAAAGGCAAATATTCAACACATTACCTAATTTGTAACGTAATCAGATGTTTCAAGCTGTTTTCAACATGAGACTTCGATTCCTTAAAGAATCGGTGGTTTATTTCTTGGCTACTAAAAGATTTAATCACAAATGAATCTTCTGCCTCTGAAGATAAACAGTGTGTGTCTACGATTAGCTTGAACATTAAACTCTATCAACAAAATTACAAAAAAAATTTTGAGCACGACTCATTGTCATCCTTGTAGTGACTTTACATGCCCAGGCACGAGAAACCATAAGTGAACATGTTCCCCTGTGACAAATCAAAATTCATAACCTTTGTGAAAGCTAAACTGAAACACAATAAAGCAATAAAAGTAAACCAATAAATTTTAAACAGAATTCAAGGTGATTCAGATTAAAAATCGTAAATGACCCAGAGTAAGCGTAAAACCGCGCTTCATATAACTACTGTTATTTGCGTAAGTGTGGCAGTTAACTGAAAGTACCAACTAGGGAGAAACCATCTCATAAAAACAAATGAAACTGATTAAACACGCTATATGCAAGTGCAGCATATTTGAGGCACACAGTATACGGTACAAATGTTTCTTTAAATGTGTTACATGTAGTGATAGGATAACTATTGTATAGAAATAGCTGCTAGCAACTTTCAGGTATATATTAGACACATCATACACGCGTTAGAGTTATGAAAGTGATAAAAGAAGTGACGGTTATCGCTCATTATCATAATATTGTTTATTAAACTCTGTGCAATGAAATTCATTCTACGTTTTAATTACAAGAGTCATGGGGAATGCAGGAAATTAAGTCTCAATTCTAAAATAGGAAGACTGGTATGAAATGATATAATAACATAGAGCAAATTTAAAATTAACAAGTCTTTCAGCTACCAGAAATGCTCTTGAATATTAACGCAAAGTTCAGCGCTGCTGGTTTAGTATTAGTGGGAAACCTATTTATGGCAGATACCAGAATGAGGTTCGCAAAGAACCTCCTGTGGAGACATGCGAAAACATTTTGATTACCTCGTTTACATTAAACAAATCCCATAGCAATTACTAACAAGTGAAGTAGTGATGAAAAGACAGAGAGCGGAAGACTTATATTGAATTTCGTGTTTTTCCTTGCTGACTCGACAGTGACGTGGTACTTAAGACCGTCAGAACACGGACCGTGCATACAAACATCAGCGTTGAGCGTGCCGAGTTGATTACATCATAGCGTGGAAAAAGCACGTTGGGGAGTCTTTCCTAACCTGTAGAGCGATACCATGCATGGTAGATATTATGAACGCGAGTCTAAAAGTAGACCAGTGAGATGGAACAATGGCTTCTACGTCACGTGCACTTTCCAGTACAGAGTCTGGAACGCCATATTTGTTTTCCGTTTATATTATGACTTACGTTCTATCAATATATGTCGTTTCAAAGCACCAGAAAATTAATCTTCCGGAAACACGTAGTTCATTGGTACAATTTGTTGTAATTAAATGACGGAAACTATCATATTGGTAGTTACACACATTGTAACTTAAGTGCTATAAAAGTATGCCGTTTCAAGGCAAGTTCAATGTAGCCTAACGAATGGAAATAAAGAGTGACAAAGTGATGAGTAATGTTTTACTGGTTCGCATCACACTACATTCAAGTTTCTTTTACTCATTTTTGACTTTTCTAAGAGATTCTGACACTTTCCTATTCATTTAATATAAGTATCTTCTGTTAATATTCTATATTATGCAAACATATGTACTCTATCTTTCAAGCGTGTGTGTGTGTGTGTGTGTGTGTGTGTGTGTGTGTGTGTGTGTGTGTGTGTGTGTGTGTGTGTGTCTATGTACGTGTGTGCGAATGTCTTTATCTACAATAGAGGTTGCACTATTAGCAGTAAGAGATTTTCCACTTTATTGTTTAGTCTTGTGTTTCACGTGTTTTAAAAATTCAGCTACTGAACACAAACAGCGATCAAATAAGAATGACTTTAGGAACTTACTAGAAAGTGGGAATAATGAAATAATTTTTATCTTATTTCGAAGATTACCGTAAATTTCTATCTCACTTTGTAATGGAATTCTTGTAAGCTGGTACCCTTTTGGAACTTTCCTGTTTGCCTTTTAGCTTGTTAATTGATACTGAAGTCTTATTTATGTAAACTGTGACTGACGCCAGAACAACAGGGATTTACATGCATTGGGAATAAAATAATAGCGCATTGAGAATGTCTAGCTACTAGTCGAAATCAAAAAACCAAACAGGACGACTGATTGCTGCGCTCTATGATTTATGAGTCACATACAGTCGCTGAGTGCATCCACTACTTCACTGAAGCGCCAGAGACAGTGGAATAGACATGCGAGATATGTAAACGGGCAGAATACACCGCTGCGTTCGGCAACGCCTAAGACAAAAGTGTCTGGCGCCGTTTTTAGACCGTTACTGCTGTTACAACGACAGGTTATCAATATTTAAGTGAGTCTGAACGTGCACAAGCGATGGGACACAGCATCTCCGAGGCAGCGATGAAGAGGGGATTTTCCTGACCGACCATTCCATGAGTGCACAGTGAATATCAGGAATCCGTTAAACATAAAATCTCCGACATCGATGCGGTCCGAAAAAGATCCTGCAAGAACGGCACCAACGACGATAAAAGAGAATCGTTCAATACGACAGAGGTGCAACCCTTCCGCAAATTGCTGCAGATTTCCAGTGTCAGTGTGCGAACCATTCAACGAAATATCATCGATACTGGCTTTCGGAACCGAAGGCCCACCCGTGTATCCTTGATGACAGCACGACATAAAGTGATAAGCCTCGCCCGGGCCCGTCAACAACGACACTGGACTGTTGCTGACTGGAGAGATGTTGCCTAGTAGGACGCGTCTCGTTTCAAATTGTACAGAGCGGATGGACGTGTACGGGTATGGAAACAACCTCATGAATCCATGGGCCCTGCATGTCAGTCAAGCTGGAGAACGCTCTGTAATGATGTGGGGCGTGTGCAGTTGGAGTGATATGGGACCCCTGATACTTCTAGATACAATTCTGACGCCTTACACATACCTAAGCTTCTTGACTAATCACCTGCATCGATTCATGACCATTGTGCATTCCGAAGTGCTTGGGCACTTCCAGCAGGACAACGCGACGTACCACACGTCCAAATTGCTGCAGAGTGGCTCCCGGAACACTCTACTGTGTTTAATGACTTCCGCTGGCCGCCAAACTCCCCAGACATGAACATTATTGAGCATATCTGGCACTATTTCAGACATTAGTCGAATCAATGCCACGTCGTGATTCGGCACTTCTGCGTGCTCGCAGGTCCCTGCACCTTATTAGGCTGGTGTACCAGTTTCTTTGGCTCTTCAGTGTATATGGACAAGGGATAAAATGTGTTATTTAATACTGAGGACGTAGGAATTACACGCCCCCACATTTTATCAACAAACTGTGTGATTTTAGATCCAGATACAGGCGATGACTGTCGCTTGAGCGCTTTGAGATTGCGTATACCACGATGAGTCCTTGGTTGAAACCCAAGTACCGTGTGAATAAGCTTTATCGTTTCTGAAAACTCAGCAGCACGTTGAACTCAACACTCTCAACGTTGCCGTTCTAACCCGCGGTCCACCTTGCGATGGCTTAAGGTGTCACCCCGTGACAACTGGGCCCGGTGCAGTCAAATGTCAGTTAAAAGCACCCCAACAAAAACCATGTGTAGGCAATGGCGGCGAGTGGTGATAGAGCCAGTGATACGTCACTAATGCGTGACGACTGCCCAGGAGTGCCAAGCAGGAGGGGAAAACTCCTCATAGCGGGGAACTACAGACTCTGTGTGAGGGTAGGTACAAGGCTAGGGCAACGGCGAGCAGCACGCGTTGCTGTGTTGTTATCCGGAAGACTGTCGGTACGGAAGATGCATCGAACGAGAGGAGCAGAAGAGGGAGAGAGAGGGGGGCGGGGTCGTCCGGCGGTTCACAGAAACAGGAGACATGGGACAGGTAGCCAGCACGTGGCCGCCTTGTCGGTACAGACGCTGTAACAAGAGACGCTTCTGCTTGTTGTGTGCATAGACAACGAGCTGACCCAGGACGGCCGATGCTGGAGCACCAGGGTACTGCAGTATGTGAAACAATGATGCCAGCGCGACGGAATAGCGCTATCGCCTTGCCTCAGATTCAGCTTCCATGGTGCTGCCTAACAACTATAAGTAAACTTTTCGAGCTATCCATAAGAACATACTTGACAAACAGAA
The DNA here is from genome assembly GCF_023897955.1 of Schistocerca gregaria. Lineage (NCBI taxonomy): Eukaryota > Metazoa > Arthropoda > Insecta > Orthoptera > Acrididae > Schistocerca > Schistocerca gregaria. The sequence goes on along the minus strand of NC_064926.1, from coordinate 313,709,161 downwards.
AGCAGAAGCTTGTGCTAAATAATTCAGACAACGTGGGAAAGTGGAAAATTTTAGTGACGGAGAAAAAATCACAAAGGGAGTCTCACAGGTTTCCATTTTGGGTCCATTCCTACCCCTTATAGGGCCGAATGACCTTCCACTTAACAGTCATAAATAAAACAGGTTCTTTTGCAGGCGACATTATTCTTATAATAAATCCCATTAGAGACAAAGCGGCAGAAGGGTTGGTAAATGGTATAAGAATTATTAGGTGTTCCTCTGAAAATGAACTCTAGAATGCTTCAGATTTTTGATTGTATTTATTGATGTGAACTTGAACTGGAACAAACGTATTATTGAGATTCTCAAACAATTAAGTTCGGCCTCTTTTTCTCCAGAATAATTGCTAATCTTGGAAATAATGTATCAACCTCCTGACATATTTTGCATATTTCCTCTCAATAACGTCTTATGGAATAATTTCCTGGGGTAACTCACCAGTTAGAAAGGAAGTATTGACTGCAGAAAAGCGATTAATAAGAACAGGATATGGTGTTCACCCGCGGGCTCTTCAAGGAGCTAGGCATTTTAACTGCTCTTTCAAAATACATACAATTGCTACTGAAATTAGTCACAAAAATCCAAAGCGATTTGAGAACAGCAGTGATGAGCATACTTACATCACCAGAGAGAAAAATTACCTTAATTATCTAATGTTAATGCTGTCATTGGCCCAGCGAAGAGTTCAGTATACAGCAACAAAAATGTTTGGTCATTTGTTCAACAACATAAAATGTCTGACATGTAGAGAAGGAAGCTTTAAATCTAATTTCGTATCATATCTCCCGGACAACGTCTTCTGTTCCATTTAAGAATTTCTGATTAAAATTGGTAGGTGAATTAACTGTAGTTAAATGAGAAGGACTAACTATAATGATGTGCTCATTAATGTTTACAGAGGTCAAATATACATATCCAGTAAACAGACTTGTTTCACTTCATATTAATAAAAATAATTGTTCAAATGATCTGTGGGACATGTAACTAGCTAACTAACTGGAAAGTAAGTGTCGTGAGGGAAAGCAGTCTTGATGTGTGAGAGACAAGCGTTCGAGCAGTAGCAGAGAAATAAATGGAGTATGTTAAATAATAGAACACACTAAATCACAATACTATTTTGGTAAGGGCTTCGAAGGGCAAGACTAGAAATTCAGCTCACGGCGGTGAGTTGAATGACAGCGCAATTCCCACTTACTTTGGTTTCTGAAATGTGTCTTTCTCGTACATTGAGATATTGCAAGAAACGTTTCTCAATAAACGACATTACAAACCATTCCTGAGAATGTATAGCTACGGCTAGTTCAATAGTCACGCCGAGAATGCACGGCCCAATGACGACGGCGTTAAAGTTCTCTTTTTAGAGGCACCAGGTGGTGCAAACCAGTTGATCAAGACGAAGTTTAGATATGTACTTACCTTAGATCGGCCATCATCAATATTACTTAACGTGGGGTTGTGTCAAGCTAGCGAGTGTGCTGGATGTCATCACTGTTTGACGACCCACCAACGATCAGTCGAGAACAATTGTTACTTACGAAATTATGTAGTGCAATGGAAGTGATCGGTACATTAATCTCAGGGGGATTCTCTCTTCGTTTCTCGAAGAGTTAATGACACAGCACGAACAGCGTTCAGTTCTTTCATCGTCGAACAATCTACCTCCACCTCCTCGAATCTGCCCTCCGAAAGTTATTAAAACACAATAAAAATTACTTTAATGACAAGGAATGATTAGGAATAAGGGATGTGATTAATTCACAGAATAATTAACACGACTACGTGTACGAAATGATGTGATTATTAGGCAGCAAACAAAGAGAACAGAACTTAAGCCGGGTCTATGAAAAGTCGCACGGGTGAAAAGCTACATACACAGTCTAATGAGCGGCGGATACAGAATAACCTCAAGGAGGGGGCGCCAAAGATATCTTGAGCTACCTTTATTTTTACCGTAATAAAAAATAATCAAGCCACATGTAAAGTTTAAGAGCGTTTTATTTAAACTGATTATACACATGTAAAAGACAACGATATCTTATGATATAAAAAAGTTACAATCGTGGTTCTCTTCCTTAAATGATGAATTTTATGCGCCTAGGTTGTTTCGAGAACATTCGTTGCCAGAATGTTTGCTTCCAGACTTTTATGGAGGGTGAACGAATATCTACTGTGAAAGCGACAAGCAAATATGTACCTAACGACGTATAATATAAGAGCGAGTTTCCAATGATGACATCATCCGGCAATGTGTGTGTGTGGAACTTTTATTGTCGATTCCTTTCCTTTCGAGTGCATTCGGATAGAGGGCCTATATAGTAACAATGCGTTCTCAGGAATCTTCCCGAAAGTCACTATTACCAGAGGTATACGTATCAATAGTTTCCCATACCTAACTCGTACGGGAAAATATTGTTACGTTATTTGTAAAACTATTGTTACGACAATTACTATTATTAATACTTCACGATCAGCTCTTGACTAATATTCACACTCGCACTTGCTACAAGTAGGACTCTTTACTTATTCATTCTTCAGTCTTAATATTTCTGCTTCTGAAGGTATACTAGCTTCCTATTCGGCGAATAGTCCGTATTTAATACGCTACGTATAGAAAGGTTCTCTGTACAAGAAAACAGTAGAATATTCGCGACTTTTTTCAAACAAATTCCAGACAGAATTATGTATTGTGATCACTAGAATGGCCGCAACTTTTCTCGTAAGTACACTCCTGGAAATTGAAATAAGAACACCGTGAATTCATTGTCCCAGGAAGGGGAACTTTATTGACACATTCCTGGGGTCAGATACATCACATGATCACACTGACAGAACCACAGGCACATAGATACAGGCAACAGAGCATGCACAATGTCGGCACTAGTACAGTGTATATCCACCTTTCGCAGCAATGCAGGCTGCTATTCTCCCATGGAGACGATCGTAGAGATGCTGGATGTAGTCCTGTGGAACGGCTTGCCATGCCATTTCCACCTGGCGCCTCAGTTGGACCAGCGTTCGTGCTGGACGTGCAGACCGCGTGAGACGACGCTTCATCCAGTCCCAAACATGCTCAATGGGGGACAGATCCGGAGATCTTGCTGGCCAGGGTGGTTGACTTACACCTTCGAGAGCACGTTGGGTGGCACGGGATACATGCGGACGTGCATTGTCCTGTTGGAACAGCAAGTTCCCTTGCCGGTCTAGGAATGGTAGAACGATGGGTTCGATGACGGTTTGGATGTACCGTGCACTATTCAGTGTCCCCTCGACGATCACCAGAGGTGTACGGCCAGTGTAGGAGATCGCTCCCCACACCATGATGCCGGGTGTTGGCCCTGTGTGCCTCGGTCGTATGCAGTCCTGATTGTGGCGCTCACCTGCACGGCGCCAAACACGCATACGACCATCATTGGCACCAAGGCAGAAGCGACTCTCATCGCTGAAGACGACACGTCTCCATTCGTCCCTCCATTCACGCCTGTCGCGACACCACTGGATGCGAGCTGCACGATGTTGGGGCGTGAGCGGAAGACGGCCTAACGGTGTGCGGGACCGTAGCCCAGCTTCATGGAGACGGTTGCGAATGGTCCTCGCCGATACCCCAGGAGCAACAGTGTCCCTAATTTGCTGGGAAGTGGCGGTGCGGTCCCCTACGGCACTGCGTAGGATCCTACGGTCTTGGCGTGCATCCGTGCGTCGCTGTGGTCCGGTCCCAGGTCGACGGGCACGTGCACCTTCCGCCGACGACTGGCGACAACATCGATGTACTGTGGAGACCTCACGCCCCACGTGTTGAGCAATTCGGCGGTACGTCCACCCGGCCTCCCGCATGCCCACTATACGCCCTCGCTCAAAGTCCGTCAACTGCACATACGGTTCACGTCCACGCTGTCGCATCATGCTACCAGTATTAAAGACTGCGATGGAGCTCCGTATGCCACGGCAAACTGGCTGACACTGACGGCGGCGGTGCACAAATGCTGCGCAGCTAGCGCCATGCGACGGCCATCACCGCGGTTCCTGGTGTGTCCGCTGTGCCGTGCGTGTGATCATTGCTTGAACAACCCTCTCGCAGTGTCCGGAGCAAGTATGGTGGGTCTGACATACCGGTGTCAATGTGTTATTTTTTCCATTTCCAGGAGTGTATGTGTTAGCTATCTATGTGTCAGAAAAAAAACGTATAAAATAAGATGACGCGGACGCTCGTTCTACCTACGGAAGTACAACTACTCGATGACTGGCGAGGGGGCTGCGGATGGAAATGCTGACGACCCCGTAAGGGGGGGGGGGGGGAGGGACGGGTCGCATGCCCGCGCTTCCCTCGTAGGTGTCAGCCACTGAGTGTAGCACATAAAGTAACGACACTCCTAGTTGTTTTTGTTATACACTGTGACAGCAGCACTCCAAGCGGACAGAAAGCTGCAGTTCTGATGCGATATGGGAAAAGTTTAGCATCAATGAACTGCGTACGGTAACAGTGGAACGTTAGCTTTTAACTCATAAGGAAAACGTCAGAAGCAGCTTTGTCAACATAATCATAAGAGGCAAAATACATTTCTAAGGAACAGAGTTCAGTTCCTTGGTCGTAATTCGTATTGATGTTTGGAACATAATTTCAGTAGGTTGCTGGAGGCAGAAACTCTTTACATTGTTTAGTTCTTTGTCAAGTATTAGGCTTATGTAATGGAGGATCGACAGATATCACAGTTTGTGGTAGTGTAAAAAGACTGCAGTATGACTTTAGCGTATCAAAATATATGGTGACACTGTGATTGACTAATTACAGCTCAGTACTCACAGGTGATGTGGATTACAAAATCTGATACCGTCCCTAAGATGGTTTTTCTTAGTTTTTCTCTTTCCAGTTTCAGGATTTTTCAGTAGTATCCACTTACGTATTAATAGGTTGCTAAAATAGTGTCTTTATTACCTCTATTTAGCTTCCTAGCAGCTATGCTGGAGTTCTTCTGTTGCACTTTCTTCGACTGGTTAGTCCTCTAATATCGCCTGAATCAATACGAGCCAGTAGTTTTTCCAATTAGAAAGGGCAGCTCATTTTTCACCCTTACAAAACCTCACAGGGAGTATGCCCACTTGATTCGTGGTTTCGGCTAATACCAGCAGATATCGTAGAATGCATATACTTATCCCAATAGTTGTAAATTTTATTGACAGAAAAAGGAAACGTCTTAGTTATGATTATATGTAGACACTTCACCCATCCATTTGCCTGAGAATGAAAATCTGTTGCCGACCGCTGTGGCCGAGCGGTTGTAGGCGCTTCAGTCTGAAACCGCGCTGCTGCAACGGTCGCAGGCTGGAATCATGCCTCGGGCATGGATGTGTGTGATGTCTTTAGGTTAGTTAGGTTTAAGTAGTTCTAAGTGTAGGGGACTGATGTCCTCAGATGTTAAGTCCCATAGTGCTCATAACCATTTGAACCATTTTGAAAATCTGTTGTCCTTCGTTTCTTAGTTCATAAAAACTAACACATGGTAACGAATAAAGAAGACATGAAATTGTTCCCATGCTTATTAATTATTGGATCAGAGCTTTCGTAAGGTAGAACCAAATGTGTAACGAAGACTTCTGCCATGATAACTGCTGTCGAGTTGGTATTGGAGATAAGGAGTGAAACATGTGAAAGGTTATTATTTATTGATAACATGTACTTTTGTTTTGTTACATATTTGGAAGTGGTTCTCGGATGTCCATATCTAAGTTGCAAGGGCTCTGGAAGTGTTTTAGTGGAATCTTGTGCTTTGTCTGCTGTGTACATTGTGCTCAACGGGTACACGTGTGGAGTCACGCTGTCAACCAATACTTTGTTGCAACTTTAGTATTTGTTGCCCATTTTCTACTATGACAAACTTGAATACTGTCAGAACTGTGATCTAGATCATGGCACTGAAGCGACTTTGGTATTAGGAGTCTTTTTCCTTGCAGGGTTTTACAATGTAAAATGACATATGTGGGCACGCATTCTGGTGAAGAGCAAGTTTATGGCGTTTTTCATCTTGCCCCTGTGCCTCCTGCAATCCAGCAATTTGTATTGTAAGTAGGCTGTTTAGGTTTTTTTATTGGTAACACCGCTGCCACATAGCGCTCTGTATGAAAATCACTGGCTGTGCCGTGTGCAGTCTGTGGCTGGTTGGCATTGTTGTAATACTCGCCATTGTAGTGTCGGGCAGCGGCAGCTGGATGCTAACAGCGCGTAGCGTTGCGCAGTTGGAGGTGAGCCGCCAGCAGTGGTGGACGTGGGGAGAGAGATGGCGGAGTTTTGAAATTTGTAAGAACTGGTGTCATGAACTGCTATATATATCATGACTAGTGAGGTAAATACATTGTTTGTTCTGTATTAAAATCTTTCATTTGCTAACTATGCCTATCAGTAGTTAGTGCCTTCAGTAGTTTGCATCTTTTATTTAGCTGGCAGTAGTGGCGCTCGCTCTATTGCAGTAGCTTGAGTAACGAAGATTTTTGTGAGGTAAGTGATTTGTGAAACGTATAGGTTAATGCTAGTCAGGGCCATTCTTTTGTAGGGATTATTGAAGGTCAGATTGCGTTGCGCTAAAAATATTGTGTGTCAGTTTAAGCACAGTCATGTACAATTGTTCTAAGGGGACGTTTCATATGGCGACCCTGCCAGGATACCTCACTGGAATCTTCAGATTTTTTCTTGTAGTTTGTGTAGTTAGTGTAGCCTTTTTATATTGCTAGCGCGTAATCATAGAGAGAATTTCCTTTGTAGTTGCAGTCTTTCATTGTTGTACAGTAAAACAGTTGTGGCATGCATATACCAAGTATTTCGCAGCTTCGCTTGCAATTAACTAGATATTATTTTCAGTGCTATGTTAATGTGTTCTCTTATTTTTGCTCTTCAAATTGTGCTTTTCTATGTTATCGTGTGAAATATTGTGACAATAATGGCGTGTGAAAAACGTGACACTAGGCTACAAAGTAAACTGTGAAATGACAGTGAAGACGAAAGCAATGTGTTAGCGCCACCATGTAATGAATTAACTAGTGTTCAAAGTAGTAATTTGGTAATTGTGCATAGGGAAATGGAGCGGGCTGCAAACAATGGTTTACACAGTGAAACAATTAGTGAAGAGGGAAGCATTATCGATCGATCGGTTGGCAACAGCTCGCCTCAGGATTCCGAAATGACAGGACACATTCTTGCAAATACTGTAGATTCAGGTTTTGCGTCCTCACCGTTTTCTCAAATAAGTCGAGACACATTTTCTGCTTGTCAAACTGTGAATTTTGCCGGTGCAAATGCACTGCCGAAAAGCATAGAGGATCAGATTCCAGACACTAATACATTATTATTGCAATTAATGCAACAAATGAAACAAAACCAGAGACAAACACAGCAACAGTTAGACACAATGGAACAAAATCTTCAAAAGTTAGACACAATGGAACATAATCTTCAAAAGTTAGACACAATGGAACAAAATCAGAGACAAACACAGCAAAAGTTAGACGCAATGGAGCAAAAGCTTCAAAAGTTAGACTCAGTGGAACATACACTTGAACAAACACGTGAAGATTTAACTACTGAATTACATAAAATCGAATCGAAATGTCAAAAAGTCTGTAATGACGCAAAAACACAAATTTTTGAGAATTTCCAACCAATTTTTTCGCGGCATGAAAATGCATTACAGAATCACGAAGCAGCCATAAAAGAACTGCAAACAATTGTTCATGAAAATCATGAGACCTTGCAAGCTAAAATTGACTCAGTTGCATCTACCGACTCGGTTACACAACTTGCAAAAACTCAAGAAAACTTAAAGGACACAGTAGATACTCTGAAAATTGGTTCAGAAAGACACATGGAGGACATTAGTTCATTATCAGAGAAAGTAGTTGAACTTTCGGATCAGCTAAATAATTTATCTACGAAGGTAGATGATAATCTGAATGACACAAAACCGGTAGTCTTTAATGACACAGAAGAGTTCGAACAAATTAGGAAATTCAAACAAAATCAGAATCAAATTAATACGCAGCACCAAAGAGAAATCCGGGAAGTACAAGATCAGCTGACACAGGTAATACAAGAATTACGTATTTCAGAGGACACTCGCACTCCAATACGGGAAGAGGGACATAAAAATACGGAACTGCCACAAAATAACAACACAGGGCACTTTGTAGATTATGAAAGAAATTGGCAAAGTACACCGAATTTTCAGATGGAACCGCCGAAACGACGTAACAATGACCGATATGCGACCCGCCGACACGATGATTTTGACTATAAGCTGTTCATTACTACACGTAAATTCAAAACATTTAAGAATTCTGGCAACGACATTCATCCACAAGCGTGGCTTCATCAATTCTCTCATTGTTTTCCTCCCAACTGGTCATTAGAACACAGATTAGAATTTATGTGTGGCTACTTGGAGAATGAACCAGCTGTAAGAATGCGATCGGTCATTCACGATTGTCTCAGTGAAGGAGAATTTTATCATGCTTTCCTCTCAGCATATTGGTCTCAAGCTACACAAGACCGAGTAAAACATAGCATAATGATGATGAAACACTTTGAACAATCTGAATTTTCAAGTCTTGTGAAATATTTTGAAGACATGTTACATAAGAATCAATATCTTTCAAACCCATACAGCCCCACAGAACTCATCCACATTTGCTTAATGAAATTTCCTGAACATTTACGACATATTATTTTGGCAGGACGTTGCAAAGACGACATTGAAGCTTTTCAGGGACTCTTACAAGAATTAGAAATTGACACTGACAATCGCGGAACGCGAAAACAGAAGCACAATAATTACAGGTCATATCCGTCGCAATTCCGCGATGAAAGAAATAACAACTGGACACGACAAGGCTATTCTCACAACACAAATCTTGACCAAAACAGACACCACCCGTCTGACAACCACTGGCAGAGTAATAGATACAGAGAAAGATCGTATTTCCGTAGTAATGAACATGACAGAGACAATCATAGAAACAGACAATATGGGAACCAAAACAATTATTATCACGGGAGACAGAATAATTTCAGAGGAAACGGTCCACCGTGCAGTGATAATTCAGGGAGAAATTCTCCACCACGTGACCGACAAGAAATTAATTACAGAAATTACCGACATGACGACAGACGATATGATAGTAACGACAGACCTTAATTGCATCGGAACTGGCGGGAATCAAACAGAGGAGGGCCTTCTCGACAAGATGAATTTTTAGAAGTTAGGTCTCCTAATCCCAATAACGACGACCGCCAACAAAGAGACAGACAACGACCCGCACCGCAGGCAGCCACGTGCGCCGGCTGGCTCAGAGAAAAATAACATAGACGCTAACCTTGAGAAAAATCCCAGTATTCTTTACCGACGTATACCGCATGATAATTGCATTCAAGTTCAAACTCTGAGTACTATAAAGGGTAAAAGGTTTACACCACATATCACATGTAAAACTGTTTATTGAAATATAATCTGCTTTTTAACTTTGTCTTTGCCATAAAGCTGTTCACTTCACATTACTAGTATGCTTTGTCACACTGAGAAACTGTTAACATGCAACAACGTTTTGAAGTTAACTATACAGTCTAGAACCTAGGGAACATTTTTAAACAGAAATTACGAATGCATTGTTATAGTGAACAGACGACACAGTGTTGTTATTTGTACATTCTTGCTTGTTAGTTGCACGATTACGTAACGACTGTAAGGCTCACATATTTAGAACATTTACCAGTATTGCTAATGAGATTTTAATGCAACATTTTGGTTTACTTGAAAATACATTCTGGATTTAAAGTACTTTCTGTGAGATACCAGATGATGCAGTGGTTAGTTTATGTGACAGCTACACGATTTTATCACGACGCTACTAATGAGTGACAATTTACAATGTTGCTTTTGCAGTTTATCTGTTTTATATCTACACAGTTTTTCTGAATTTTTCTGGAAAGTAAAACATGTTTCAGTAGTAACGTTTGTGGTATAGCTACAATGAGACAGCCTTTTCTGTAGCACAACAATACGTACAGTACAGTACTTACTTCATCACGGCAATAAGCGTAATAACTAAGATATCTATACGCAAAGCATTTCAATTTCGTTTATCATGAGGTAAGTACATTGACTTCTGCAGAACTTAGCTTTCGGAGGACAACAACAACGACACTTCCACAGAGATTGTCTTACAGCAAGACGCACATTTAGCGCTACAGGACACGCATTAAACTATTTATTTTTCAACATATTTGAATTACAAAGAAAGTTTTCCGTGATACATTTCATTCCATTGCTGTAATCTGTAACACCTGAGGATATAATTACTTTGTTTACCATGTGTTTGGCAAGCACAAGGAGCCCTAGCTAATATGGTATTTGCTTATACAACTCTACACATCGGTACCATATTTATCTAACACATAAATTACACAGCTATCTGATCATTTAACTGAGAGAAACAAACATTTATTATACTACATCACTGACAGATGTTTACGTAATTACACAGTTGGATAACTTCACACTTACGAAATTGTATTCTTTTCTGTACTTTGTGAACAGTTCATATTTTTCTAGAACCATTGTGATACTATGAGAGCTTTGAATGACGTATTTGGTATGCGATCATGATTTTTAAAGTACGTTTAGGTAGATGACACTTTTGACATGAGCAGAGAATATTTTTTAAGTTTCGAAATTATTGCAGAAAGCTATGACGTTTGAGATTTGACTGAGATGTTATGATATTATTACGACGACGATGTGCATTATGCTGCTGAGGTATGTTTAAGCTGATGCTATATGAGTTATTTGATTATGCTACGTATCTCTTATGATGAAATATTGAAGAAGTGTCGACGAATAAGGTAAGTAATAATGAGTAGTGGTTAGGGATTCTGGTTCGTGAAAAAGGTTGTTGAAAACCAAGAATCGTACTTTAAGAGTTATGAAATGTATGTAAATGCTTGAATATATTACAATGCCGACGAAAATTTTTTGGACACTATTCCATTTAAAGGATTTTGTTTCTACATATTTGTAACGCAAATTCTTGACCTGTGAATTTTTTTATATGAGACTGCCACGGTAGCGGAAACTGGTGTCGTAAATATTTCGGTAAGACAATTAAGTGACCACCTGCACGTAATGCGTCGTGGGCACCCAGCTGCGCGACAACCACCTGACAAAAGAGAGCCATTAGAGTGTGCCTTTCAGAGGCACAGGTAAAAAAAAAGGGCCATTATCCTCTCTATTGACATTCCTTTGTAGAAAGCACCGCAAATACGACACGCTCATTACTGAGAAAGATACTTACATCTGACACCTGATTATAACAAACGTCTTTCTACGAGAGTTGAGAGAATTCTACTAACTTACGAAATGTCACATGACTATTGAATGATATTTTTATGCTTTGTCCATAGTTGCTTATTTCATTTGATATCTGTTTTCCAGCTGTGTTGCAGCATTGGTTTTATAAAATGAAATGCATTTGCTAATGTGAACACTTTCTGTCGACAGATCTATTAAATAATTATTTTATGATCCACATTCTGCGAAAAAGGAGCTCTTGGAATGGAAAGAGCAATAAGAAGCGACTAATAACAGTAACTGTATATATAATTTTCTTTTCAAGTACTTGGTAATTTGTTGTAGCATTAGTTATTGTGGTGCACCACTTTAATTGCATAGACATTAAGATGTGAATAGACATTGTCCTTATCTGCATTGTTGTCTTTAGTGTAACATTTTTTCTGCTTGAGCTTTGTCATGTTTAGGTATAAGTTATAGCATTTGCTGCGGCTGTTTGCCATTCATAGTGCTACTGAATGTCACTTTGTATTACTAGGTTAAGCCAATTTTATTACTGATTTATTTTTCTTGTTTGCTGTGCATTGCCTTATATTAGTTGTAATATTGCTGCCTTTTTTTGCCAATTTCCATTTTTTTTATCATTGCTGTTTGTGTAAATTGTTTTGTGCTGCTGCATTGCCTTGTCCCTTAGTTTAGTATCTGAGCTCAGTAGATTTAAGTTAGCTTAAGAGGGGGTAGACTATATAAGCAACTAACTATGATGAATTGGAAGAAAAGCATTGAGAAGCTATAAGAAAATGGTTTGGCCAAAAAAAGTAGTGTACAGTGGAGAAAAACTATTTTTGAAAGAGGATGAGAACAGAATACAGAAAGCATGCTGGGATAGGACTTTTTTTGGCTGGAGCAAATGTTGAAATAAGAGGGACGATCTATGGTATGAAGTTTTGGGTCGGACTGCAGTACCAAATGTTACCCTGAAAACAAATCCTGTCCTTTCCTTTTGTGTTATCCCACTATGTGTTTGTGTACCCTTGTGTATTTATTTTCTTCCTGTCTCTGTGTACTGTTTCATAGAATTTTTTCTGTTATAATACCTAGCTACATTCACTATGATAAGGAATACTGTTATCCTCTAATATAATTTGCATCAATAATATATTATTTACTTTGTAAAGATGTTTAGACAGTATTTATTCTATTTCGTTTTAATGCTCATGTGTGAAGTTGATGTTTCGAAATTTATTCTGATTTTTTTTTTTTTTTTATGTATGTGCTCCTGTCGTAATTCCTGTAACACTGATGTACACTCCTGGAAATGGAGAAAAGAACACATTGACACCGGTGTGTCAGAACCACCATACTTGCTCCGGACACTGCGAGAGGGCTGTACAAGCAATGATCACACGCACGGCACAGCGGATACACCAGGAAATGCGGTGTTGGCCGTCGAATGGCGCTAGCTGCGCAGCATTTGTGCACCGCCGCCGTCAGTGGCAGCCAGTTTGCCGTGGCATACAGAGCTCCATCGCAGTCTTTAACACTGGTAGCATGCCACGACAGCGTGGACGTGAACCGTATGTGCAGTTGACGGACTTTGAGCGAGGGCGTATAGTGGGCATGTGGGAGGCCGGGTGGACGTACCGCCGAATTGCTCAACACCTGGGGCGTGAGGTCTCCACAGTACATCGATGTTGTCGCCAGTGGTCGGCGGAAGGTGCACGTGCCCGTCGACCTGGGACCGGACCACAGCGACGCACGGATGCACGCCAAGACCGTAGGATCCTACGCAGTGCCCTAGGGGACCGCACCGCCACTTCCCAGCAAATTAGGGACACTGTTGCTCCTGGGGTATCGGCGAGGACCATTCGCAACCGTCTCCATGAAGCTGGGCTACGGTCCCGCACACCGTTAGGCCGTCTTCCGCTCACGCCCCAACATCGTGCAGCCCGCCTCCAGTGGTGTCGCGACAGGCGTGAATGGAGGGACGAATGGAGACGTGTCGTCTTCAGCGATGAGAGTCGCTTCTGCCTTGGTGCTAATGATGGTCGTATGCGTGTTTGGCGCCGTGCAGGTGAGCGCCACAATCAGGACTGCATACGACTGAGGCACACAGGCAAATACCCGGCATCATGGTGTGGGGAGTGATCTCCTACACTGGCTGTACACCTCTGGTGATCGTCGAAGGGACACTGAATAGTGCACGGTACATCCAAACCGTCATCGAACCCATCGTTCTACCATTCCTAGACCGGTAAGGGAACTTGCTGTTCCAACAGGATAATGCACGTCCGCATGTATCCCGTGCCACCCAACGTGCTCTAGAAGGTGTAAGTCAACTACCCTGGCCAGCAAGATCTCCGGATCTGTCCCCCATTGAGCATGTTTGGGACTGGATGAAGCGTCGTCTCACGCGGTCTGCACGTCCAGCACGAACGCTGGTCCAACTGAGGCGCCAGGTGGAAATGGCATGGCAAGCCATTCCACAGGACCACATCCAGCATCTCTACGATCGTCTCCATGGGAGAAAAGCAGCCTGCATTGCTGCGAAAGGTGGATATACACTGTACTAGTGCCGACATTGAGCATGCTCTGTTGCCTGTGTCTATGTGCCTGTGGTTCTGTCAGTGTGATCATGTGATGTATCTGACCCCAGGAATGTGTCAATAAAGTTTCCCCTTCCTGGGACAATGAATTCACGATGTTCTTATTTCAATTTCCTGGAGTGTATATGTTATTTCGATTCTTTTGTAAAGCCTGTATTACTGCAAATGTTATCTGTACTATTATGTTCTTTAATGATATATTTTGTACCTTTGTTATTGTATTCGCATGTTATAAAATTGTAATTGTTACCTGTTCATCAAATTAAGTAACTTGTATGTTACATTTCACTGCACACATTTCTGTTGGTCATAGTATATGGACAATATGTGAGAAGTAGGGACTGATAGTGTTTGCACATGTGTTAATAATTCAGCAAGGGACTGATTAACAGCATTGCTGGTTCTAAGGACATTTCAAAAACAAATTTTGTGAGTGCACAAGTGGTGGTCATGGACTTTCTATATTTCCGCAAGACTCTTCAATGGTGATTGTGCGCCTTCACAGTCAAACAAATGGCTGCTGGCCATCTCTACAAGGACTGAAGTGGGTCTACGCCTTTGATGACTCACTAATACCATTATTTCTACGAGGACTGCAGTGGGTCTGCACCTCTGGTGGCCCACCAATACCGTAATCTCTACCAGGACTACAATGGGTCTACTCTGTGTTGACCTACCTACCAATATTCTTCAAATCTTCGACTGACTCTGCTGTGGGTTTGCTCTGTTGTGGCCCATTACCTGTCTGCATGTCAAGAGTCAGCACTGTCTTTCCGTTGAAAGGACAACACTACTTTTTCAAGACTGCATGGAAATCCACTATTTACAAGTGCAATTTCTTTTACTACTCAGACTTTGAGAAAAACACTGCAATTTTACTTTGATGAATGATCAGGACTGTCTTTATGGACTGTGAGAAAATTTTAGCTGTTGACCAACATTGTATCGATAAGTGTGTGCATTTCATTTCTTTGTTATTGTAATTATGAAAAAAAATTTCAAATCTGTATTGGCCACTGCCCATAACAATTTGTAAATTTTTTTGTAGGGAGCATGAGGGCTATGTAAGTAGGCTGTTTAGGTTTTTTTATTGGTAACACCGCCGCCACGTAGCGCTCTGTATGAAAATCACTGGCTGTGCCGTGTGCCGTCTGTGGCTGGTTGGCATTGTTGTAATACTCGCCATTGTAGTGTCGGGCAGCGGCAGCTGGATGCTAACAGCGTGTAGCGTTGCGCAGTTGGAGGTGAGCCGCCAGCAGTGGTGGACGTGGGGAGAGAGATGGCGGAGTTTTGAAATTTGTAAGAATTGGTGTCATGAACTGCTATATATATCATGACTAGTGAGGTAAATACATTGTTTGTTCTGTATTAAAATCTTTCATTTGCTAACTATGCCTATCAGTAGTTAGTGGCTTCAGTAGTTTGAATGTTTTATTTAGCTGGCAGTAGTGGCGCTTGCTGTATTGCAGTAGCTTGAGTAACGAAGATTTTTGTGAGGTAAGTGATTTGTGAAACGTATAGGTTATTGTTAGTCAGGGCCATTCTTTTGTAGGGATTATTGAAGGTCAGATTGCGTTGCGCTAAAAATATTGTGTGTCAGTTTAAGCACAGTCATGTACAATTGTTCTAAGGGGACGTTTCAGTATTTCACACGCTTTTAACTTGTATACAGTCCTGCTCAGTATGCTGGCCTTCTGGTGAAGTCTGCCTAGTTGGTATCACACTTTATAACTATACATGCTAAGTAATAGAGCCCATTGTGCCAATGAACTACTTGCATCTTTTAAATTTAGAAGCCATAGTAGTGCAGCACAGTCAGTGACTACTATAAAGTGTTTGCGTTAAAGATAGCACTTGAATTTATTGATACTGGATACCAGAGCTGGAAGTTCACTGTTGGTGATACGTTAATTAATTAATGCTTTGTTAAGTCGTTGGGGCATAAAACCAGTTACTTTCTCAACTCCGTTTTGCTCCTGACTTATCGTGCAACTGCTAGCGTTATACGATGGAATGAATCATTTTCTCAGATCAGCTTTGTGGCGTGGACTAGCGTGAACCTGTGATAATAGTTGACAAGATCATGTGCCACTTGTGGTTCTTTTACATTTTCTGGTACAGAAAAAACGTCAATACGTTGCGAGAGATATGGATCACATTGGACATCTAAAGAATTTATAATGTCTCCAAAGTATTGCACCTGAGACTTTGCAAATATGTTTATCTTGAGAACTCAATAGTATTGTTGATGTATATAAAACATAAGGTGGGTATCCACCCACACGATAATATATCTGCATACCGCTGAAAAATACAGGGAATTTCTTAATGCAAAACGTTTTCTGAGAAATTCTTAACCATAGATAGCCTGACAGATGCCGTCTTGGGACTATCTTGTCGAACTATGGAAATCCGGTGATATCCTGACGTTATATTTAGTGTAGTAAAGTACTTGCAACATCCGAAGTTGTCAAGATATGTATCCATAGTTCTTACAGGATTTATTGCTCATATATTAGTACAGAAGCAGAACCTTTTTCTGTATTAATGTTCTTTATAGGCACTATTAGTATGGGAGATGCCTAAGGGATTGGGCATTGGATTATTTTCCTATACAATTGTTGTTAAACGGTTTCCTGTACAATTGACTGTAAATGAAAGGGAATACGGTTAGGGGTTTGAGCTATCAGCGACGCTTTCGAAATCAGAATTTTTTCTACGTTACATCTGTGACTGGTAAATATTATCTTTCCCCAAATAGCCACACAAATTTTTACCATATCAAACACATATGACAGGTTCCTGTCCATCTGTGACAAATGCATTAACTTCTGTCTCATTTGGGTCCTTACAGATAGAACATTTTCTGGTTCATCAACAATTTCTTGATCCTTCATTGACCGCTTCCCATATCTATTAACACGAGTGTGAGTCCTCCAAATTTACCACCACCTTGTTTCTTGTACACTCGTCAGTAATCTTCTATGCACAATTATTATCACTTGTATTCCAAAGTTACCAAAGCATACAGAAGCAGATTATTTCCTCATTAATGCTTTCAGCTGATCACACGCATCTTTATGCATGTAATTGTAGGTGATTTAGCATTTCGTTTCTGGTGAATGCATCGACCAGAAATATATTTCCTATAGGCTCCTGGTTTGAGTTGTTATCCAGACAACCATAAATAATTTCAGAGGTGGACACTTTCAACACTTACACCATCTGGGGTAGACTCAAGCAGTAGGTCTTTTTCATTATGGTACTCAGACTTGGGAAGTGTCGGCGTCATGAAATCGGTGGACTGAGGAAATGAGTGGTACGACTTGTGATCGAAGTCAATAATTTCCTGAACGTGGTGGAGGAATTCATTCAGAAGAATAATATCAGAATCTTCCCCTATGCACCTCCATGAGAAAACTATGTTTTTCTTCATTGATTTCCATCTCCACACAGCATGTTCCCAATACTCTAATACTTTCTATACCCATTCAACTGATGCGACACCAGGGTGTCTTTCATACCTGGACGTTCTCGAGAGCTTCTGTTTAGCACATTCTGTGAAAGGTTACAGTCAGCAGTTTAGTGACAGATTTCTTTACGCTGAGATCAGTAGGTGGCATGAAACCAACAATATTAGTTGTGTGTCCAGTACACGTACAATGCTACAACTTATCTGTGCAGTGAGTTCATGATGGGACTCAGTCTCTTGAAAATTAGCTGAGTGCAAATGTTAGTCTCTTCCCCAGTTTTTTTCTAGGCCTGGGTCATTCAGCAGCCATTTGTATATTTTACAAAGATCTTTTGGATGCACTCAATTTTATTATGACGACCACATTACAGAAATAGAACCATTGTGAGTAGTCGTCACTATTTTTTGTTGAATGTTAAAACAGTGGTTCTGTATTTTTAACATTTAACAAATTTTACACTGCGATTAGAAATTTTATCAGATGAACCTTAAGATGCATCTATACTGACATGAAACCAGTAGTTGCGAATGAAGCACCTTCGTACAGCTATGTGGCTTTTAAAAATTCATCATCATTGTAGGCCTTTTAATTGTTGCAGATTTTATGATAATTTAAACAGTTAATGAGTGTTGAGTGTTGTTATTATTATTCATAATGTCTCTGAGGTGTGGTTGACCTCAGCAGAAAGATTTTTATCGACATGCCTTGCACAGCTAAAAGTTCGCTTAAAAGACTGACAAAACTAAAACAAATGCATTTATGGACATTCAATTTAATCATGAAATGTTTCCCAGGGACATTTTGAGGTTCGAATGCAGGTCGTATACCTGGCACTTTTAAAATTATTTCAAATTTTACTTTAATTGGACATTGTTGTTATTATTACTCTTACTTTCTCCACATAAGATGGGAGTTTTGAAGATAAAACTGTTTTGAGTAGTGAATTTTCAACTCAAATTTAAATATTATTCATAAAATTTTTTGTATAGAAAAAAGCCCCTCCTCAAGCAGCTCAGTAATGGAAGAAATTCTAATTAGTTTCAGGGAGCTAGCAGAAAATTATCAGTATAACATTATCAGACGTGAATATTTTAGTACAACATACGATGAAAAAATGTGTATGGAGCTTACGAGTTTAAGAATCATTTAACTACCTTGTTTTTTTGAAACTAAGAACTAATAGGAATTTTCAGTTTTTAGAAAATGGAAAGGTTAAACTGAGAAACAATGTAATGAAGAAAATGAAAAATCATAATAACGACTTCCATGATTTCGAAATTCTAATTTAATCGGAAATTTTTCTTATTATTACTTTTACTCGCTGTGGTTCAGGAGAAAATTTTTTCTCCCCTAAATGCTCTCAGCCTGTCCACTTGCCACAGATAAAATATATGAAATAAAGAACAAAAAATATAAAATAAAATATCCTTACTAAGCCAATGTTTACGCAAGGTGTAAAATTCTTGATGAATTCGTAAAGAAATTACTTAACACTGCTCATTACCTGTTTCATTTACTTATGTATTTCTCTTAAAACAGAGGTGAGCTAGTTGAAAGGCAAGAGGATAGTAAGATATTTCAGTAGTTTCTGGGCTATTTTTCAATACAACAAAAAAAATGTTATAAATCGCGAATCTATGAAGGGATTTTGTGAGTATGTCAGTTTTCTTAAAATAAAATGAATTCGAAAGTACTAAAATGAACCAATCTAAGTTCTTTTGTCAGTCTGTCGATCCTGCGGTCTTCGTAATGCTATACCCTCACCAAACAATTTACAAGGAGGCACGCTAGTAATTGTGTTCAAAGGCTTTACTTTAAAATTCTAATTGATTTATGGTTTACAAAAACGAATATGAATTACATCTAAGAATTGTGTATTTGATGTTACAGAGTGGTTATTGCTCACCAAAATTCACGTCACCTACACTAAGCGAAACCACACTTCAGACTGGTCACTGTCTCACAAAGAAGATGAACACAATGAGGATGAACAAGCCAATCCTTGATAATGCATTATCTTCTTAGATGTGATGATCTGTCTTTGAGCCAATACGTTAGTGAAATAGCAAAGCATCATGCATACTTCTGCCTCTTTTGTTCAAGTTTTAAGATCATTTTTTAAAATTTTATTTTATAGTTCCACCCATTGGGAACTTTTTTACACAGTACTGATTTTTTTTTCATCTTTATCTGCCTTCTCTCCATACATTTTGTGTACTGGCGCTTTATATATCACCTGATAGCTTTACTCCCGTAACCGCCGTAATGCTTCCGTCAGTGAGTATTGTCATTTTAGTCTCCCAAACAACTCTTTTTTAGGGTTTTGTACCTCAGTTGGTAAAAGCACACCCCTTGAAGTATAACTCTGTTCTGCGCCTGTCTGCCGACCAGATAACAGCCCTTTTTCTCAGGAACAGGTACAGGCGTCACATTGAAATTTATCTCAAATATTAAGTTTTGTGGAATGTACGCTGCGTAAAAAATTTAAACTTCTTAGCCAATGCAATCAAAAGATATGGCTATTCACAATACATATTTTTATATTCGCTAACTCACTCGTCAAGACCTACAGGGTCCTTCTGATGACCTAGAATCTTAAAATTTGCCAAGAACCAAGAATTTGCAGTAAAAGTAAAGGAAACAATCCGAAAATACTGAATTGGTAATTATATTAGACAGAAAATACTTTTTACCATTTGTTGTCCTTCAGGAATGGGTATAGATATCACCTTGACATTCATGTCAAATACTATAGTCCACAGTTCCTTGGCAGCGTAATGAAGCGTAACTTGTAAGTCAAAAATTTACGCTAAGGGAAGCAATTTGTAAGGTAAGCCGAATTTGAAATAACTGTAACTTCACGGAAGAGAAGGTGAAAACCAGATAGCAGTACGTAGAGTACCCTAAAAAGGGAGTTTCAGAAGGAAATTACGTTTGTTTAAAAAGCAAATATTCTTCCAGGACAGTAAGAAAAACCGGTGAGACCTATGACGAAGGTGAGAAAAGTATCATATTTGAGTAATATTATTAAAATATGGCTCATTGCTAACTTCCTTATTTACTCTTTGTCCTTGTATTTATCCTATGTTATCCAGGATTTGTCAGTGTTAGTGGTAGAAGGTAGTTGCATGTCCTCTCTGTTGTCACCCCTTTCCTCCACCCTAGGGTGAACTTTGCATATCACACCTGTCTATGTGTAGCATTATCCTATGTGAAACTTTAAGAAAGTTTTTAAAAATATCTGTGAATTGTGTAACTTGCTGGACGTGGGCCCTGCCGGATATTCACCTAGTTGGATGTGGGGGAAAAAAGAGAAACCACCAGTCCTCATCAATAATCTACAGGGTGGATCAGTGTGGGCTTAACACCCCTCTCTGAGTCTCAGAAGCAACGTGCTAGTGTGCAGCACTATATTTTTTTTAATATATCCGGTGTGTGATGGATACAAGTGCATATATTTTTATACGTTTTATCTTAATATGTACATAGATCAGTGTACTGTTTGTTTTTTCTCTGTGACAAACAATCTGCTCAAAAACATGTCACATTATTTACGACCTGATTTTTTTGCATGGTCATAATTGCACCAATAAGTGAACTACACATCTCAGTATAATATAATCTTTTAGCGTTCACGCGTTCACACTTCGAAAACTGACGTGCTGCTCAGAGGAAAATAGCACTAGAGGCTTTCTGTAGCCATATGTACTACGAGGTATTAACCAACTTAAAATATACTCCTCTTAATAGCTATAATTGTTAGTTTGCAAATGAAGTAAATACTCATGAAATGTTGTTCAGTACATTGTTCTCATTCAACAATTAAGATATCTGCACTTATACCTGTTACAACATCCATACGTTCAGAACATAGGTACTGCTATGACTTCATAAAATTTTAGCAGACGTAAGAAAACCTTAGAGCCCCATGCATCTCATGTAAACAGGACCACGAAACATGTACCATGGTCCATGATAAAACATATGAACGCCCCCCCCCCCCATTACATATCTGTTTGGTCACTAATCTAATAAATGTATTTTAAGAAAATCGGTTGATGTCATGACTTAATACTTTAAACGTTCATGTCAAATACATGTAAACAATGTGGTTGGTTACTTGATATGGGTGAAAGGACCAAACGCTGAGGTCATCGGTCCCATTTGCTTAGGGAAGGAAGGGGAAGGAAGTCGCTCATACTTTTTCAGAGGAACCATTCTAGCATTTGCCTTCAGTAATTTAGGGGAATCACAGAAAGCCTAAATCAGGGTGGCTTGATAGAGTTTGAACTGTCGTCCTCCCGAATGCAAGTCCAGTGCGCTAAACACAAACAATTTGGCATTCATGGGCCGTACACAATCATGCGACAAAGAACAAAAAGACAGATTTATTAGTAAGAAACAACAGAATGAATCGTATGTTCACTCAACCACAAAAGGGCTCCTCAGATGCAATGTCATATTCTTCAAATGTATCATTACCTAACATTTACAATCACTACTGAACCTGTCATGTGCAATAGAAAACTGTTCCTATAACTCACACACTCACTTGTGTTCCATACTTCTCAGTGCATAGCAAAGCCATCGCAACACCATCCATATAATACATTAAATGTATTCGCAATTGTGAATAAAGACAACCATCAGCTGTTCCTTTGCACATGCACCCATGTCGAAAGAAACTTGGCATCGTAATCAGAATAATGCAGGTACTACAATATCATATATCATCCATACAATTCTTCTTTTCCCTTTTTAAAATATTAAAACTTTTTTTTTTACATTTAGGGATACAATGTTGACGAAAATATGAACATCCTACAGCGACAGGCAAAGTGCTTACGTTCAGGTCTCTGTAGAATCAGCAGTACAAAAATGTACTATAGGGTTATGATCAAACATTTGAGTGTCCGAAATATATTTATTTGTCCATTAGGCAATTAAATATTGTTAAAGGAAGTCACTAATGGCATAGCTAAGTCTTTAAATGTTGGTGCCATTATTTGTAAATACATTTAAACATGGGGATTACTTAGATTGTACACAACCAAAACAAAACATGGGTAGGAGAACATTAAATTTCTTTTAGAATGAACACAGAAATGCAGGCTATTGCGAGGACTCTTTTAGCGTAACACAGACTCATAAGAATCAAAACAAGGAGAAAAAGTGTTTATAGTCCAAGGCAAAAGAACGAAGTTTACTTCCAACCATTTATAAAAGGGCTCCTTAAATTTAGTAAGAAATTTTGAAACAGTCGATTACATATGCTTATTGTAACCGCTGATGTAGTCACTATTTCGGATATTCACTTGGGTCCCATTTCTTTCTGTCAATAGCACAAGCGATCTGAATATTATCCACTTCATTCTGCAGCCAAAGACCTGCACACGGTATTGAAATAGTGCCAATACGCCCGTCGTTATGCTTAATTTTAACACTACCACTGATGGACCTGACTATACGATCAGAAACGTCGTTATTCATACATTTTGCATATGCACTATCCACAGTATTCTCAGTTCGAATACCTAAAACATGTAGCGTTATTCCTTTCTATTGCACAGTCGAAGTTAGGCTTTATCCAATGGGTCTGGTGGCTCTTCTGCCCAACATACAATGTTCAGCTCGCCAGTCTTTTCTTGCAACTGACGACATTTCTTGGCATGTAACACCATCGTCCTTTCCCCTTTAAGGATTAGTCATGGTAGAGACTGGCGTCTGGATTTCTCTTCTCTTATTCCCTGCTGTTTGCAATACATGTTTTGAACAAGACACTGTTGCTGATTTGTGCTTTTACCAATAAAATTTTGAATAATGTCGCAGTGTAGAAGAGGTTTTCGTGGCGCGCCCGTTCCATGCGGATTTTTCCAGCCTCGTGACTTCATCGGACATAAATTCGTCTTCGCATTTGTTTTCTGCGCAATCAGAATATCTACACTACTGGCCATTAAAATTGTTACACCACAAGAATGACGTGCTACAGACGCGAAATTTAACCGACAGGAAGACGATGCTGTGATATGCAAAATATTAGCTTTTCAGAGCATTCACACAAGGTTGGCGCCGGTGACGACACCTACAACGTGCTGGCATGAGGAAACTTTCCAACCGATTTCTCGTACAAAAATAGCAGTTGACCGGCGTTGCCTGGTGAATCGTTGTTGTGATGCCTCGTGTAAGGAGGAGAAATGCGTTCCATCACGTTTCAGACTTTGATAAGGGTCGGATTGTAGCCTATCGCGATTGCGGTTTATCGTATCGCGACATTGTAGCCTATCGCGATTGCGGTTTATCGTATCGCGACATTGTAGCCTATCGCGATTGCGGTTTATCGTATCGCGTTGGTCGAGATCCAATGCCTGTTAGCAGAATATGGAATTGGTGGGTTCAGGAGTCCAATACGGAACGCCGTGCTGGATCCCAACGGCCTCGTATTACTAGTAATCGAGATGACAAGCTTCTTATACGCATTTCTGTAATGGATCGTGCAGCCACGTCTCGATCCCTGAGTCAACAGAAGGGGACGTTTGCAAGACAACAACCATCTGCATGAACAGTTCGACGACGTTTGCAGCAGCATGGACTATCAGCTCGGAGACCACGGCTGCGATTACCCTCGACGCTGCATCACGAACAGGAGCGCCTGCGATGGTGTACTCAACGACTAACCTGGGTGCACGAATGGCAAAACTTCATTTTCTTGGATGAATCCAGGTTCTGTTTACAGCGTCATGACGGTCGCATCCGTGTTTGGCGACATCGCGGTGAACGCACATTGGAAGCGTACATTCGTCATCGCCATACTGGCGTATGACCCTGCGTGATGGTATTGGGTACCATTGGTTACACGTCTAGATCACATCTTGTTCGCATTGACGGCACTTTGAACATTGGACGTTACATTTCATTTGTTTTACGACCCGTGGCTCTACCCTTCATTAGATCCCTGCGAAACCCTACATTTCAGCAGGATAATGCACGACTGCATGTTGCAGGTCCTGTATGGGCCTTTCTCGATACAGAAAATGTTCAGCTGCTGCCCTGGCCAGCACACCCTCCATATCTCTCACCAACTGAAAACGTCTAGCCAATGGTGACCGAGGAACTGGCTCTTCACAATACGCCAGTCACTATTCTTGATGATCAGTGGTATCTTGTTGAAGCTGCTTGGGTAGCTGTACCTGTACACGCCACCCAAGCTCTGTTTGACTCAATGCCCAGGCGTATCAAGGCCCTTATTACGGCCAGAGGTGGTTGTTCTGAGTACTGATTTCTCAGGATCTATGCACCCAAATTGCATGAAAATGTAATCACATATCAGTTCTAGTATAATATATTTGTCCAATGAATACCCTTTTATCATCTGCATTTCTTCTTGGTGTAGCAATTTTAATGTCTAGTAGTGTAGTTTCTCCGTGACTAAATTGCCATTTACAGTGGCTAATGCTTGCTGCCATCTCCACGTCCTCTTCCATTTCCTGAATCGCACTCTGTTGTTCCTGCTGCTGTACTTTGGCACTGAGTATGAGACCAGCTTCCTCCATTAATTTACTTTGATAGTTTGCTACGTCACTCTCTATTCCATCCCCTTGCTCTACGGCGATCGTTTCTGCAACCCTCCCTGCCATCCCTGCCCTCTCTTTCGCATTCGCAGTCTTGTCTTCCTCATCATGTGTGTTATCAGTGACGCCACCAC
Organism: Schistocerca gregaria; assembly: GCF_023897955.1. Taxonomy (NCBI): domain Eukaryota; kingdom Metazoa; phylum Arthropoda; class Insecta; order Orthoptera; family Acrididae; genus Schistocerca; species Schistocerca gregaria. The sequence goes on along the minus strand of NC_064926.1, from coordinate 313,684,017 downwards.
CACCCTGTCGTTTGATTTACTTGTATTATCGCATTTAATGCTCACGTTTCGGTTCTCTTGATCGTCTTAGATGGGATTTATAACATTCACCTTTCTCCTACCTCCATGTCCTGATGTACCCAAAATCGCAGAATGGGAACATTCCGGCCTGACAGGAGAGTTGCATGTGCCACTACTGCAGGTGGTTTTTCTCCAATACACAGTTGCACAGGGGGACTACATTCACCAGTTCCCTGCATTATTGAGTGGGATTGCATACGAAGCATGAGCTGGACTGCCTTTCTTTCACAACATACGCCCTATGTCTGCGTACATTCATATAAGGTGATATATGCTTTTGTAATTCGACTTTAGTTAATCACCTTCCATTGAGCTTCACATGCCAAAAGTCTTCGGACCATACGTCTTCTCTGATACCCTAAACTGTCCCATGTAAACTAACCGTTTCTGCGATCTTTCCGGGGGAACCTTTGAAAGGTAAATTACAGACACTTGCAGATCACAAGCCAAGAAATATGTACTGTGCTAACAGAGCCGTTATTATATGTAAATTTTATGCTACCATTGATGGTCCTGTCTGTTCGTTCACAAACGTAGCTATTTTAACAGTTCGCATGCACACTATTCACAGTATTGTTGGTATGAATACGTAACACTTACACATCGAGCAACTTTACATAATTACTCATCCAGTGCCAAGTAAAGAGAGGGACAGTCCTTTTGGTGCTCTATTCTAAGCTAAATATCGAGATGTTCCTAGTCGAGGAAGGCCTGATGCGTTTCAGTTGACACTTCCCAGCGGTGCAAAAGATACTCCACACCCAACAAGCGGTCGTCTACACAGAGCCTCAGCAGACTTTCGCCACTCCACTACGGAAGCCAACATGTTTCCCACAACAAGCGTTAAAATCACGAAAATGACAGAAATAGCTTACACTAGCTGCCAAAGGCTTACCATATAAGACTATTCCGCTATAGGCTAATGTCCACAGGAAAGGATAATGGAAATATATACCCCAAGCACATTAACCATCTTCTACAAGTGGAGCAAAGAATTGTAGACAGTGGTGTGGGAATGCAGTAATAAAAAAACAGAATCCCTGCACTCTATATAATCTAATATTAACTCTACAGTTGAAAGCAGTTTAGCAAGTAAACTCATCTCCAACCGCATATACGTTGGGGACTGATCAGATGAGAATTGTAAAAATGCACATTTACATTGTGACATGTAAAACATGATAATTGTTAGAGATCTGTGAAATAAAGGAAAAAAGAAGTAATAACTGTCTCGTTGCCATAGCGTCCAAGAATTCTAAGTGATATCAGGAACATCAGACACAGAACGGAAACCTTCACTATTAAGTGATATTGTATAGATATAGAATGTTGATAAGAACGAAACCTAAATAACATATGAGAAAATCTGAGACATGGTAAAATGGAAAAAAATTTAATAGCAGAACGGAAACAAGGTAAAAAAAACCAGAAAGCGAAGAAAGCAGACGAGTAGGATTTAATGAAGAAGTTAGTTTAGGGTCTGAGATATAACTCCTAATTACATATGTAGTACAGTGGGAAGGGCAATGATAACTGATTAAACACTAAAGATATTCGGTGATAGATGAAAAATGGGAGTTAAGGGGAAGCCTTTGGTAAGATAACCCGAATTTAAAATATTTGGAATTTCACAGAGAAAGAAGGTGATAGGCAGAGAGCAGTACGTAACGAAGACTTAAAAGAAGTTTCAGAAGGAACTGCCATTGGCTTAAAAATGAAAGACAATTCGTGGGAAACAAGGACAAAATGTGAGCCCCCGACGAAGGTGAAGAATGGGTCATATTCTCGGAATCTTCTGAAAAGTTGGCTCGTTGCTAATGTGCTCACTTCGTCTTTGTCCTGGTTTTTATCCTGCGTTGCTCTGGATTAGGCAATTTTAGTGGTAGAAGGTGCACGGATGCTCTTCATGTTGCCAGCCTTTCCCCACCCGCAGGCTCTAATTTGTATATCCCATCTGTCTGTAAAACTGTGAGAGAACATTTCTTCAAAAAGTCTGTGAATCGTATTACATGAATCATGTGTAACGCAGGCCGGTATTAATCTGTTCACATTATCATTAGTTCGCCGTCCGGATTATATGTCTAGTTGGCTCGCGTCTCCATGTCTCGGCTCGGAAGCACCATTTGCTTGTGAAATATGTCTGTAGTTTTCGATATCTCTACGGATGGTTGTAACTGAAGTGCAGCTACTCACGGAAATTTAGCGTGGGCTGTAATTATCGTATAACAGTGAACCTTGATAGATATGCTAATACGTTAATACAGAAGCGATTTACGCTGGAAACAGTTAGTTCCAATTTTGGCCATCTGGTGAAAATCCGGCGCTGTGCACTGTCTGTATGACGGTATGGGCATCCACGCACTCACTGGACAAGCCATAACGTGAGTGAACAGCATGGCTATCGAGAAGAGAACCGAGTGCTGTTAGTGAAACTGTTTTATATAAATTGCAGCAATTACAGTTCTGCATTGGAAGAAATTCGCCGACTGAAAAGTTTGAGGAGAGGCCCGATGTCCTTAAACGGTTTCCAGAAGATGTTAATGAAATTCGAAAACACCTAGCACCTGGAAGAGGATGGCGTCCTGTTCTTATTGACGAGGTTGCGGTTCCTACTGCTGATCATGCAGAACGTGTGCTTGTTCGTCCACCTCATGGTCAACGGTATCTACATCTACATATATACTCCGCTAGCCACCAAGCGGTGTGTGGCGGAGGGCACAATTCGCGCCAAAGTCATATTTCCCCCCCTGTGTTCCACTCGCGGATGGCGCGAGGGAAAAACGACTGTCTGAACGCCTCAGTACGAGCTCTAATTTCCCTTATGTGTGAATGGTGATCATTGCGCGATTTGAAAGTTGGTGGTAGTAATATATTCTCTACATCCTCGGTCAATATCGGATTTCGGAATTTTGTGAGCAGCCCCTTCCGTTTAGCGCGCCGTCTATCTGCAAGTGTGCCCCCCTTCAAGCTTTCTATGAGATTTGTAACGATCTCTAGATGGCTAAATGTATCAGTCACGAATCTGGCCGCTCTTCTTTGGACCTTCTCAATCTCTTGAATCAGATCCAACTGATAAGGGTCCCATACAGACAAACAATATTCTAACTTCTTGCGGGCGATGTTACACTGGTACCGTACAATATCCAGACGGTATATCAAATGAAACCTTACGATCCACAGCAACACTGTGAATTTGCACTTCGGTTTCTGGCAGGAATCGGAGTTGATGACATGTGGCCGGGGATCTAAGTTGATGACACGTCGGTGGGGAGTAAAGAGACAGGTTTTACACCACAGGGCGCAGTGAATACAGAGAACTGCCCAATCTGGGGTAATGTTAAGGCCCGTTTTGTGCACGAAGAGCCACAGCACTCGCCGTATGTAGCTGTGTGTTGTGGGTTCACAAGCACCACCATTCACCGTCCGTTCTTCTTTGAAAGGAATGCATGCAGGGGACATATTAGTGTACCGTGACGTCAGCACGTTATCGAGACCTAATTGTACAAATGTGGTTCTTGCTCTGAAAAAGCGCAACTGTGTGGAAACTACTGTTTTCATTGAAGATGCAGCGACACTTCATGACCCTCGTCCATCGAAATAGCTGCTTCATGCAACTATCCACGAACATATCTCCCGATCTTTTCCATATAATGACCTGCAGGGCACATGATTTGAATTCACGTGGCTTTTGGAGCTGGGGATATTTAAAACAACGCGTTCACCAGGGACACATGGGGGCTTTACCTGATCTGAAGGAAAACATTGCTCAAATTTCACCGAGACTACTGCGAGCAACTGATGGTTGTGTAGTTTTACGGATGCAGCATCTCGTCGACGTGTCCATTACTCGCACACAACAAATTGTGGAAGCAACGGTTATTAATAAATTTAGCGTCATACCTTTGTCACTTGTTTGAACTTTTCTGTCCACGTCTTGTTCCTAATCTATTGCGTGTGGAAACATTTCTATACGTAGTCCTAGCATTCATAGCGCCAGATTTGCACCTGGTGGCCAAAGTTGGAACTAATTTTTTTTCAGCATAAATCGGCTCTGTAGTAAGGTATTAGCATGTCTACCGTGTTTCGCTGCCATAAGATAAATACAGCCCACACTGGACCGTGTTGAGTAGTTGCACTTTGATTGTAGCCACTTGGTATGAATAACAAAGCAGAAACACATGCGAGGTTTAACAAAAAAAAAAAAAAAGAAAAAAATTGCGATAATGCCGATGAAGTTATTAATTTCGGATTGAATACTAAAAGTCCCTAAATACAATCACAATAATATTCAAAGAAGTGTATACCTGTGGTGAAGATAAATTACGAAATTACGCCTGTACTATCCAAATGTTATCAAGCGAATAGACACGTGTGAAATTCCCTGGAGCTACACTGGAATGCCGGTATGACACAGAATTGATGAGCTACGGAATGCGGGGTTGCCGAAGTGGTAAGCTAATGGAGATTCCAACTCTGTGCTTTCTGTGTTGGCAGGTGACTGATGGCTGCCATTTATCAGGCCAATAAATGAAAGGCGCCTCTAAAGAAATTTATCCACTTCTGGGCTATAAAGAAAGGAAAGTTTTCCGCGCACTCTGTGAGGCCATTCGCAAATGAGAAATTGTCCTCGGCTCCCTCGGGAACTGATTGTTTGTTCCCTTTCCAGGAGCAGCGACAGCAACTAAGAAATATATTGCTAGTAATCCACGTCGAAAACATGACACGTTTCATCTAATTATGCTTTTATCGATGTATTTATTCCTGTACCGTTTAGGAAACAACACGTGTCTATGGAACACAAAATTCCAAGATAACCAGATGCGTTGTTAGTGAAACAACACATACTATCCACGAGAAAACATTGTTTAGGAGTTAGTAAATGGGATAGAATTTGTGATTATATTAGGAACATTAGTCTCATTATTGAACAGTAAATCTCCGTTTGATAAGGCATGGTATTTTAACCCTACTGTTGTTAATGATATAGTTGAGTATTCTGAGGAATTCTAAGACAAATCCTAGTGCGTATTCCTCCACAACTGATACCTATCACTTGCTGCCATAGCGCTAAATCTTGAAAATAAAATTATGTTGATGGCTCATGTGCAGTGTGAGAGAAGAGTACGATGCTAATGCCTCATCAACATTTTAATCGTTACGGGTGAAGCGAACAGACAGTGGTATTGTCAAGAAATACTCGTGAAGAGCATTAGGGAAAAATGAAAAACAAATAGTGACGACAGCACTGAAATTTGAAATTCATTGGTTTCCAGTGCAACCAAGCAACGACTGTGCAACCCATTCATTATATACAGGAGTTGGGCAAAAATATGAGAACACCATAAACATTACCATGGCGAATATGGGATGGGATAAACTTCGGCATCGAAAACAGCTTCCATTCGCCTTGGAAATGGGTAAGTCCAGGTCCTGTATCGTTTTTAAATGAATCGTGTGCCATATTTCCTGAAAAACAGTGGAAGTTCAGGTAACGATGATAGAGATGGTTAGCAACAACTTCTCCATCTCTTAAACGTATACCACAAAGGCAGAAGGTTTTTGAGATCTGGTGACTGTTGTGGCCAGGGTAGATGCGATAGTTCATCCTCGTGTTCACAAAACCATCACTGGACAATTCGAACTGTGTGAAAAGGGGACCTGTGTTCTTGGAACAAAGCATCGACATTGGGGAACAAACAACTTTCCATGGAATGGTCATGATCAGGCCAGAACGGTTACATAATCCTTGGCAGGAATGTGACATTCCACAGTTGCCATGAGGCTCATAAAGTACCAGTGTACAGTAGTTCAAATCATCAGCGAACACCCGCCATGTTTCAGTACTGCGACGTAAACTTGGCCAGAAGTTTGAAACAATGTGAAAAAAAAACGCTCTTCCGACCAAATGAGATCCTTCCATTGCTCCATAGTCCAGTTTTTGTGCTCTCGGAACCATGTTTTCCTCTTACGGGGATTTGCATCACTGATGACCGGTTTTGGAATTCCAGATCGCCCTCCAACTGCCCGCTAAAGGAGCTAATGTTGTTTTCGTGCTGTTAGGGTTCGCAAGAGCGACGTTAAGTTTTGCAGTGACGTCTGCAGCTGTCAGCCTCGTACTTTTTCTCATAATTTTCGGCGCACTCAACGCACACTTCCGTGCGCGCTGTGACTTGGCGGTGACGGCTTACAACTTTCCCTAGATGGGATATAAATCTTCGATGCGGTACCATTTCAGACAGGAAATGCTTCGGATACCTTGCTCACGGAAGCAAAAGCCATACGAGCACCAACAAAATGCCCAAATTCGAATTTACTTGGCTCCGACATAATGCAGATCACTACGACTGAAATTTTCAACGTGTTGAGGACATTTCAGAGGTGCCGTTGTTGGTCAAATACGACAGCTCCACATCCAGGCTTGGCTGGCATCAGTAATTTTGTTCAAACTTCCATTTCTCACGGTGTTTCCATATTTTTGTCGAATCCCTGTACTCTGAACTGTGATTTCCTCTGCCCTACTAACAGCCCGTGTGATATTTGGGTGTAAAAGCCCCTCACCGTTTAGTGTGTCATTGACGGTACAGCCTGCTCTACCTTTCAGAGTAAGGAATGGAAAGTAGTTTGAAGAAAGAGGGAAGGGATTTAAAGTTATGTCATCTGCATTCCACGAGAAGTCCAACGAGATTGTAGAGCAGGATGGAATGAAGAGACAAGGAATTTTGCTGCTGATTCAGTAACTCCCATGAAACATTTCAGAACCGATGAATACAGAATGTTGTTACGGATCGGTATAGTCCGCTCATATGTATTGTATCTATTTGTTTAGTTAGTTATTTACTCACTTCATCTTTGCATTTCCTTGCACTAACAAGCATCGGGTCCCCACACAAGACTAGGTTCTGATACGTCTTTTCTTTTCCTTTCATGAATACTACGTGACTCGTGCTGGCCAAGCAATAGAAAAAGGAACGTTCTAGTGTTGGCACAAACTGTAACTCCTGGTGGAAACCAAGAGGAGAGGGTGTGTTCAGAGACCGACAGATATCAGCAAGTTAACTTAATGTAAAACAGCGAAATAAATATTCCACTTAAAAGGAGTAAACTGCGAGGTAACGATTAATATTTTAGTGCGAATTGGTGAAATAAAATGAACAATGATAAAAAAAATGTGTATACATCGCTGTTGACTGTTAACGAAGAATAGCGTAATGTTATAAAGGTTTTGCTGTTCTCTGAGGAGTAATATCATGAAGAAGGTACATAATTATGGGTAATAAATGTGTTTAAAAAAATATAAAATGAGTAATTAAACGGTGACGTCTTAAATGAAATACACTCCTTCTTTATAATGTCTCTTATACTATTGAAGAACACAGCGTAAGAAGAATAAGAAGGCGTTACTAAAATTAATTTCTCTCACACTCTTGTAGATATCATTTCCGAAATTGGTGATTATATCCATTCGGTGTCAGTCATAAGGATAAATTTATTCAGATAAAGATAGTATTACATCAGTGCTCAGTTTTGCTTTCTTGTGGAAGTGACACCTTTCTGCTTTACCAGAAAACAAAGAAAAGAATGAATTACTCTTCCACATTTCACACTTGTGATAAAGGATACATTTGAATGCAGTAAACTACTTCAGAGGTAAGATTTTCTTTTCGTTTTGCTGGCCAAAGTCTTGCACAGGAATGTATAGAAAAAGGTATTCCTTGTTTTTTACTTTACTAAGACTACTTAGACACTTTGGCTTTAAGCTGGGCTAAAAAATGTAAAACAACCACAGAGTTTGGTCTCATATTATTAGAAATTTTAATCATAATATGGAATTAGTAGGATTGGAATATCATTATAACAAATATTAATGGTAACAAAATTAATTAGTTATATTGGTAAATCAAGTAAGAATTCAGTCAAGTAAATGTACTGAATCTTTGAAAGACAAAAGTATAGAAATTAATTTTCTTTCTTTCTATTGAAACTGTTACTGAGCACGATGTAGGGTGACCACTTTTAGCTTCCATATTATTCTGTTGCTTGTTTTCTAGGCGACAAGTGTTAGAATATTAAATCTGCAGTGCAGTTTGCGAGTAATATAGACTCCATTGTGAAACACCTTATCTTAACTTCCTGGTTAACATACGATTAGAAATTCGGTAAAAGGGTCAAAAGTAAAATGTGTAAGGTGAAAAAGCCACTCAGAGACATGAGGACTATTCTCAACCACTTGCATCTTCAGAAATGCAAAAACTACCTAAGAAGTGAAAAAGTTGTAGGCTTCAACGGAGTATTCACAGAACTATTCAAACCCTGTGGACATGTTTCCTTACTTAGTTGCATTTTATAATCAAAGGTGACTGCTGCAATTCTTCGGAAAGGTTATAATTACTGCGTGCTGAATCCTGTGAAAGACTGAAGCCTTTCACAAAACTACTGTCAATCATACACCTCTGCCAAATGCAAATTACTGGTAAGGTTGATCCTAAAGAAAATAGCATCGACAGCTGATGTGATAATACCAGCATAATAAGCTATATTCAACACTAATGTTGATTGCAGTAACCAGTTCCTATTCTTATCTATGTATTTGGAGCTGACTGTGAGAAGGTAGAGAAAAGAATTGCTGTTTTTGCTAATTTGCCAGCAGCACATGGCACAGTCTGGAGGGAAGGACACCTAACTGGACTGGTCAAGAAATTTCCCTAGAGTAACGTAATTACTGATTGGACAATATGCTTAATGATTGCACGTTTTATGTTTACTCCAACTAAATGCACAGTAAGTTTCTGAAACTATAAAACAGGCACCCTCAAAGTTCAGTTCTCAATCATACACTGTACAATGTATATATCCTCGACTTGCCAGAAACTCTCTCTCAAAATTGTATCGTACATGATATCTAAAATAGGGGTCCAACGGAACATTATCCCACAGGCAGAATATGTAGTGAAAGAGCACCTGAGTGTATTAGATGAGAATTTTATTTAGATTGAAGCCAAAGTCGAACCTCCTTAAAAGACAGTAGTTGCACCATTCCATCCGAACAACAAATGTTCAAATTACTGATCACAGATTATATTCAGAGACAATGTATTATTACGCAGCAGCACGAAATACCTTGGCGTTTCCCTCGAATAGCAGCATTGATTTACGGAGAAAGCCAACTGCGACTGGTAGGATAGCCGATAGAAACACTTTGAGAACAACAGCGTTGTGTTCACTTCATTTATCAGCTGAATATTGTTCAGCGTTGTGGGTCCACACATCCCACAATCATTTCCTGAATGTTGTTTAGCTTCAATAGGCCATGCTCAACTCTTCTAGCAGGCCTTTGTCTACTTCGCTTAGTGGCTCCTGGTGCTAAGCAATATCATCTTACGTAAGAGGGCAGCAAGCTCTCACTCGTTTGTGGACAAAAATACGGAGAATCAGTCTCTTCACTTCAGAATATCATGCAGCAGGTTTCTACAGTTCGACTGAAATACTGTCAAGCAGCCCCGACAACCGATATGAGACTCCAATCCTTTGGCTCACTCGAAAAGTGATATCTTCACGCCAACAAGGCTTCTTTCTTGTTGAAAATCCAACTAAAAGTCTCCCTTTTATCAATCTTCCAAGTGTCACCTAGTCCAAATGGAGTCGTGTCAGGGAGAACAGCTCCTTCTCTATACAGTGGAGCATGGTGAGGCTCTCCAAGTTGTGACTGCAGCGAATTGGTGCAGATGGTACCACATATTGTTCAGGGCTCCCCCTTACATGCTTTGATAGACCTCTGGAAGAACTACGCCAAGCTGGTACCAAATCAGTTTGAAAACGTGGAGAGTCTTCTTATATTTTTCCTTTTTGTTCTCCGGTCGCGGTGGTCTAGCGGTTCTAGGCGTTCAGTCAGGAACTGCGCGACTGCTACGGTCGCAGGTTCGAATCCTGCCTCGGGCATGGATGTGTGTGATGTCCTTAGGTTAGTTAGGTTTAAGTAGTTCTAAGTTCTAGGGGACTGATGACCACAGATGTTAAGCCTCATAGTGCTCAGAGCCATTTCAAACTTTTCGTTAGCCAACTACTAACCGAGTATGTATTTATTCCAATCGCCTATCAGTTCATGTCCTTCATTCCTTTTCTTTCTTTTCCACACACGACTCTTCGTCCATTTCCGCCTACCCCTTTCTCTGTCCATCTCCTCCACCCACCACTCTCTCTCTCTACGTCCTCCTGCCTCTCTATCCATTTCCTCCTACCTTTCTCTCTGTCCATCTCTTCCTATCCCTCTCTATTTCCATCTGCTCCTCCCTCCTTCTCCCTCCACCTACCTGCTCATTTCCCATCTGTCTATCAGCCTCTTTGCCCTGTGTCCATCTCCTCCTCTCTCCCTCCAATTCCGTCTCCTCCTCGCCCGTCGTTTGTACATCTCCTCCTCTGATCTCTTTCTGACCACTTCCTCCTCCCTGTCTCTCTGTCCATTGTGTCCTCTAATCTCTCTCTCTGTCTTGTTCTTGCGCTGTCGCTGTTCAGCTCAACCTCCCTCCTTTTTCTATCCATCTCCTGTCCTTTCTATGTCTGTTTCCTTCTCAACTTCTTTCTCTGCATCTCCTCCACCACCTATCTCTGTACATCCTCTCCTCGCCGTGTCTTTGTCCATCCCCTCCTTTTTTTATTTCTCTGTCCATCTCCTCCTTCCAGTCTCTCTGTCCATTTCCTCTCCTCCTCTCATTGTCCAGCTCCTACATCATTATCTGTGTCTATCTTCTCCTACTACCTCACTGTCTGCCTCACTTCTGCTCCTCCCATCTCTCTGCCACAATAGGAGGCTAGTGGTTCTTACCCAAACAGTATTTCTGGATTGTAACTGATATGTTTAACCAAATTTGGTCGAATTCTTTTCAGGGGCTTAGTATCAGCCTTTTGCCCATGGCTTTATCCGTGTACACATATGTCAAATATATTTCATATACATCTTTCGCTGTGTTTGCACACATATTTTACTTCTACCTCTAACTAATATAGCTCTGCAGTTCCATTTTCTCACAGCTCAATATTTGACATCATTTGCTATACAATGGTATAATTGTGCAGGTACATCTAGTGGCATGTGTGGTGTTTACTGTCTGCTAAATTTGTTGTGAATAGAGCTTGTAGCAAAAACATAATAAATTAAAATGTGATGCAAGACGCAGATTTCATGCATTTCAGTGTTTATGACGTCGTATCTCCTGAACCGTTTCGCATAAAAAGATACGTTTTTCTAGATACATTCAGCGGCATATGTGGAAACTGTCTGCGAAACGTGTTGCAAATAGCACAGTATTTGATGTCACATCTCCTGAACTATGTGTCGTACTGTTATACAAATTTGGTGGTACATTTTGTGGTGTATGTGAAAATTGACTGCAAAATTCGTAACTTACACAATTAGTAGCAAAGAAGCAATAAATTAAAACGCTAAGCATCATGTGGCAGTTCAAATGCAGTAAGGAAGGAACTTTTCTCCTTTCATCATTTTTAGGTTTCTTAAAGGTTTGAAAGTGTTTGTAAAGTTTGTTGCTAGTCATCAAGTCCTCTCGTTATTGAATACTGGATGAATAAAGTAAGTGCACTTGTGCATCGTGGACTGCACTGCATTTTAGCCCCCGTCCTCACCCCTCTGGTAGGTAAGTTGTTACTATCCCAACCGCGATTTTTTCCAGACAATAAGTAATATGTTTACCAAATTTGGATGAAATCGATCAATTGATTTAGGAGGAGTTGTGTAATATACATATATACATACATACATTCATGTCATACATAAGCACATAAATTTTTATAACATGTATGGACTCGACCAATGTTGTTTCTCGTATATGTAAATGACCTTCTGTATAATATACAACAAGGAAAATCAGGTCTTTTTGCTGGTGGCGCTAGTACTGTAATCAATCCTATCATACAGACAGCAACAGGAAAATTACTGAGTGGTTTTCTGGTAATGGTTTCATTTTAAATTTTGAAAATACACAACACAATCTGTTGTGCTTATCTGGAGGCGCGACAACAATGAAAAATGTGACACATGTTCAGGAAAGAAGAAAATTCTAATGAGAGTAGACACTTTATATTTTAGGTGTACATATCGGTGTGTATTTAAACAGCAAAAAACATATTTGTTGACTCCGAATAGATGATGTACATTGTTATCATGTTCTTAGAGAGGTAAATTTGATAACTCAGAATGGACGAAAATTTCCTGACCTTTTGCTGTGAACATTTGACTTAGCTGTAGAAAACTACGAGGGAGAATTATGAAGTACAAATTGAAGTAATTTCTTTTGATCTTCTGAGTTTCTCCTTCTCAAAATCCAAAACAGTGTTGTGGTAAGTAAGAGTTACTTAAAGTGCTCTTATAAAATGCCTGTGACAAACAACTGACGTAAGTACATGACGTAAGGAATACTATTAAGAATCGTCGTCATATTGAACTGAACTGATCAATAATATTACTTCTGGAGGACAGATTTGGATTTGGGGAAGACAATGGAGAGCTGCACTGTGCTGAGGCCAAATCAATTGAACATAGATGGTGGTCGTAGATTGTGGCACCTCTTGTGGCCGAAAACAGACGCACAAAAACACAACTGCAGGCCTGTGAATCAATGACAACGAATAAACGCACACCATAAAAGGAAAACATCCCTTGCTGGGTTTAATAAATGTGTTGGTCTAAATATCATTTCCGGTATAAATTATATACTGATGAAGAGGAATCGATTTTCGATGTTGAAGATTGACCGTGTACCTTTCTTTATGATTACTGAAAACGACCTGGCGATTTTATTACACATTTATTGTGTCACGACCGATTTCGTTCGTTGAACATCTTCATGCTGTCAAATTGTGCTAATGTCATGACACAAATGGTCCTGATGTCGTATGTAAAGTTGAAGACGAAGCCCAAAAATAATGATCATAAACCTCGCAAGAAATGCTCTGCTGTAAATCTGAATAGTTTACTTACAAAAATGCAGAAATTTCAAATCAATAACATTCACATAGTTAGTTTTCCGTTGATTTTACTGCAGAACGAACGCAAAATGGAATTTGGAAAACGAAGAAAAAGTAAATCGGAGTAAAATGAACGAAGTTATTACTAATCAGCTGCAACATATATGCAGTGCTTTCATTAGAGCTTTATTCTGATGATCACTTACCACTTTCAGTTCTTCACACACGATGGCTTGTGTTTCTTTCCCTCCAGTATTCCTCAGTCCTTTTGCACTGTTCTTTTCCCTCTCCTCGGTTTATTTCGAAGACGTTTTCTTTTCTTTCCTGCCTTGTAATACTTGGAGCAGAACTTTACTTCATTAGACCGATGAACAAGGTACTCGTATTTTCGTGAAACAAAATTATTGCACTATAAGAGGCATGATATTAACACAAGATCTTAGACTGAGAAGTCGTATCATTACCTGAATGTGCTCCTTAGTTCCGCACGTGCTCTGCTTAACTGTTGAAGCAGCAGTTACAAAGACCCTTGCTTACCCAGACGACATCATCCGCACGTACTTAAGACCACTTGAAATTTTCTTTTAACTACGTTCTTCTGCGTCTATCTGCCATGTGAACAACATAGTAATGTAATGCTTTTGAGCGTTTTACCAGAACAGACGAAAGTGAAAATAGGTATGTAATGCTTTTGAGCGTTTTACCAGAACAGACGAAAGTGAAAATAGGTAATACTAAAAAAAGTTTGGTAATTAGTTCATTTTTGAATATTGCGTTAATATTTCCATATTTACAGTGCTAATAATAGTGTCCCATTGATACATAAAAGCACTCTGAAATTATTTATTTATTTCGCTACCGGTCGTAGTTGAAGTTTTCACACCAGTTCGGTAACGTTTCGTGTGAATTTTTCTGAACTGAGATATATTTGGTCGTAGCAGGCCATGAAAGATTCCGTCTGACCAAAAGTTTTTAAATTTACCGTAGAGGAAATTTTGATCAAACAGTCTGTACACTTTCATGTCACTGAGGATACGGAACTGTTTTCATCTAATGAAGACAGTCTTCAACAGAAAATGTAAAAGTAAAATGGAGCAAGTTTAAAATCACAGTAGGCGTTAAAATAACTGTTATAAAACTAAAGTAATGTGTAAAGCGCACTTTGAAAAGAAAATTCAACAACTGCACAAATAACAGTGAACTAGTAGAATGTGCTGACGAGTTTGTGTACTTAAAACAATTGAAGGCTAAGAATTGATCAAAACTGGACATATTTGTCTCAGGAAGTTGTCCGCAATCCTGTTTTGTACCAAATAGGCTTATTATATGGCTTCTGATAGCTGTTTCTATTTCAAAGTGACTGGTTTCGTGCAACGTAGCTATATTTTGACTGTGAAGCAGTAAAAATAAGTCACAAATTGGATCTAATTCTGTGTTTACAATAATACAAAGAAAAAATATCTAATTACAATACAAAATTTGTATAATGTACTATATCTCATAGTTACCGAGTAACCTGTCTTAAGGGAACAATCTGTTCACTGTCATATACCAAAACGGTTGGTGTGTTAGAATTAGAAAAGAAATTCGATTCGTGTGAAATGCCTGCACCTTTAAAGGATGCCCCCTACATGTCCTAAAGGATTTAAAATGTGATATTGGAATAATTTATGCGTAATCCATTCCAAAGCATTATACATAAACGGTTACTAAGAGATACGACAATTTATGTACATTTTGAATTGTAACTAGATAAAATTTTTCTTAGCTTTGTAATACTGTAATCACAGAATTAGATCCCCAATGTAATTTATATTTATTTCAGTGAAGTGTAGATTGGCGACATTGTCCGCAACTAAACATTTCGAAATGAAACCAGAAAATCAGCCTGTTTTTTACGAAATTATCGTTAACAGAAGAGTTCAAATAGCAAGAAGTTTTTCTAAGTAACTAAATAGATTTTTCATACCTAAGGATCCAAAGTGCCTAAAAATAAGTGTTTACTTTTTGTTTTTTTACCAGTTATTACTGACACCAGCGAGCATGAGTTTTTAATGGGAAAATCATTTAAGAAGTGAGGAACGGAGAGATGTATTTTGTGAACTATTACGAGGGACAGGGAAACAAATACATTGATCAAGAGGGCACAGGCTGTTGTAGCGAAAGACATAATTCTGACCGTACTGAAAATAAGGAGCTGGGGGCACCCTTACCTAGGCGGATGGATGTCAAGTGAACCGATGTAGTTCTTCGCTGGATTCCAAGATATGAGTAATGATCCAGACTGTCATCTAATGCAAATACGTAGATGACGTTAGAAAGAGTTCAAAAGCAGTATTTATGCGTATAGCAGAACATCGTGATGCATGGAAAAGTTTGCACAGCACTAAATATCAAATTTTAATTACGTCAGACACACCAAACAACTCAGAACAACAGCTTATGTGTGGTAAAGCTACGTTTTAATACTCAGACTGGAATACACTCTTCGAAATTCTAAAGGTAGCAGGAGTAAAATACGATGAGCGAAAACGTATCTGCGAATTCTGCAGAAACCAGAGTGTAGAAATACGAATGGAAAGGCAAGGAAAGAAAGCAGTAACTGGCAAGGGAGCGCAATAGGGATGTAGCCTCTCTCCGATGGTATTCAGACTGTTCCTTGAGGAAGTACACTCATGCTCATAAATTAAGAATAACTGCAGAATGTGGTGCTACACAGCGTGGCACTACACAAAACTGGCGCTAATGGCATAGGCACATAGGGAACACACACGACACAGATCTGTAAGTCCACGGTATTTGTGATAAGTTGAGAATACCGCCCCGAAACACATGTGCTCCAAAACGCCACTGTTTCCTGCGCATGTACCCCGAAATCAATATGGGATATGATCACCATGCACACGTACATAAGCCGCACAACTGGTTGGCATACTCTGGATCAGGTGGTCGAGCAGCTGTTGGGGTATAGCCTCCCATTCTTGCACCAGTGTCTATCGGGGCTCCTGAAGTGTCGTAGGGGTTTGAAGACGTGCAGCGATACGTCGACACGCCGGCACGGTACCTCAGCGTGTTCGGTCAGAGAGCCGGTTGGCCTTTGTAATAAAAAAACTGAGTGGAAGGATCAACCACCGAACTTGAACAGGATGTCTTGCAACGTCCGCAACGATCAAACACAACGATTAATAACGGAAAAAACTGAGAGCATACCAGACGTGCTCATTGGGGTTTAGGTGTGGAGAACAGGCAGGCCACTCCATTCACCTGGTATCTTCTGTTTCAAGATACTCCTCCACGATGGCAGCTCGGTGGGGCCGTGCGTTACCATCCATCAGGAGGAAGGTGGGACTCACTGCACCCGTGAAATGTGGACACATGGTGCAAAATGACGTTCCGATACACCTGATCTGTTACAGTTCCTTTGTCAAAGACATGCGGGAGTGTACGTGCACCAGTCATAATCCCACCCCACACTATCAAACCATGACCTCCATACAGGTCCCTTTCAAGGACATGAAGGGGTTGGTACCAGGTTCCTGGTTCACGCCAGATGAAAACCCGGAGAGAGTCACTGTTCAGACTACACCAGGACCCGTCCGTGAAAATTACCTGGGACCACTATTCCAATGGCCATGTACTATGCTCTTGACACCAGGCTTTAACGGTGGTCAGTGGTCAGTGGAATGCACCTTGAATGTCTCGGAGCGAATAAACCATGTCTGTTCAGTCTTCTGTAGACTGTGTGTCTGGAGACAATCGTTCCAATGGCTGCGGTAAGGTCCCAAGCAAGGCTACCTGCAGTACTCGTTGGCCGTCTGCGGGCACTGATGGTGAGATATCGATCTTCTTGTGGTGTTGTACACTGTGAACGTCCCGTCCTGTAACGCCTGAACACTTTCCAGGCTGCTGGAATCGTTGTCATGATCTTGAGATCACACTTTGTGTCACACGGAGGGCCTGTGGTACGACCTGCTGTGTTTGTCCAGCCTCCAGTCGCCCTGGTATTCTACACCTCATAACGTCATCAATATGTGTTCTTTAGGCCAGTTTCAACAGTCACCATTAGCACATCTGAAAACCTCTGCACACTTACTCGCTGCACTGTACTCTGACATGCACCAACAAACCTCTGCTGCCAGCTCCACCGTGCTACGACCACAGGTCAAATGCACCGCATGGCCATACCCCGAGGTGATTGAAACCTGAAAACTACCCATTAGAGAGTGGTTTCACCATGTATCAGCATTATCCTTAATTTATGAGCATGATTGTAGGAAAGGAAAACAAGAAGAAATTTGGAAAGAAGATTTAAGTTCAAGGAGAAGAAACAAAAAATTGGCAAGAGTAGAATTCGCGCACTGAGCCTTTCGTACAAACTTAACTTCGTATATAGAATGTTTATCCATTCCAGAAATTGAGAATTTCGACGACTTTTTCTTGGCATCGAAATTCTTACAGGGAAGATACCGGTGTCAGAGATTACCAAGACTTCCGAAAAGTTTTAATTTCAAGTTCGAAGTTATAAACCAATCTCCGAATTTTATTTCATGTAATGTAATTAAAACCAATAGTTTTTCAATTTGTTTTCCTTTACTGAGAAACCCTGGTGCTTATCAAATTTCATGATTCTGGATCAATGTCTGGTGTGGGAGTATCAAAATATGAGTCATATCTTTTGATTTTGAGGACTGACAAGATTCACCTTTTTGCATTGCGAAGAAGCTGTAGACCTTAATGTGTGAAATAAATTTCAACTTTATATGTCTATCAATTACGAAGAATAAGGAGTTCGACCTTCAGACAGACAAACAAACAAAGATTAGCTAAGTGGTCCCATAAGGGTTCCGTTTTAGCAGACTGGTGTAGGGAAACCTAACAATTGGTCAGGTGCAAGCACGACTCGCGGTCTGAGGGTTCCTCACAAACTTGATTATGTATATAGACAGGTCGTCCAGCCCGGGAATCGACAATTTCGACGATTTTGGCTTTTATCGACATTCACACTGGAAGGACTTCGATCCCAAGAATTCCTAGATCTTTGTGAATGTTTTAATTTCAGGTTTGAAGGAGGATAATAAATTGCAAAAGAACTATATTTCGTGTGATATAATGACAACAAACAATTTTCTGTTTTTTCTTTTAATCCAATTTTACTATAAACCTTGCTTCTTCCAAATTTCGTGATTCTATGACATGGGAAGTACCTTACAGTCTTTAATGGGTGAGCTTGCGAGTATTAAAATATTGGATTTTTACGGTCGTATCCTTTGATTGCATTGACATAGGGGCTTAACCTTTTTACACCAGCTACAGATACGGAACGTAGTATGTGGCATAAATTTCAGCTTCTTTACATTTACCCGTTCCTGAGAAAAATGATTTTTAACAGACAGGCAGGCAGGCCATGAAAGATTCCGTCTGACCAAAAGTTTTTAAATTTACCGTAGAGGAAATTTTGATCAAACAGTCTGTACACTTTCATGTCACTGAGGATACGGAACTGTTTTCATCTAATGAAGACAGTCTTCAACAGAAAATGTAAAAGTAAAATGGAGCAAGTTTAAAATCACAGTAGGCGTTAAAATAACTGTTATAAAACTAAAGTAATGTGTAAAGCGCACTTTGAAAAGAAAATTCAACAACTGCACAAATAACAGTGAACTAGTAGAATGTGCTGACGAGTTTGTGTACTTAAAACAATTGAAGGCTAAGAATTGATCAAAACTGGACATATTTGTCTCAGGAAGTTGTCCGCAATCCTGTTTTGTACCAAATAGGCTTATTATATGGCTTTTGATAGCTGTTTCTATTTCAAAGTGACTGGTTTCGTGCAATGTAGCTATATTTTGACTGTGAAGCAGTAAAAATAAGTCACAAATTGGATCTAATTCTGTGTTTACAATAATACAAAGAAAAAATATCTAATTACAATACAAAATTTGTATAATGTACTATCCCACAACGGTTCGTTTTTACCGATTTAAGTACAAAACTCTAAAACAAATGACGTTTGCCGATGAAGTTTCAATTATATAAGACAAACCAAACAACTCAGAACAACAGCTGAATGTAATGAATAGTGTCTGGAAAAGACGTTATAAGATGAATACCATAAAATGTAAACAACGTTAATAGAATGTATTCGAATTTAGTCGGCTAGCGGATACGAAATTGGATTTCTGGTGAAAAAATCGGTTTTAGTTTCATTGGCTTATTATATTTCTCCAAATTTCCTATTTAAAACGACATAAATAGCTGTACTAAAATTACAACTATTTCATTTTTATAGATTTGTGAGTACGGTTGTTACACTTTTGTGATGCACTTCTGTCATGGATGACAATAAACATTTTGGCACTGTATTCATGTGACATGATTTCAAGTATCCCGCTTTCCAGCGGCTCTTTGTACAGTATTTGTCCGAAATTGTTTGTTTGTGATTTCATAAAGTTACTCTTTGATGTTTTGCCTTTGGATTCTTTGTAAATGGTATGCTACACGAAAGTTGTTCTATGGAGTTTTTTCGTACTTAGTGCTTCATCTTCCGCAATGGAATGGCTAGAGTTAGGACAAAGTAGTTTAAAAAGCCTGTGAACACGTAAAAAAGAAGAAACGATGATTCACTAGCAAAGCGAAGCATTCCTTCATCATCATTTTTGTAAAATGTGGACCCACTTCTGATTCGCAGGACGAATTTATTCCAAAAGGAAACAGTGATTGTCACAAAAATTTTAGAAATTTGTAAGAGAAATACAGTTTATTTGATGAAGGGAAGGAGGTTTTGAACTTATTGATACAAGAATATTGTGCGAAGCTCCTGAGGACAGTGTGTGCGGCAAGGAAACATCAAGGAAACGTTTCTCTGAAAGTAGAGCCCCGTGTTGGCTCCGCTACCCAGATAAATTTAATATGTGGTGTTTGTAAATACAGCCGTAAGTCTCCAAATTCTGTTTCAGTAAGTGTAAATAATTGATAGAAGAAAATTAAAATTTATAATTAAATATTAGGTTAGTGTATGGTTTACGAGTAATTAGTAAGGGCAAAGCAGGGGGTGATATTCTGTGTGGTGCTCTAAATATTCCCAGTATACCTTGACAGTTTGAAGCTTATACCTATACACTAAGAATTGAGGTTCAGAATGAGGCACAGGAGTCAATGCAGGAAGGTGTCGACGAAGTAGTGAAAGAAAATAAGATAACTGGGACTTTCACAGTAGCTTTTGATGGCACATGGCAAAAAAGAGGTCACACCTCCAACAATGTTCTTTCATACTCACTAGTGTTGACACTGGTAAGGTTTTTGGTGTTGTAACAACGTCCAAATACTGTATCTGCATAGGCAGGCTGGAAAATTAACATGGTGATGACTGAATTGATAGTTATTATGGTAATACTGGTGGCATGGAGTTTGCTGGAACGAGAAAAAATGTTCGTCGCTCTCCTGAGTGGTGTAATATTCGGTATGTCCAGTATCTGGGAGATGGCGACTCTAGAGGATTCGTAGTTTCGAGAGCAAACCATATGGGAACAGTGTAAACGTAAGAAAACTTTAATGTAAAGGAGATGTGGAGAAGAGAATGTGTACTAAGTGGAGAAGGTTGAAATCAGTTATGAAAGAAAGAAAACTAGATGATGGAAAAACCTTGGATGGGAAAGAAAGAATGGCTGATTTCCTGATAGACCACAACCAGAATTGCCATGGCCTAGCAATGAGGCAAAATACAGGCAATATTGAAGATATGGGGAAATCTACATGGGCTTTGTATTTCTACTCAGCACCTACAGATGAGCAACTCGAACACAAAGATGGAAAGAGTTGGTGCAAACACAATAGAGGATCAATAATTGGGGGAGAAATACGTTCATCACCACATTCTACCAGAAGCCTTCGTGGATGAAATAAAGCCCATCTTCAGAGCTCTGGCTGACGTCTTCTGATGAAATGTCTTCATGGAAGAACGCAGAACCCAAACGATTGCTTGAATAGTGTGATGTGGCATCGCCTTCCAAAAATAGTGTTTGTTGGAATTAATAAACTGAATATAGGATTGTATGATACTGTGACAACTTTCAGTCTTGAGAATAATACTAAATGGCGTGTTCTTCAAAAGTTGTGTTTGCTTGTTGGTTCCCAAATAGTACATGATATGTTCTTATGTTGATTTTTGGATATGGTCAGACTAAGGTATGTAGACAATGTAATGAAGACATCAGTGACGAAAGGAAGGCACGTGCAAAGGGAAGCAGAAAGAAGACTAGAAGACGATTATGAAGACTGTGGAGGTGGTATTTGTGGTGTCACCGCCAGACACCACACTTGCTAGGTGGTAACCTTTAAATCGGCCGCGGTCCGTTAGTATACGTCGGACCCGCGTGTCGCCACTATCAGTGATTACAGACCACACCGCCACACGGCAGGTCTAGTCTAGAGAGACTTCCTAGCAATCGTCCAGTTGTACAGCCGACTTTGCTAGCGATGGTTGACTGTTTACATACGCTCTCATTTGCAGAGGCGACAGTTTAGCATAGCCTTAAGCTACGTCATTTGCTACGACCTAGCAAGGCGCCATATTTTTCAAGAATGAATTCTGAACAGATACTGTTGTGAATCATGTAATGTCAAGAGCGGCGTTCCTCATTAATGGATTAAAGTGAAGTATCAAACTACTTAGCGAGGTGGCGCTGTGGTTAGACACTGGACTCGCATTCGGAAAGACGACGGTTCAATCCCGTGTCCGGCCATCCTGGTTTAGGTTTTCCGTGATTTCCCTAAATCTATCCAGGCAAATTCCGGGATGGTTCCTTTCAAAGGGTACGGCCGACTTCCTTCCCCGTCCTTCCCTAATCCGATGAGACCGATGACCTCGCTGTCTGGTCTCCTTCCCCAAAACAACCAACCACAACAAGTATGAAACTAATTCCGTCCGCTTTCTGAATTATAATTCCTTGTCATGTTTCAGACCTCGCGTCAGTATACTTCTTCCCTTCTCACGCCAGCCTGCGTGAGCTAAAACATGTGTATTTCGGCCTCCGTTAGTAACACGGTGTAGGCTCTTCTGCCAACCCAACATTGGCGACGAGTGTAAAAACGGTGTTCTTATCTATATTGCCCTGATTTAATTGTGTAATGGCTTCGCCACAATCTGCAGATTTACGGCCCGAATTTTATCGCTTACAGAATCAGCGGACCCAGGCATTACTGGATGCCCTTGGACAGCTCGTCCAGGGTCAACGTGCAATGCAAAACGATACGGGAGTCGTCGCTCCACCGCTAACGCAGCCACAACACGCAGTTGCAGCGACCTTCCGACCATTTGATGCTGCACTGGAAAGCTGGACGGTGTGGTCACACCAATTTGGATTCCATCTCGCCGCCTACAGAATTCAAAGTAATGAGCGGCAGCCTTTTCTTTTGTCATCCATCGGTGTGCAAACCAACCGTGCGATAGTCAAATTATTGCCCCGACGCCGGCCGTTGTGGCCGTGCGGTTCTAGGCGCTACAGCGTGGAACCGTGTGACCGCTACGGTCGCAGGTTCGAATCCTGCCTCGGGCATGGATATGTGTGATGTCCTTAGGTTAGTTAGGTTTAAGTAGTTCTAAGTTCTAGGGGACTGATGACCACAGATGTTAAGTCCCATAGAGCTCAGAGTCATTTCATCCATTTCCCCGACGCGACGTAGCAACTCTCTCCTACGAAGAAATTTTGTCTACATTAGATGCATATTTCAAACAATCAGTCAATGTAGTTGCGAAACGGTATACTTTCTTTCGTACAAAACGTACGGCTGGTCAGACTCATCGGGAGCGGGTTGCAACCTTGCAAGGCCTTACTAGGGATTGTGTTTTTTTAGTGTCAATGTGGACTCCCATATTCAAATATTATGGTAAGTGACGCAATGGCACAGAACGCTTCTGATGTTCGTATAAGGGAACAGATATTGAAACTAGTAAATCCATCCCTTCAGCAATTGATGGACATATTGGATCGGCAGGACACACTTGACTTTGCTCAGGAATCATCTGAAACTACGCCAGCAGTGTGTCAGGTTCACCGGCTCGCCGGGCGAACTGTACGGAGCAGTAAACAGCCCTCGCGCCCGGCGGCGCCGCTGCCGCCAGGCTCTCAGCCACGTGTGCCGCGCCGGCAAGCAAATGCAGTGCTCACATCATGCCTGCGGTGCGCTACTAACCATTCGCGTGAGAATTGCCTGTCACGCCAAGCTATTTGCATTTACTGAAATAAAAAAGGATATGTTCAGAGTGTTTGCCAGAAAAAGCTCGGATCGGAAACTCAAACCCATTCCCGGCCGGAATCTGAATCGAACCAAGGTTACTCAGACTCACGAAACTTTGCCCATGGAAATTCATGTCATTCATTCCACTGCGCCCAGTGCCATTCTCTCTAACAGTGACTGTGTTCGTACCACAAATAGTGTGCGTCGACATTGCTGGAACGCCTGTCAAGTTGCAAGTGATTTTCTACCAGTGTCAGTTCACGTTGCACGAGACAGTCGCTCTTGTCTTCAGCAGGACAATTAACTTTTTGTACACTTGGACATTAACGGTAAAGTGATACCATTCCAGCTCGATACCGGAGCTGCAGTTTCAGTGATCAATCACGACACTTACAAACTGCTGGGCACACCTCCGTGGCTATTCAGGTCAAGAGATCCCTGTGTTAGGACAGTGCAGCTTTCTTGCAACATACAATGGACAAACAAACTTATGTCATTTTACGTCCTTTGTTCTTCTTCTGCAGTGGACTTGTTTGGTTTCGATTCATTCCAGTTGTTTAACTTGTCTATAGTAAATCAGGTCCTATCAGTGAACCAGACTGTGCCTTCAGACAGTGTTTCTCGTCTATGTGAAGAATTTGAAGACATTTTGTCAACTGGCCTCGGTTGCGCCAAGAACTAGAAAGCATATTTGGAACTGAAAGTAAATGCGCAACCGAAATTTTTCAGAGCGCGCAATGTTCCCCACGCATTGAGTGATGAGGTCGCAAAAACATTACACGATTTGGAATCACAAGGTGCAACTGAATGTGTGCAGACTTCTCTCTGGGCATCAGCCTTAGTAATTTTGCCAAAACCTCTAGGTAAATTAAGACTTTGTGTGGACTCCAAGGCAACAGTGAATCCACAACTAATGATTGCAACTTTTCCTTTACCCCGCCCGGAAGATCTTTTTGACAAACTTTGCCCAGTGTAATATATTTCGAAGTTGGACCTCGCAGATGCGTACTTGCAAAAGTCGGTGGAAGAATGATCCCAGCGCGTTTTGGTTTGAATCAATTCAAACGACTGCCATTCGGGTGTGTATCCGCCCCTGCATTGTTTCAGCAATATCTACAAACTGTTTGTGCGTCGGTCCCTACTGCAGCAAACTATCTGGACGATATTGTGATCTCTGGAAAGACGGTTCATATGGTTCAAATGGCTCTGATCACTATGGGACTTAACATCTATGGTCATCAGTCCCCTAGAACTCAGAACTACTTAAACCTAACTAACCTAAGGACAGCACACAACACCCAGCCATCACGAGGCAGAGAAAATCCCTGACCCCGCCGAGAACGCTACCGCACGACCACAAGATGCGGGCTGGAAAGACGGAAGAAGAACATTTAGCCAATCTCAGAACATTTTTTTCAGGTCTTGCAACAAAATGGTCTTCGCTTACGGAAGGACAAATGTGTGTGTTTTGCTCGTGACTTGCCATGCCTGGGACATGTACTCAATACCCAAGGCATACATCCCAGTCCCACCTCCGCGCCATACAAGACTTGCCTTCGCCGCAGAATTTGAAGCAGCTACAGAGTGTGCTGGGAAAAATCAACTATTATCACAGATATGTGCCGCATGCCTCTTCCATTTCAGCTCCGCTTCATCGCTTACGCCGTAAAGCTGTTCCGTTCGTCTGGACGACGGAATGCGAACGCGCCTTTCATCGGTTGAAATCGGCGTGGCTTTCTAATACTTCCCTTACGCCATTCGATCCCCAGTAGACCCTTTTGTTGATGGTGGATGCATCGGATTTCGGGATCGGTGGTGCTTGTGCACAAAGATGGCTCACACGATAGCCCTATTGTCTTTGCGTCCAAATTGCTCTCGTCTGCACAAAGAAACTATTCACAGATCGAGAAAGAAGCATTGGTTCTCGTATTTGGTGTTACAAAGTTTCATGACTTCTTGTATGGTCGTCACTTTCCTATAATTACAGACCACAAACCTTTGAAATCGCTTTTTCATCCGACCAAGCCTGTACCTCCACGTACAGCGCAGATTTTCATTCGCTGGTCTATTTTCCTCTCGCAGTACTGCTACGATATCTTGTATCGGTCCACTGCTAAGCACGGAAACGCTAAATCGTTGTCCCGTTTGCCTGTTGCTGAAGATAGGGCATTCGATTCCTCCGAACTTTCTTCCATGTTCATTGATTCGAAAACCGATGACGTGGTCGAATCGTTCCCGATTGATTTTCGTCGTGTAGCTGCAGCCACCATTGCCGACCCTGTTCTTGTTACCGTTCTGCGTTTTGCTGCTATGCAATGGCCCTTGTCAAAGTCACGGATCGGGGACCCGTTGGTTCGCCGATTTTTTGCTGACAAGGTTCTGCTGTTGCGTTCTGTTAATGATCAGTTCAGGGTCGTGGTCCCACGTTCGTTACAGTCATCTGTCTTACAGCTTCTCCACCAAGGACATTGGGGTATAGTGAGAACGAAACAACTTGCTCGTCAGCACTGTACTTGGTTCGGAATCGATGCCGCGATTTCGACTATGTGCTCTTCTTAGATGGTGTGTGCCGAACAACAGTCAGCACCACCGCGGAAATTCTTTGCATGGCCGAAAGCCACTTTCCCTTGGCAACGCTTACACATCGATTTTGCTGGTCCATTCTTGAATGCTGGTTGGTTGGATGTGATAGATTCATTCAGAAATTTTCTTTTTATTGTCCGGATGTCTTCCACGACATCAGCTGCGACCATCCAAGCGTTATCTGCTATCTTTTGCATTGAAGGTCTTCCACAATTCATGTCCGCAGAATTTCAGTCATTCTGCAAGGCCAATGGCATTCAACATCTGACGTCCGCGCCGTTTTCGCCACAGTCAAACGATGCCGCTGAACGATTGGTCAGGACTTTCAAGTCACAGATGTTAAAGTTGAAACAGTCGCTTTCTCGGGAGGACGCGTTATCGTTCTTTTTGTCCTCGCACCGCTCTCAGCCCCGAGATGGTTGCTCGCCGGCTGAGTTGCTCCACGGTCGCCATCATCGAACCTTTAAGTCTTTGCTACATTCGGCGCATCCGGTTTCTGTGCAGCGGCAGACACCTGCTTCTGCCCCAGGCGACGTAGTCTGCTACCTTCACTATCGAGGTTCGCGGCGTTGGCTCGAAAGGCGCATTCTTCGCTGCCTCGGACACGCTATGTATCTGGTTTTGGGGGCCTCTGCTGAGGTGCGCCGGCATCTCAATCAGCTGCGCCTCTGTCGTCACACGGGATCTGCCGCTCCCCGTCTGCATCCAGCGACGGTGCCGTCCGGTCAGCGCCCCCGGGAACACATCTACTGGCTCGCCTCAGCCCCAGGTGTTACCGACGCTGCCTTCCATTTTGCCCCAAGGAGACGCGCCGCCGCCGCTCCCGCCGGCGACGCCCGCAGTGGAGGCGTCGCTGCAGCCGGCGGACGCCCCCTGGGTCACACGCTGCCGATCGCTCTCCGGGAATAGTTGTCCTCGGACATGAAACTCTTGCCCGTTCCGGACCATATGTCGTCTTCGCCCGTCGGGTGCCCCGGCCCGACGGAGGTCGACCCTTCGGGCCTTCCTGTCTCTCTACGGGCGCATACACCGCATGTTGTCGTGCACCCTGGAGCAGGGTTTCAGGCGGCTTCTAGCTCCCCGCGGTAGAATGGCAGGGTGCGGGTCGCACAACCTCGCCTGTTGTTAGGCTCCCCACCTCGTCGCATACGTCAACGGGGAGGAATGTGGTGTCACCGCCAGACACCACAGTTGCTAGGTGGTAGCCTTTAAATCGGCCTCTGTCCGTTAGTATACGTCGGACCCGCGTGTCGGCACTATCAGTGACTGCAGACCGAGCACATCCATACGGCAAGTCTAGTCTAGAGAGACTTCCTAGCAATCGCGCAGTTGTACAGCCGACTTTGCTAGCGATGGTTCACTGCTTACATACGATCTCATTTGCAGAGGCGACAGTTTAGCATAGCCTTCAGCTACGTCATTTGCTACGACGTAGCAAGGCCTCATATTTTTCAAGAATGTATTCTGAATAGATACTATTGTGAATCATGTACCGTCAAGAGCGACATTCATCATTAATGGATTAAAGTTAAGTACCAAACTAACTCCGTCCGCTTTCTGAATTCTAATTCCTTGTCATGTTTCAGACGTCACGACAGTATAGTTCTTCCCTCCTCACGCCAACCTGTGTCTCCACTAGTAACACGGCGTTGGTTCTTCTGCCAACCCAAATGTATTAACAATGGATTAGGAATTTTTTAAACTTCTTTCTCTATTTCCCCTAAGTTTACTTTTTACTTCTGCTAGGAACATTATCTCAGCTACTGTTGAACCTAGAAGTCTGAAATTATTACTACATAATCACTTGGATTTCTTGTATATACTGAAACAATTACTTGATGTACAGAAGATTTACAGGTGATAACGTAGCATCAAATAAAAGAAAAATTTACTGTCAGGTAAATATAAAATATCTCTGTAAGTAAATACTTTTGACAAAAAACCGTTATTTCGATATTGTTGCAGCTTGTCCGTTCACATAGAGTAAAAACTTTATCTCTCTATCTCCAGTAGTATGTGAGAAAATGTTCGCTGTAGCAGGCATTATTTAACATTATGATGATAGGCGATACTACGGTCGCAGGTTCGAATCCAGCCCTGGGGATGGATGTGCGTGATGTCCTTATGTTAGCTAGGTTTAAGTAGTTCTAAGTTCTAGGGAACTGATGACCTCAGATGTTAAGTCCCATAGTGCTCAGCGCCATTTCTTGATAGGTGATTCTAAATCCCATTTCAGGCGATGCTGATAGAATCGGATTAGAAAATTGGACAGGAAAAGCATTAGATGAGCTCTGCGATTTGAGAGCAAAATAACTCATGTTGCCAGAAGTAGGGAAGGCTATAAATGCAGATGTACAATAGCAATCATTTTTGAATAAGAGAAATTTGTTAAGATCGAACATAAATCTAATACAAAGTCTTTCCTGGAGATATTTTATGGAATGTGGCGCCGTATGGAAGCAAAACGTGGACGATAAGCAGTTCAGTCATGAAGAGAAGATTTTCAAATATGATGCGACAACGGAATGCTGAAAATTGAACAGTAGATTGAATAATTAATGAGGAGGTACTAAATCGAATTTGGGAAAATAACAAATTTGTGACATAACGTGACTAAAAGAAGGACTCCGTTTATGGGACACATCTTGAGGCCTCAAGGTATCGTGAATTCCGTAATGAAAGGTGAAAAAGCTGTAGAGGCAGGTCAGATTCGAATACAGTAAGCACATTTAAATTGATGTTAGTTAGTGTAACAATGCAGAGATGAAGAGGCTTGACAGGATAGAATAGGATGGAAAGGTGCATCAAACCTGTCTTCGGGCTGAAGACAATAACAACAATTACAACAACAAAACAACAATGTGCCTTGTGAATTGCTATGGATTATTTATAATAACCTTCATGAGGGACTCAACACATTGTGAGGTAGCAGTCAAAATCTATGACTTCTTCAACAAATATCTACACTTACAAACAAGAGTACTTTCTGTTTACTGTTTACCAGTTTTTAAGTAGAGGTTTTTCAATGGAATACAAGGAACCGACCAATACAAATGATTTTTAAGTTTTAAATCAAACTTACTTTGGTAAATGTCAGACATTTTATGTTAACGAACAAATGATTAAAAATTTTTGCTGCTACATACTGAACTCATGTCTGATCCACTGACAGTTCTAGTAATAGGTAATAAGTGTTATTTTCTGTCTAGTATTGTAAATATTGATATCAGTGTCCTTCTCAAATTGTGATGGACTACTTATGACGACTTTCAGTAGTCAAACTATGTACTGGAATGCCGCATTTAAATTGCCAACTATTGAACACACAAAAATTTAGAGCCTTCTATTATATTTATGAACTCTTGCTCATGTGCTAAATCGATTGTTTGTATGACGCTATTTGTTGTACACAAATGAATACCGTGTTTTTTTATTTATGGGGAGTTCATTTTCTGAGAACCATCTCATAATTATTTGAAAAATATCATTTGTAATCTTTTTAATTGCTTTGTCTCTAATGGGAGTTACTAAAGCACCAGTGTAGCAAAAAGTAGCAACTGCTTGGTCAATCTTAAGTGTAACGCCATTCACATATATCTGTAATACAATTGGACCCAAAATTGAGCCCCGTAGGGCCCACTTTGATATTTTTCTCCAGTCGTTAAAATTTTCTAGCCATCTGATGGTGCTTCAATTATTTAGAACAACCTTTTGTATTCTCTTTGTTAAATATGATTCGAATCAACTGTGCAGGAAACCGTTCCAGGAAACTTGAGTTTTTATAAGAGAGTAACATAATCTACAGACTCAAATGTTTTGCAAAGATCACAAAATATACCAACTTGCGAAATTTTAATATTTAAGACTTGCATTGTTTTGAGCTCATACTATCTGAGCATTATCTGTTGAGTAAGCCTTCTGGAATCTTAAGGCTGATACGGCAAGTAAACTGTTTCTATTTAAGTGCGAGACCACTCTTGACTGCACTACTTTTTCGAAAATTGTGCAAAAGAGGCCGGTAAGGAAATTCGGTGATAATTGCTTAAAGTCTGTCTTATCGCCTTTATTATGAAGAAGTTTAACAACTAAACTCTTCATTTGTGGGGCCATATTGTCCCGAGTTGCTTTACAATTCAACAAGATATTTTTGTTCCAACGTTACAACTACAATAAAATGCGTGATTTTCTCACCAGACGCCTTTCTCTTTAGGGAAGTAAAACATCACCAGTGGTCTGCAGTCAATAAAACTGCGTACATTTTTAATTATACAACAATGATGATGCTTTACTTCAATAGAGTGAAATGTGTCTGGTGAGAAAAACGTGTATTTTCTTTTACTTGTGACGATAGATCAAAAACTCCCTCAGAAGTTTAACAACTGTATGGTTTAAGCTACCTAGAAAACTTCGCTGTGCCAGCGATGAACTATATGTATTGCTAAGGACCTTACTTATTTAGCTGGAACAGCTTTCCAGAATTCAGTTTGAAATGCCATCAATATCACATGAGCTATGGTTTGTAGAATTTTTAGAACTCCATTAATTTCAGTGGAGGACGCTTGTGTTATTTCAAGTTCCTTTGAGTTTTGGTATGACATTTTAAACAGATTCTCTTGCTTTTTAAACTGAACCATTTAATCCTATATTTCCTGTCGCATTGTCAAATGTACATGCAAATTTTGAGTTACCAGTCACAACATTGTCATTTAGTTAAATTGTTCTGGTATCTTGTACATTGACTGACTATCCTGTGTCCCATTTGACAACATCCCATACAGTTTTAATCTTCAAAGCTGCAAATTTCTTTCTCTTAGGATGTGCACACTCTTGGAAATACTAATGACTATCTTAAAAAACTACACTATTTTATGCAAGTCATGTCAGACCTTCACTTACTGTGACCTTTATAAAAATTTCCCTATTTGTCTTACATGAGGTTTTAATGCCCTTAGTTATCCACGACTTACTTGTGCTTTTAACAAATCTTATGGTTAACATTTTAGGAGAGCAGGTTTCGAACATTGGCACAAATTTACTATGGAATAAAGTGAATTATAGTGTTAGCATCTCTTTCTATGTATACCCCGTCCCACACTACCTATTTTTAACTTACCCCAAAATCATTTTAGCCTATTATCATTAATAAACATCATTGCTTTATAGAAACATGCATCAGCGCTGTAAGGTGCCGCATTGTTTATTTCTTCTAATTATGCATCATGATCACATAGTTAATTAAAATAGGGTAACACATTAATTGTGTCTATAAAAGTGTTATCAGTTACTGTTCTACTACGTATCTTGCTGCACAAGTTGGAAAAGTACTGAAATTGTATGGAACACCAAAACGATGGTTCTAGTTCACTTTTCTTGTCTGTATCTTCTAAGAAATATACTTTTAAATCTTCACAAACCTCTGACTCTTACTTCTTGTCTCTTGCTCAATATTGCATTTAGATTTCTCATAAATACCTGAAAGTTTCCTAGAGGGTACTTACAGATTGTTGCAACTATCAGAGAAGTATTCCGCAATAACAACTCACAAGCACATGCTTGTAGGTTCTGATCAACAGAAAAGCTGTCTGTTTCAAATTTTTTGACTTTGTGTTGAACTTTTACATGTTTTCAAACTCCTCCTTTATTCCATGTAAACTCTGCAGTAATGTTAATCCATAACCTCGCATATATAACTTCTTCATGCCATACATTTAACGAGTCAATCCGCTTAGTTACAGAGCGCCTCAGACTAAACCTCGTCCGAAACATCTTCCACTTGGCCGGAATTGCACCTTTTCCCATAAAATGTAGAGGGGCAGGAGAAATAGAGCAAGCAAACTGAAACCCAAAATACTTGATGTACAATTATACATTTTCCGGTCGTCGCCTTAAGCGTATGAAAAGTTTTTTTGCACCGAAAGTTTCCATTTGTAGTGAATGTCGATGTAAGACGTATTTTCCTGTGGAAAGGAAGTGCTTCTAGGTAAGCGGACCTCACTCCGAAGGCAGAAATTAACTACAGTTATCACATACTCTGCAATACTTGAAGAGTTCTTAATAGGTTAAGAACAGGAACCTGAAGGTGCAGAACAAGTGGTTCAAATGTCTCTGAGCACTATGGGACTCAACTGCTGTGGTCATTAGTCCCCTATAGCTTAGAACTACTTAAACCTAACTAACCTAAGGACATCACACACATCCATGCCCGAGGCAGGATTCGAACCTGCGACCGTAGCAGTCGCACGGTTCCGGACTGCGCGCCTAGAACCGCGTGACCACCGCGGCCGGCGCAGAACAAATCTAGTCTCTTGGAGGTAAGAGCACGATGTTACTTGATGCTGTGGAGCAATTCAGACACATTGCCACTGACTAGTATGCCGAAACATGGACGAATTCAGTACCTGGGAAGATGATTTAAATACCGCCGTAAAGGGTGAATTCTGGAGCGATAAGGCGTGAAACTCCTCTACCGGACACAGAAAGTACAATGAGTCCTGCATTTGTTACGTACTGCACTGTACACTGACGGAACAAATAGTGTAGCTCGTGATAAAAAGTGTACGATTTCATTCTGATAGTTGTTGCGTTGTCTGTGTTTTGTGTTTTGCACGATGTGAATGCATATTACAGCTCTTTTTACTGTTGTCAAAGTATTTTCACACAAATGAAGATAACCAAGGTAACAGCAATTACGTCAATATTCACTGCATTTTATTTGCAGAGTTCGTGTTCATGTAGTACACAGCGAAGTCTGGTAAGTCTAATGGAGTCCTGGCATTATCCATCAAATCGTTAACATATTTCGTAAAAATTTCAAATTTGCGGTAAGGTTTTATGAGACCAAACTGCTGAGGTCATCGGTCCCTAAGGTTACACACTATTTAATCCAACTTAACCTAACTTACGCTAAGGACGACACACACACCCATGGTCGAACCTCCGAGGCACGCGGAGCACGACAAGAGCCCTCAGACTGCGCAACTACCCTGCGCGGCAATATTTCGTAAACACTAACAGCAATATGGGTCACACCCGAAGCTGCTTTCGCATTTGACAGTTTTTTCTCTAAAGAGAAATGTCTTAACTACAGCTGGTGGTGATATAGACTGAGACGATAAAAGTTATGGGATACGTCCTGAAATCGTGACGGACCTCCTTTAACCTGGCGTAGTGCAGCGACTCGAAGTCTCAAGGACTCAACAAATCGTTGCAAGGCAGAGATATTGAGCCACGCTGCCTCTATAGCCGTCCGTAATCACGAAACTATTGCCGATCCACGATTTTGTGCACGAATTTACCTCTCGGCTATGTCCCATAAATGTTCGGTGGTATTAATTTTGGACGATCTGGTTGGCAAAATCGTTCGCTAGGACTGTACAGAATGTTCTGATACGGTGCACTGCCATTCATAAAAATTCCTTTGTTGTTTGGGAACATGAAGTCCATGAAGGGTTGTAAATGGTCTACAAGTAGCAGAACATAACAATTTCCAATCAGTGATCGGTTCAGTTGGACCAGAGGACACAGTCAGCTTACACCATTACTAGCCTGCACCAGCTTGCTGAGTACCTTGATAGCAACTTGGGTCCATAGCTTCGTGGGGTCTACCATCATATCTTACCAACTGGGACGCATCTGATCAGGCCACGGTTTTCCAGTTGTCTAGGGTGCGACCGATATGTTCACGAGCCCAGAAGAGGCTCTGCAGGCGATACCGTGCTGTCAACAAAGAACTCGTGTCGGTCGTCTGCTGCCATAGCCCATTAACGCCAGATTTCGCCATACTGTCCTAGCAGATACGTTCCTCGGACGTTAGACATTGATTTCTGCCATTATTTCACGCATATTTGCTTGTCTCTGAGCACTCATTACTCTACGCAAATGCCCGTGCTCTGGGTCTTTCAGTGAAGGTCGCTGACTGCTGCATTGTCCATGGTGGGAAGTAATTCTTGAAATTTGGTATTCTCGGAACACTCTTGAGACTGTGAATCTCGGAATACTAATTTCCGTAACGATTCCCGAAATGGATTGTACCATTTTTCTATCTCCAACAACTATTCCGAGTTCAAAGTCTGTGAAATCCCGTCGTGCGGCAATAATCACGTCGCAAACATTTTCAGAAGAATCACATGAAGACAAAAGACAACCCCGCCAGAGCACCACCATTTTATACCTTGTGTAGGCGTCACTACCGCTATCTCTAAATCTTCATATCGCTGTTCAGTGACTTCTGTGACGTTAGTGTATCTAATTGTTGTTTAGACGATAACGCTCGACTGAGCGGAAATGTGCTTTCGTGTTTTATTCGTGTAACGCCACTGCTTTCTACACTTTCAAATACAGTGCATTAGATACATATTTTCTTATTTATAAGTTTCTATTTGGTGTTCTAGTTTTTTCTCGAATTATGGCTAGTGGTGTAATTAATTACAGAAAAACAGCAACTTGCGAACCTCATTCTTTAAAGACTCGACCTCCTTTGTATAAATCGTGTCGATACTCTACAAATCAGTTATGAATTAAATATTTAACGCCAAGCAACTGCATTCTGTACGCTTGAAGATACTGAATTCTAATCATATTGTTTTTATTAGTTAAGAATTATTCACCTGGAGAATAACACAAATGTTTTTGAGGCATCTCAACGTTCATGATGTCATATCTATTGAACCATGTTTCGCACAGTCATATGATTTTGCAAGTACGTTATTTCGTATAGTGGATATGTCTGCAAGATGTGTTGTGAATAGAGTTACTAGCAAAGAAGTAATAAATTAAAGAATAGTGCTTGAAACAGCAGTTTTACTGCACGAAAGGCGAAAATTTAAGCGATAGACATTTTTCTCTTTATTATTTTGTTGGGGTATTTGAAACGGTTTGAAATCGGTAAGTGCTATCATTCTCAGATACTGAATGATTACAGGGTGCCATCAAAAAGTAACTGGAACGTTTGTTTTTCTTGAAGAATTTTTATTTATTCATCATAATCCGCTTTATTTCCTTCAAAGTAATCTCCTTCAGACATAATACACTTGTGCTAGGACTTTTCCCACTTCTGGCTCACTTTTCATTATGGAGTTCACTTCCATGAGCGGTTCTGTTTTATCTCGTCAGTGGTGGCAAAACGACGTCCGTCTATAGTTCGCTTCGACCTCGAGAATATAAATAAGTCGCAGAGGGCCATGTCTGGCGAATATGTTGGCCGTGGTAACAAAACGATTTTGTGTTTTCCTAAAAAATCACGGACAAACATTAAGGTGTGAGCGGGAGCATTATCGTGATACAAATTTTCGTGAGTGGTTTTTCCTTAATTTTGGTCATTTTCTGCGGATTTTTTGATGCAAACGGCACATATCTTCCTTTTAGTATTTCTTATTGATCTTACGACCATTATTTTTAGGTCTTGGTCCTTCAGGCAGTTTCCATTGGGACTATTGGCTTGGGCCTTAGCATTGACGTCATGCCAGTACATCCATGTTTTGTCACCTGTTATAATCTTTTCTAGAAGTTTTGGATCGTTGTCGACTTCGTTCAGCAATTCCTGAGCGATGTATACGTGACGTCGTCTACGGTCAAAATCCAACAATTTCGGAACAAACTTTGCTGCTACGCGTTTCATGCCAAAAAAAAATCCTAAACATTGCTTGGCATCAGCCAAAAGATACATCGACGCCATCAGCATTCTCTCTCATTGTGATTCAACGATTTTCCACAACCATTTAATTTGCTTCTCCCACATTGCAATCAGTAATTGAAGTGCTAGGGTGTCCAGGGCGGTCGTCGTCTTCAACGTCTTCTCGATCCACTTTGAAACGTTTATACGATTTAAACTCTTGTCTACTCCATAATAGGTTCACCAGAAACCAATTAACATTTTAAATGCTGTGCTGCAGATTGTTCCATTTTTGAAGCAAAATTTAATGCAGATTCTTTGATCCATCTTTTTTGAAAGTCAAAATTCCCCGACCTGTCGGAAACAAGTATAGTCTTTTTAGACTTTCAGTAATAAACTAAATATTCAAATCAGCTAAATATGAAAACATATATAAGGGACATGAAAAAACGAAAATCTGATGTAGCGAAACTAAAAAGTTCCCGTTACTTTTTAATTGTACCTCGCATAGTCCGCCTTGGTAAACGCAATTTTTCTGTTCCAATACTCAAGCATGTTTCGGAGAAGTTTCTTCATCTTCCGCCGGTTAATTTGGGTTATTTGTGCGCAGTGAGTTATTATGCCCCAAGACATTAACACAATTTCTAATGTATAATACTTGGCTTATTGTGTTAAGCATTTAAGGTACGATTACGGCTTTTAATTTGTATATTATGAGAGCAATTTAAATTTATAAATTAAAGTTTTTTGTTGCCTTGCCCATGGAACCCGTTAGATAGGCAACCTCTAACAGGGACCGTGTTTCCTTTTTAGCCCATAGTGATACAGACGAATGTGAGTGAGGCTAACGACCAAAATCTGTGTAACTTATTTCAGGTGGCAGTTGATGATGTTTTCACAAGGAGAAGATGAGACTGACTGAGGATGAAAGTCAATAGTAGGCAGTTATTTCCAGTAGAGTGGTTTGTCAGTGTTCAAACAAAAAGAATGAAACAAGGGGCTGCCCCATTAACACCGCTACTAGGTAGATCCAGTATCAGAATGTGTTTAGCCGTCGTTAAACGTTGTTTGCTACCAGACCATTTTGTTTACGGTCCTGAACATGTAGTGAATCTTACAGGCGTTTCATTATCTGGCCCTGAACGGTAAGAACACCGACCGTTCATTTCAGTGGTTAACTATAACAAGCAACCAAAGCATCACCTGCCATAGTAGGGTAGGAATCCTGTGCTGAAGGCGGCGTGCACTTTAGGAAAGCAGTGTCAGCCGCCCTGGAAAAATAAAACGCGTTGGAAATCTTGAGAGCAGAAGCGCGTGAGTCCTTCTTCCATATAAGGGGAAGGCAGCTGCTCATCGAATTAAACTGGTTGCCACCGCAAGGAGATAAGCGGTAGAGGGCCGGCTAGAGTGATGTACGGCACGGCGCGACCCGTGGAGGCAAAGCGAGCAGCGTGGGCCGGGCTATCGACTGCCGGCAGCCCTACGTCTTGCGGACAAGCGGCAGATAGGCAGGCCGGCGCGCCAGATATCTACCCGCACCCCACGGCCCGCTCTCAGCTATCAGTGCGAAAGTCCGTCTCCTGGCATCCAATTTATCAGGACGAAGTCAAAACATTACTGCCCTTCTCGTCTGCCAGCGTCAGAGCGGAAGACGCTGTCTAACCTCTTCGCAGTTCACTGCAAAAGGGTTACATTACCTTTGCCATACTAAAGAGTTACTGATCAACACGTGGTTCCACTTTACTCACGAAGTAGTGACAAAGCAACTACTGGAAGATATTCTGTACTTCACACTCGAAATACACTGCGTTGCAATTTAAGATAACATTAGATATTTTAGATCTAAACCTGAAATAAAGGTGATTAAATTTTCAGTTAGGTTGAACTTAAGAAATCCATTGTCCTAAGGACTTAGGAGACACGCGCTTAGCCGGAGATCTTACCACTTCAGACGCTCGCCGCGGACAGACTGACCTGGGCTCCTACCGAGCGTGCTTAACAGACACAAACGGAAGTGACCAGAGAGGCAGCTTTCTACACCAACATGACAAGGGAAGGACCATACTAAGAATAGAAACCTCTCTGCTTTTAGAAAGCGTAGCTACCTGTTCCGACGTTGGTCCTACTGTTCTCTAGCAGACAGGCTTGTCTGCTACCATCAAGCATGCAACTAGAAATGCATTTGCTCATTCATCCTCTCACACAGAAGGGCAGGGGGATGACAGTATCTTATCATATACAGTATATAAAAGAAAGCGGATGTAGGTTCCGTATGAGACTGTGTGACATGAATTACATATAAACTGTGTTTTAAAGTGTAGTAGTGTGACAGATCGTTCTTGTTTATGTGTAAAAGTAACACGTTTCACTGTCTCCTCCCAGATAGTCAGAAACACCGCAGTAAATTTAGAAGAGGAATTTATCCCATAAATGACAACATATTTAAGAAATTAACATGAAAGGAGTCCAACAGAGGCCTTTGAAGATAGATTATTCAAAAATACGTGGAGTAACGGGTATAAGGGCAGATACTTTTATATGTGGGCCGGCTGCTGTGGAAGAGCGGTTCTAGGCACTTCAGTCCGGAACCGCGCTGCTGCTACGGTCGCAGGTTCGTATCCTGCCTCGGGTATGGATGTGTGTGATGTCCTTAGGTTAGTTAAGTTTAAGTAGTTCTAAGCCTAAGGGACTGATGACCTCAGATGTCAAGTGCCATAGTGCTCAGAGCAATTTGAATTATTTTATATGTGGTTTCTTTATATGTACATTCATAAGTGTTTTGATTGTTTTTTCCCTGTGTCGAACAGTCTTCCCACGAGAAAATCACAAGCGTTACATGTTGTTTTGTGCATGGCCGTAACTGCACCACTATGTGGACAACACCTGTCACTGCAGATGGCTTGCTCCTGTCCCTTGTTCTTCGAGGTATTAACCAACCTAAAAACATACTTCTCCTAATACGTACAGCTATTAGTCTGCAAATAAAGTAAATACTGAAGCAATGATGTTGAGTACACTGTCCTCAGCCACCAATATAAATGTCCTCAATTATACCCATTACACCCTGTATAGATGTGGGTGTTAAAGAAGAGTGAATAGCACTACACACAGAAAGTTGGGACACATATATTACGTTTCGGGGAAAGGGGGCGTAACTGGACGACGACAGAAAGGGTACACGGCCACCTGTTAAATTAAGCATGCCCATTCTATTAACAACCATGCCACTCCTGCACCGATGCCGGATAAAGGAATAAGAAAAAAAATAAGAAATTGACAAGGTGAAGTACGAGTATTTGAGTCGTTTTTGTGCTCAGGTATTCATAACAAATAATTTTGTGAAGCAAAAGTGTGAGGCGGTGCGTTTTGGCACGTTGAAGTCAGCGGACGGATACAAGGAGCAGCTGTTAGTAGCAGACAGCAAAATAATTCCTTGGAAAACCGTGTTAGGCTAAATGTCGTAGTAAGTCCTGAACAATTTCAGGTGAACTAACCAGATAACTGAAATATCCGTGTCGTGAAATAATTGACAGAAATTGATTTATGTGTGTAAACAGAACGACTGAAACTTGACGGAAGGTGACTGAGGAGGCACTACGAACTTGCTACAGTTAAATAAATTGAGCCACTATTATCATTTTAGAATAATAATAAACACCTACTGTACAGCAAATGCTGAATACTGGCAAACTTTCGTAGCCTACAGCGCACACACACACACACACACACACACATATATATATATATATATATATATATATATATATATATATATATATATATATATTTATTGTGAAGAGTGACTAATATGTTACTAACTATTGATCACATTGGTAGCGGATAGATGGATACTAACAGTAAAGCCGCCCATACTCTCCCTGTACTTCAGAATTCATTTTTGGATCCAAATCACCATACAAACAATACTCACGGTGATGCATTAAAGCATATTCCATCTTCTCCTCACAGACCCGGCACCCAGCATTTCTTTAGGCAGTAGTCTCATAACTTCCAATGCACCTTCTGCAGATGAGCCTAAAAATATTCGCATCCATTTTATGGAATAAACTCAAACTCCGGCCGAACAAGCCTTAGAGAATGCAACGGTGCCGACCGACTGCTGTGCCAACCATGTGCCAGCCTCAGCTCATAAGGGTCAATAGATGCGGACATGGAGAGGCATGTGGTCATAAGATCCCTCTCATGGTCGTTGTCACCTCTTGTGACCGAAGCTGATACTTCTCACTGAAATAGCTGTTCAGTTGACCTCACAAGGGCTGAGTGCACCCTGCTTGTCAACAGCGCTCGGCAGATCCGGACGGCCACCCATCCAAGTGCTGGGCCGACAAAGCAAAACTACGGCGATCTGATGGGAACAAATTTTACAGCTGCGACTGGTTACAGTTCTCTGTACTTATATTTACAGTAATAATAAATGTAAAGTATTTCCCTATAAATACAGGATGCAATGCCCAGATTGGTTTAGGCACTGGTTGAAGCGTGTTTTTAAAGTAAGTATCGTTGTGAACTCCAGACGCTGCAGAACCGTGTTCGGCATTTGGGCACGAGCGCTGGGTACTGCTCTCTGTTGCCAACCACCAGACACCTTTACAGAGTCATTCGATGTGTTTACGTTTTTTTGTGAATACTTGAGATGCCTCATCCGACTGAGAATTCCGCCGACTGTGAACCAAAACAAAAGGCATGCCACGCCGTGTAATGGACTGTTTTGCTTCGTGCCAATGCCCGTTTACGCGTCGCCAGTCGCACTCAAGAGCTAATCGGATAATTTGGCTTGGGACAACTTGACCACCCTCCTTACAACCGGCTGCGGAAACGACCTTGCTGCTGGAGGAGACGTCTGCGACTGTGATAGTGGCTGGCGCATGCCCCGGCTGCGTGCTGGATTTGTGAACAGAAAGGCGGCCGCAGAATATGCTGAATGGATTGGTCGAAGCTGTTTCTAATGCTGTCTGTGGAAACCCGTCGGACCGAGGATGATGTAGGTGGAACAGGACAATACCTCAGATATCACACTCCGATCCCATATGATACCCCTGTCAAACACAAGAAAGAACAATGGTTTCTGAAGCTGAAAGGAGGAATATATGGTCTCTGCAGCAGATGTAGCCAATACAGCAGAGTCACAGGCGTCGAACATGCTGGAGCTTCGCTGGCACCTTTCCATCTTTAGGCAGGGAGCGATACGACGACAGACAAACTTCCAAAGCTTGGTTCCATGTACAGGTGGCTCGGGAATTGTCCATCTGTGATTAAAACGTATTTACAAAGCGTTCCGTTTCACCATGCGACTGCGAATGGAAAGGCGCTGTAAGAACTTGCTGCATACCACTGTCTGTTCAAAACTGTTCAAACACTCGAGACATGAACTGCCTCTCTTTATCTGACACTGTCGGCTCAGCAAGCCTTCAACGCAGATACTGTGACTGATGTGGTAGACTTCACTGGAACGACGAAGGGAAGCTTTCTGTAGACATCGGCAACCACTAGCCAGCGTCCTTTTCAGTATGGCCCTACAAACTCGATGTTCAGGCTTTGCCAAGGTCCATCAGGATGTGAACATTCAAAGCACCACCGTGGAGGAGCGGATTGACACTCTGCAAACATTGCACACTGTGAAGTCATGACCTCTATTTGTGTATCCATTCCCAGACATGTGCAATGGCACCTCGTCAACTGTTTGGTGCGGGCAGTACCACAATGTCATTGGTGCAACAACCGTAAACTTCCCACTGGAGGGACTTCAAATCGCTCTGAGCACTGTAGGACTTAACTTCTGAGGTCGTCAGTCCCCTAGAACCTAGAACTACTTAAACCTAACTGACCTAGGGACAGCACACACATCTATGCCCGAGGCAGGATTCAAACCTGCGACCGTAGCGGTCGCGCCGTTCCAGACTGTAGCGCTTAGAACCGCTCGGCCACTCCAGCCGGCCTGGAGGGACTGACGGACCATGAGCCATGCATCGCCACTTTCGGTGTGCATCAGCAGGGCGCCCATCTGTACTGATATGGCACACTGAAGAACAAAGTAGCGACGAACCTCCAGGTGGTGGATCTCCTTCAGACTCCGTGTCTAACCACGCGGAACAAACTCGAGCACCATCTACAACGTCGGGTCCGATACCGTATTCTGTGCCACACGGAGAAATTTGAATGGAAAATCTTCCAAAATGCGATTTCTTCCGAAGAAATGTTATGACAGTAGTCGTTGGAGGACTCAAATGCAGCATCAGGGCCAGTAGGGATCGTTAACCTGGGGTCGGTGTTGTAGAGTTTTGTAGTGGGCTGTTATGATAGCTCGTACTGGAGATTGCACAAGAGAGGGGACCACTGTTGTAACGTCTGCGCTGTACATCCTGACAGAGGGTGGGACGACCCAAACAGAGCTGTCGGTGGTCTGTGGCCCATAAATAGAGAAAATCGGCCGCAGTACAGGTACTGATGGAATTGCATGACTCCATAAATGTTAACCAACACCACCTTTTCAAGTTGTGTAGGCTTTTCACTCTGCATGATAACATAGCACCAGTGCCATAAGATGAGGAACCTACTACAATAATGCCATTATTGCTGGGGCTGAAGTGGATAAATCACCTATCACTTAGCAGTGGGTCTTTCAGCCGCTGGAAAACGATCTGCCATTCGGCCTACCACATGAACAGACCGCCCTTACGGCGCAACCGATTTAGAGTGTCCGCGGTCTGAGAAGCATTCCGGATAAGACGGATATAATACGTTAGCTTCCCCATTACAGCGTGCTATTATGATACACTGGTTGGCGCAGGCAAATCGAAAATGGCCACTAAGTGTCACCATAGCAGATGGATGCCGGGCACATTTACCACGTGGCCAAGATACCCAGATTCAGTGAGAAAGAGAGAACACTTAGAACGGTTAGACGTCAGTCCCTCTTTAGGCAAAACTTGAAACAGAGCATCTAAATTTTGTAAGTATTCTATTGGAGTACATCCATATACATATATATCATCTAAATAGTTAGAATAAAAGGTACTCGCTACATCAACACCTCAAGGTACCAACGAAAAATAGA
This sequence comes from Schistocerca gregaria, assembly GCF_023897955.1. NCBI lineage: Eukaryota > Metazoa > Arthropoda > Insecta > Orthoptera > Acrididae > Schistocerca > Schistocerca gregaria. The sequence goes on along the minus strand of NC_064926.1, from coordinate 313,641,478 downwards.
TGGGGCAGCAGAACTATTGAATGGTAGCCGCTGAAACTGGAATAATGTCTTGTGTGTGTGTTGATCACAAAAATCTCCTTTGGCTCTTCATCTAAAGGCAGTTGCAGGTAGTTTTCCTGGAGATCGTTTGAAAAGAAATCACCTTCATGTAATTTGTCCATCATATCCTCAGGGATGGGCAACGGAAAAGGATCCACAACAGTTAGTGGGTTAACAGCTGATTTAAAATCTGCTTAGAGTCTCAACCTGCCCGACAGTTGATTTAAAATCTGCTTAGAGTCTCAACCTGCCCGGCAGTTGATTTAAAATCTGCTTAGAGTCTCAACCTGCCCGGCAGTTTAGTAAGGACCGCCAGAAGTGAAGCCCATTGGTTGGTCGACATTAGTTAGATGACTTTATAGTCCTGCAACCACTGCAACTTTGCGGCAGCCCCATCGTGTAAGGCGTAAGGGACAGGACGAGAACAATAACCTTGGCCTGTGCATGTCTTAATGTCACATCGACCTCGAACCCTTGGGTCACTCCTAAACTGTCATGGAACAGAGAACTGTACTTGTTACATAGTGCATTAGTATTGGCCAGACAGCCAGATGAATTAATTTTTAACACCTTCCCGTGAACTGACAGTGCAAAGTGGTCAAAGCTATCTCTGCCAAAAATGTTAGTAGTCTCACGAGAGCACAGCACATGAAATAACACTGTTTTAGTAGTACCACGGAAGGTGGGCGGTGAACTGCACACTCCAGGAAGTGCAATAGGTTTTCCATTTTTGCTGACAACGAGTTACGTGGTTCCTGCAGGTATGCGCTACCTAACTATTCATACATGGCGGGGTTAAGCAGCGTAACAGTAGTATAAGTATCTAAATGGAAATTAACGCACTTGTTGAACACTGAATTGTTATAATAATAACAATTATAAAAGGTGGCAATTTTATTTACGCACTGTCTTTTAAATAGATATGATGGTATCTGATACTCAAGTACTAATGCAGAGAAACATAATGATGATACTCTTTCTGTTAATACTTAATTAATTAACTTACGTCGTTCAGATATCGTAACGCTGACGGCGTTAAAATTTAAAGTTGTTCAGTCCTTGTTTTGTTTTCTTTCAATTGTTGCGAGCCAGCGATGGTGCAATGCTGTTCGCTTTCAAGTCTACCCATTTATAAAAATTAGCTCCAGGAAACACTTTTGTGATTACGGTTGCGACCCAGACGGTATTCGCGTAACTGTACTGATTAAGAGATATCGCTTCCGAAAGATGCAGGTTCAATTAAAGCTGTGTGCACTTTTGCGCGTATAACGAAAATATTCTTAACTCGTCGCGTAACAAAAAGTAACATGTGAATCACAACTGTGGTCAAACGAAGAAAATATTTGAAGACATATATGTTCTTCGCTGTTATTCAGGACAGGTTTAGATTGAACACCGCGATTTTCAGTCTTTAAAAATCACAAGACGGTACACTTTAGAGATATTTGTTTTGTGTAACTTGTATTTACCTTTTCTTATACAATATGGTGACTGTCCGCAAGGATTATCTCTCTCTCTCCTTTTTATAGCCTGTATACATTCACATTTCATACATCGATTAAGAAACTTTTCTGTCTCTACCGACCAGTACGAGAACAAAATCCGCCCAGACAAAATGCCTTTCATAGAATCAGTTCTCACTTAACAATCATATATAGTTTCGCATTACAAACAATGCTAGTTTATTCCGTGCACTGGAAAGTCTTTGATTCACTGAGCACAAAAATTAAAATAATAAAATTAAAATTACATTTTTAATATCGTCAATTCTTCTTTATAGCATGAAAGTAAGATTTGACATCGTCGTAATATTATTTTTTTACCGTTGTAGCACTATAACACATTTAACTGAACATACAACTTTGTAGACTGCCGACTGATAAGTTCAGAGTTCGTGTCCTGTCCTGGTAATCTGAAGAAACAACGACAGGATAGGCCAACCGTTGCGCAGCAGACACGACATACACCTCATCAGAGTCACTGTCCGACATGGAATGTGAAAGCTACCCAACACCATCTACACTTAAACATACTGACTGTTTGTGGCCTTGTTTGCCACATGGGAAACACTTGGCTTTGCGGTACGGACACTGTGCCCTGTCACGTGTTGGCGAGCAACGCGGGCAAGACTTCCGTGGTCGTGCAGGCTCCACCACAACCTGACAGTGCGACTGGTTTACACTTGATCTAGACGTCGTACGGCACCTGACCTGAGCGGGGGTTTGGCTCCTAAACTGTCTTACTCTTGACAACAGGTACTGCAACTGCTTGTAAACATGATTTTACATCGACAGTGTGCTATGTTAATTGACAATATTGTTCTAAGATCAGGATCTGCATGATATAATATTGCTTCATGAATACGGGAATCAGACACATTCTGAGTGATCTCATCTCGCTTACAACTCCCCTGGCTGCTGTTTTAATCTCAGAAACTTCTAACGAGCAGCTTGTGTTTGAAAATGATTTTACAGTTCGTCATCTATGTCTCGTAGGGAATCTCATGAGTTGAAGATCTGGAGACAGTTTTACTACTAACGGGAGTATGTCTGAGTCTATGGTGAAGAAAAAATAGTAAATACACTGGTTACCAGTTATGGCATAGGCTTTGAAATGCGTCGTCAACTGCACGACATAATCAGCCCACTCTTCGCTTTACCCCAGAAGCTCTCTGAATTTAGTCGCTTGAACTGTTTGTTGTTTCCAATTGAACAGGCTGAGGCGGCGGTAGTGATGCTACCACAGTTCCTTGTAATAATTGTTCCATGCTTTTTCCCTGCAATTCTATGACACGTCCGGACACGTCCGGAAGGTACGTCATGAACACTCAATACAACAACACTCACAAACAGAAGAACAGCACAGCTGCAAGAGAGAGTTAGTTACACGATATGCCACAGTAAGCTAATCGCGAGCTGCATACTCGGCGTCAGTTTAGTTTGATGTGTCAGACTTCTTAGACGCTGAGGTGGCTAGTAGTAATACAGTTAATTAGAACACTCTGATTAAGTAACACTTTATTAATTTCAACAAAACTTACGTTTGTTCTCCAGGCTCAGCTGTAGCTATCTAACTGAACGCGTGGACTTCAGGTATAGAACGCACTGAATGAGCAACGAGTACTGAGTGGCGAGATGATATAAGTTCAGAATGGCCGTACTGTGAATTCACTACAGACGCTAGAAACCACACGTTCGTAGACCCTTGTTACACAAACAATCCTGTTGGAAGAACAGGCGCAACTGAGCGTTATACCAGAGGTTGAAAATACCGCTTCAGTTGTAAATTTATTTTATTATCACTGCCTGTTTCGGGCTCTAATAAGCCTATCCTCAGGTGTCGCAACTGTGCTGTGGCCCCAGAGCGACTGAGGATTGGCTTATGAGAGCCAGAAATCGGTCGTGATAATGAAATAAATTTACAACTGAAGCGGTATTTTCCACCTCTGACTTGTAACGCAGTTCTGATAGCGTTGGCACGTAGGCGTAGTTCACAGGAGACGGAAGTCTCTTCATTCCCAGATGGCTGACATGGGCTGTGCCACGGGGAGGAGGCAGCACAACGACGTTACTCAGACAGGAACATCCTGGAAGCGGTAGGGTTTCGACCTCGAGCAGAACTGTCCTCCTGGCCTCAGGCGACGCTATTTCAGAGTAGAGGCGTTACGGTGGCATCTCGGAACTACGGGAGGCACGACTTCTTACTAGTGTCTCAATCCCCTCTCGTGACACTGATCTGTTGTCCAGTACTCTGCGGTGGTCGACACTTCTTGCATTGCTCCCGATACTCGACGACACCGCAATATTATTGCCATTTTTTCTACCTGTCCCCTATGCCTGTGCTGTGGCGTTCAACTCGGAGAGGTATCCAATTCGAACCTGTTTGTATGAACACGTTTTCTTCGCCAGTATTTGGCCGGGAAGTGGAGCGGAGGTGGTGAGACGAAGTTTCTGCTCACACGACGTAATACCAACCCCTTGACTGAATGCCAAACCTCGCTGAAGTGTATCTTTGAGTGAGGATATGTTACTCTGTTTGATGGTGATCCGTTCATAAGATGGGGCGTCCGTCTCGGTGGCCTTTCTTGCAGTATTCGTAAAGCGTAGGCTATTTGTCACCATCGAGTTTTACCGTCTTCCTTCTCTCATCACCATCATACAACACAAACATAACACCAAACTATTCCTGTGCTAATTATAATCATCTACGTTCAACAGATACACCTAAGATACAGTTCTCACACATTGCGAGGAATGGAGACGACGGAAGCATATATTTACCGATTATGCTGTTGAACCTCGCAACACCGAAAATCCATATGAAATACTTTCTGTACCATGAAAAATGTTTCGCCTTTTAATATCCCATGACAACTTCTTCTGTACTTCTGATTCTGAGTATGTAAACTGTATTACAGAAGCTATCGTTAATACACATCAAAAAAAGTTTAGCATCACCGGAGTTCCGAGAGTTACGGCACCTGTACAGAAAGTTGGAATAGAGATCAACATAAACATCATTTCCGCCCTTTTTATTGCTCATGAAATCCGCACATTGCATGTTGTACTACGATACAGTAAGACCTTCATAGCAGTTGTTACAGATTGCTACACACACAGGTACACGACGTGCTGTGGCTGCACGAAGAGCATTGTTCAACATTGTGTGGTTCTCCGAGCCATATCAGTAGGTAGTGGTCATCCACTGCAGTAGTAGCCCTTGGGCGGTCTAAGCTAGGCATTTCATCGACAGTTTGTAACACCATAGCTCTAATACTCCAATGATTTATTTTGGCTTTTGTTTCATTTAATATTACATCGTTAAGCTTCTGTAAATGTGTTTGTTTGAATCGATAACATAAAATTGTATACTCCTTTCTTTGTAAGAACTTCGATGTCATGATGTGATTCTATGCAATGTAGTGTATCTGTCATTTAAATTCTTGTCACATTTGGAGGGAACAAAACTTACTGTATATAATTGTAATTTCTGTGTGAATAGTTTTTTGTACAAATGTCAATATGTGCCAATATTCTGTTTTATTGAATGAATTTGGTTGCTGTTATGTAAATTGCTGATCCTCACTTAGGGTTCTTAGTTAGTGTGTATGTAAAAGGTGTTGTGGTTCCCGTCGGGAACAGAACTGTGTAGCGCGCGCAAATTGTTGTTGGCCTAGGTAGAAAACGTGGAACAAGAGTCAGTCGGGACGAGCTACAAGTCAGGGACGAACTACCAAACTGTGCACTGCCATGTAAATGATGCATATTGTGCTGGTTCCGAGAGAGGCATTTTCTGCTCGTTTCCAATGCCTCGGATGGATGGATAAATAGCTGGAATTATTCTGGAATTTGTATCTATCATCGCCACCAAGAAATGACAGAGTCCAGCAATTCTACCTGCAATACCACATACCGACATGCAATCGCCACCACATTGCGCAATCACTGTAATGGAGCACTATAGCAATGTACAGTGAAGGATCAGCTTAACGGACGTGTTAGTGTGCACAAATATGAGGTAATTTATAACTGAGTTTATCTACCTACCTTGATTTTTCTCCTTATCATAACACCTCTCAGGTTCTTCTCCGTTTGAACTAAAGTGATTTCCGAGTGTCCTTACTGAAAGACCATTAAAGCCCAGTGTTTTTGCTAATTGATGCTTCTTGAACATAGTAAAAAGAAAGTTAAAGTGGCAAGACAGTGAGTTACGGTTAATGATGCTTGCCGAAAATAACTTTCCTAGTAAAACTGCTTATTAATGTGTTGTTACCAACTTCAAATTAAAAGTTCTTAAGACTGAGGCTTATAAAGTTTTGCTTAGTAAATGATCACATTACTGGCTGTTGTGAATCGCAGAAGGTGAGTCAGTATCTTAAATATTTGTTAATTTTGTCTCTCACTGTAGTAAAAGTGGAAAACTGCAGTTTTGAAACGTTATATACTCATGTTTGCTAAGTGTTTGTCTCTCTTGTGTATTAGAAGTGCATATTAATAATATAACAGGATCCACAGTTTGTCTATTGCGTTAATGCTAGGTAAAAAGTAATGGGAAAACCACTAATTATGAAAAATATTATTTCTTTATTCAAATGATAGTGAGAAGCAACCTGTTGGTGGATTACAATTAACTTTCATTTTAAATAGTGAAGTATTTAACTGAGAGAGGCTTAACCTATATCCAATTAATGATTCTGCAGTGAATAGTAATAATAACGTTATAAAGACCATTCAGTTTGAGTAAGCCCTGAAAGTAATAGTGTGTTTCGGTATCTGTTATAATTTTTCAAATAGTTTGTGCTGCTCTAACTGTTAGTTTCAATCTTACCGTAAACATGTGTATGTGTCAAGAGTTCACTGCACTCGCGTGTGACAAAGTATAGGTTGTGGTTATCCATTAAAGTTATTAATAACTATTTTCTTGAACGAGAATGTTAATCATTCTCTTGCCTAATTAGGCTGGCGACTGTTTTCTTTATTCGTTGAACAGTGCTGATAGGCAAAATTTTGTTTGTTCCTGTTCAAATATTTACGTAATTGTGACTTTCATTTCCGATAAGCCACCTCCGTTAGGTAAAAAGCGGTCAACATAACAAAATTCCTCTCAGAGGGTAACACTGCTCTGTTGCTTTATACCATTATCGCTTTAACAAGATAGTTTTAATTCACTACCTGCTTCCAACTTTAAGATTATGGTATAGCAGTAGCGGACGGTAGTGTTATAGGTTCCTGTCTCTCTGTATCTTCTCCATGTCGGAACAACATCGCTTTGGTTCATTCCGAGATGCCTGACCTCTTCCCTTGCTGAGAGCCCTTCCTGGCACAAAGTAACAATGCGGACGCGATCGAAACGCGGTATTGACCGTCTAGGCTTGGTGAACTACAGACAACAGGAGCCGTGTACCTATTTCCTGGTGAAATGACTGGAACTGATCGACTGTCGGACCCCCTCCGTCTAATAGGCGCTGCTCATGAATGGTTGTTTACATCTTTTGGTGGGTTTAGTGACAAAGGACATCTCTGAACAGTCAAAGAGACAGTGCCTGTGATACAGTATCCACAGTCGACGTCTACATAGAATATAGTTAGAGCACCTAAAGTTTCTCAAACCAGATCCCGCGGCAGATGTCTAACCATCTACGACATTTGTATCGTGTATGGAGAGGAGAGATGGAGAGGCGTGGGAAAAAAGGAAAGTTAAATACCCTCTCAACAGAGAAGTAGTTATTGGCTGAACAGTAACTTGCTTACAGATGGGAGGAAATAAATTTTGGTGTAGCTATCGTTGATCTTATCGGAGGCGATCTGTAAAATCCATGGAAAAAGCCGTCGAAATCAATGAAAACGGCCGATGCTTTGACGTCTGTTATCCAGTATATGGATCCATGCCTGCACAGATGGATTACCTCCACTCGAACCATTCCTACTGTCGTGTCGCCTGACCATGCTGGGCTTGTTATTTCCACGGAAGATACGGCATCCATTTAATTTTGGTCCGCTGCATACGATTCTGTTCATTGCGCGTGAAAATGCTTGTGGATGGCATTTTACGCTTGGGGCCTGAAGATGAGACAATTTGGTGTCGAAACTGGTAGCATGTTTCAAAAGAATAAACGACGTTGGTTTGAAATACAGCCGCTGGTTTTGTTATCATTATTCACGTACTTCGTATCCGACTGGAGTCCCACTTTCCTTGATGGATTACCAAAGACTACGTAAGTGAAGGACGATCACGTGATGGCCTGGTACAAGTCATACACCATCTGCACCGTTCCCAAACGAAAGGTGTGCTACTTTAACAGGTTCACTAACATTCTACAGCTCTGCAAACGATTGTCAAGTGCATGCCGGAGGGTACTTCCATTTCAACCTGTTATTCCACTTACATTAAGCGTTGGAAGATGGCTTAAAAGCTTTTGTGCACTATGTAATTAGTTTAATCTCGTCTCCATGATCTCTTGGGAGTGATTGGTAGATAGTTAAGTCTGAGGTTATTAATAATATTTTTTGCCAGGTCATTAATATACAACTTGAACAGCAAGTGTCCCCACACATTTTCCTGGAGCACACCTGAAGTTGCTCCTTCATCTGTTGATGAGTCTCCATTCAAAATAACACGCTACTTCCTCCGTACCAAGAAATAATCAAACTAGTAAAAACTTTCTCTTGGTACATGGTCCGATCGTACTATCTATTAATAAGCTCAGATGTATGTACCGTGTCAGATTGTTTTCGGATAAAGAAGGAGAGGCACACAGCAGTCAATCTAACTGACTTTATTCTTGCAAAACTGGATTTCGGCTCTAAATAGCCATCTTTAAAGCATTTTTGTTACAATTCAACAAACTCGCGGTAGTTCATGTCGCCATATGTTTTTAATGATATGTAGGCAAAAGGATACTGATCGTCTCAGTGTCCTTATAGCTATAGAGTAAGGTCCTCAAATATGACCCCCTTTTTAATTACCAATTGTAAATCCATTAAATTTCTGGAAGAAAGACAAGTGAACGTGTCATTATACACCGAAGTATATTTACTACATGTTCCAAGGTCAACGTCCTAATAACTCTATGAAAAATGTAAAAAAATTATGATAATACAAAAAATTGAGTTCCTTTATTTACGAGAAAGGTGATCCAAACATGGCCTCCGTGTATTCACTTTGACAGTTGGTAATAAAATCGCAAAACACATAAGAATTTAAAATAATTAGTTAATATTTGAAAACTCTCGAGTATTAATATTTAAGTTTCAAACAAAGAGTGCAAATGAATGTAGTTTTACGTGAAATTAGTCCATTATATTTTTCATAGCTCCACAAAAAGCACTGTATGCACCGAATCCATTTTTGTCCTTTGTTGTTCTGCTAATACAGTTTGTTGCATACTGGGCATTTTGCAGCTTCATCGTCAACACTTTCATCACTAACATCCACGTCATTATAAATTGAATCGAAATCTTCTTCAGCAAACAGAATCTTCAGAGGAGTCAGAGGAAGTAACTTTTCTTTCCCCCTTCGGTTTGCACTACCTATCTTCTTTCTTGCAGCTGGTTCCACCTTATCTTGCTTCCTCTGATGTGAATCCACAATGATATTTTTGTGAGGTGAGTCTTTCATAAGGGTAGCTAAACCTCTTCGGGTGGAAGTGCTCGATTCGATGAGAGACGCAGATCAGATATCCTTACCTGATATGATACGATTATCAAATTCTAGAACAGGGTCTGGATGCGTAAAATGTGAGTCGAAGACATTTTTATCCATGGAAAAAATTCCCATGTTGAGTATGTCGATAGTCGTTGACACATTTTCAGCTCTTGCGTAGGTGCCACCCATCAGAGCAACTATTTGATAATGTGTATCAATTCTATTTTCATAAGCATCCAGCAGTTTTCCAATTACTTGGGCATAATATGATTTTAATGAGAAGGTAAAAGTAAGGTCGAATGGTTGTATTTTATCATTGCATTTCGGATGCAGGCAAAATATGGTCGTTGACACATTTTCAGCTCTTACGTAGGTGCCACCCATCAGAGCACCTATTTGATAATGTGTATCAATTCTATTTTCATAAGCATCCAGCAGTTTTCCAATTACTTGGGCATAATATGATTTTAATGAGAAGGTAAAAGTAAGGTCGAATGGTTGTATTTTATCATTGCATTTCGGATGCAGGCAAAATATGGAAACACTATCTCTGCCAAGCTGAATAACGTCGATGATATGAGTGTGTGTTATGTGGCCATCTAAAAGCAGGAGCATTGGATCGTCTCTGGCCTGTTGGACAACGTTTATGAAGTGCTGGAACCATTTCCTGAGCAAGTCCAGCTGTATCCATCCAGAAGGATGAGTTGCTCTGATTGTACCTGGAGGAGTTCCTGTAGTAGTTCAGCCTTGAAGATCTCGTGTGGAAAAATCATCGTGGGCAACATCGCGTTTGAGGTGTGAGGTGTTGCGGCACACATATTCGTCCTGCTCTTGTTGGGACACAGCGTGTATCGAAAACACGGACCGATACCTGCACAAACTGTCAAACCACCACCCGAGCCAGAAAAGAGGCATGATTAGTACGCTCGTAACAAGAGCAGGACGAATATGTGAGCAGCAACACCTCAAAAAAGAAATGCAACACCTGGAAACTGTCCTGAGGAGCAATGGGTACTCTAAAAATTATATTAGAAGTGTAACAGAGCCAAACACTCGGCGAAGTAAGGAACCAGAAAAAGAAATGTTGTGTACGGCCTTTCTGCCATACATTCCCAGAGTGACGGACAGAATCGGCCGTATATTGCGCAAACATGGCGTAAAGACGATTTTCAAACCGACAAGGAAGATCAAAGAGTGTCTTAGATCGGCGAAGGAGAAAAGAGACCCACTTGCAATGTCGGGCATATACCGTATACCATGCACATGCGGAAAAGTTTACGTCGGAATGACTGGACGATCCGTCAACACCAGGATCAAAGAGCATAAGCGACTTTACAGGTTGAGGCAGGCGGAGAAATCGGTCGTGGCAGAGCACGCACTGAATGAGACCGACCACGTAATAAAATTCGCCGACACGGAAGTTCTGGCTGTAGAGAAGCACTATCACACGCGCTTGTTCAGAGAAGCTGTAGAAATACAAAAACACGCGAATAGTTTGAACAAGAAAGAGGAAAGCCTTAAGGTCAACGGGTCCTTGCTTCCCGTACTGTTGCGAACGACCGTTTGTAGGTAGCAAGAGGAGAACCGCACCGGAAATGACCGCGGAGAAGCCCTCGGACGTTGGCGCGCCAGGTACATATAATCTGCGCCCGCGAGCTCGGCTCCAGTTCACCACCGGCAATGGAGGGTGAAGCTTTGACAATGCCAGCCACTCGTGCTGGCGAAACGTCAGGAAAATCATTATATGAACGTCGGCCGAAGAACCCGAGACGGAAGCCAATAGGCAGTTTGTCAACAGGTGGCCACGAAAGCCTTAACAATTTTGTAAAGAAAAGAATGGTGACTACTTGTGATTAGAAAACTGGTTTTGTAATATTTATATTTCACAGTGAAACCCATTCTGTAGATAAAACGTAGCAAAAACTTACATTTGCTTGGAAAAGAAAACACAAGATTCCGAACCATCACAAAGAAAGCTTCTTGTTTCACACACTCTTCGTAGCTTACCAGCGCGCACTGGAGACGTTCACAGTAATACCGCATGCATATGCCACTTGACGGAGAGTTTAGATAGGGTAGTCCTTGGATTTCACTTTATAACTGTAAGAACATACGTGTATGGTACCATGAACTGCCGCGAGTGTGTTGAACTGTAACGAAAATGCAGTGAAGATGGCCATTATGGCCTATATCTAGATTTGTAAGAATAATAAATGGTAATGGGACTGCGACTGACTGCAGTGTTCGTCTCTTTCCTTACAGTCTACGGTCGCTGTGCTCATCGGCTCCTCAAGGAACCAAAGTTGGTTGTTTCAGGATGCCAAGTTATACTGGATACACTTCACAACTTTGATCCAAGTCTTTAATGATGTCACGTGAGAGAAGAGCGGGAAAGCTCGTGTTGGGGTTCGCTTGATCGACACCTGGATGACACCTGTAACCTCCCCCTTACTAATTGGCCTATCCTGCTTTCGACATAAAATATGACCGTGGATCTCATGAATGCCTAATGGATATTTTACTTGTACAACAGACCCTCCTAATAGAAAAGTCTACTAAAAATAAAAAGCAACTAAACCAAACAGGGTTATATTTTGGAATAATGAAACTTACTTTGTACATTTACTCACGAACAACACTGGACAGAAAAGAGGTACCACTCATCATGAATCCAAAAGTTACACTAATTAACGTAAAGGAAATAATTAACGGTCACCAGCCCACTAGGGTACTTTACTTCCAAAATCCTGTACAAGATGATGGAAAAGAAAAAAATGCATTATTAAACGTTGACGTGGCAACTGAAGATTGTCACGATGTTTGACACTAATTTTAAGTGAATATGTAATGATAAAGAAAACTGAGAAGCCACTCTTACGTTGCCGGCTGCTGTGGCCGAGCGGTTCGAGGCGCTTCAGTCTGGAACCGCGTGGTCGCTACTGTCTCAGGTTCGAGTCCTGCCTCGGGCATGGATGTCTGTGATGTCCTTAGGTTAGTTAGGTTTAAGTAGATTTAATTTCTAGGGAACTGATGACCGCAGATGTTAAGTCCCATAGTACTCAGAACCATCTGAACCATTTTTCAACTCTTACGTTATGTTTGTCATTGAATTTTGAAAAAAAAATTGCGGTTAAAGTGTGTGTTAGTATTGAACTTCGTTAAGTGAACATGACTTTCAGTGGCCTCAACGTAACGTCATCAAAGCAATTTAGAAAAAAAAGCAAGCACATTTACTTTGCAGTTACTTATTTTGCAAAAGGGATTTCAGACTATTGTCTAAACAACTGAGCCTTTATTTACTGACTTGAACAGAAATAAATAATAGAATACGTACCAAACCAAAGAGCTCGAAGATGTATTAAAATAAATAAAACTTCCGCACTTTTAGTTTGTGCATTTCTTTAGATTTGAATTTTTTCCAGTGATTCATTCTCAAACTTGAAAAATGAAATTGCTGCACTTTACTTATATACTGAATCCTCTGTTGTGCATCAGTTAATTGAAAGTAGACTGAGGCTAAAATTCTTAAAAGTGGAATTATTCATTAATAAACTGGCTGTAACTATTCAATTTGTTTCTTATGTCACACGGTTTGCATTTAAGGGAAAAAGAGGAACAAACACCCTGCTTGGTGACAACGGCTGAGGACAATGAGGACACAATCGCTCTGAGTTTAACTGATTATTATTTACATAAATTTCATCAATCAAATCACATTCAGTTGTGCTGCTGGGTTAGCCGTTAATACTTTCTACCGATGAACTGTCTTACTTCAATGCTCTGCATACGACGAATCTCGGAGCCGACGAAACTGTGTTGCTGGAACTGCTGCTGTTGTTGAAGCCTGTAGCATCTTGTGGAGCACGGCTAGTTACAGGAACGGGCAATCGTAATTAATACAGCCTCTCCCGCCTGTCCACTGTTCTCACTCCTGCTACAGACTTCTGGCCGGCGCGCGTACATGATGCCGCCGAAATGCTACACTCTACTGCGAGAGCGTTAACACCACACTTCCGCACACTATAAGAGCCGGAACCCTTCTCTCTCTCTACGCGCGCTTCAAGCAACAACTCCCTACCCAAAGCTATTATAACGCATAAGCACTTCTATTATCGTTGCTAGTCGATACAAATAACAATTCCATTGGCTTTTCCCCCGAGCTTATAAGTTTCACATTAAGACACAGACGAATACAATGAAATGCCAAAAGAATTCTACCCAAGTTTCCACATACAGTGAAGCAATGTCCTTACTTATTAAGATATACCATTTAAATTACAAATATTTACATACGATTCAGAAAAAAAATTGTATATTGGTAGCAGGTGACATGCATCCTGCATTTTCGTTGTTAAACACCGAGGAGGTAAATCTCTTCGAAACACGTCATTATGTTCGAGCTCAGAATGTGTTATAAGATTGTACAAGTGGATAGCAATAACTTCCGTAACCCTTCTTGGAGACGAATGTCACCAGTGCGTTCTTCCAACCACTGAGAGGGGGTTGTTCGAGAGATTTATCGTATATTATGGTTTAAAGAGGGAATAACTAGGAGTTCGAAGTGACCCAGCAGTTATAAGTACTTTTGCAGCTTCTCAACGACCCTAAAAATGGTTCAAATGGCTCTGAGCACTATGAGACTTAATTTCTGAGGTCATCAGTCCCCTAGAACTTAGAACTACGTAAACCTAACCAACCTATAGACATCACATACACCCATGCCCGAGGCAGGATTCGAACCTGCGACCATAGTGGTAGCGCGGTTCTAGACTGCAGCGCCTAGTACCGCTCTGCCACCCCGGTCGGCTCAACGCCAGTAAAACATCAGTTTCACTCATCTCTGTATTGGTCTGTGAATTAAATTTGTCCACTGAGTTTAATCAGGGCGCTACTGAAGTGACTAAGACACCAGAAGACATCTACAAGACTTGAAATCATATAAAGGTTTTACTAAATTTTCAATCGATTTATTCATGCACAGAGCAGTAGTTATTTTCCACATATAGTGGCAGCAATTGTCTTTACCTCTGCTGACATCCCGCTCTTTAAAAGGGTTGGATCTGGCTAACCAATTACATGGGACAGGACCTTCGAAGTGTATCCCATTGTTATCTCGATCATGTAGACAGTATTTTACAACACCTGACACTTAGATGATGAATGTGGCTTGACTTCACCTGCTGACAAGCGTTGATATATATCAACGCGAATTGGTGAAAATGTGTCCCCGAACCGGAAATCGAACCCGGGATCTCCTGCTTAATGGCAGACGCTCTACCCATCTGAGCCACCGAGGGCACAGAGTATAGTGCGACTGCAGGGACTATCTCGCTCACGCCTCTCGCGAGACCCACATTCTTACTTTATATGTCCACACACTACATTCTTAGTATCTCTACCCAACACACTCATTACTCGTGGAAGACTTTCTCACCAAGTCCCGTAATGGTTCCGGGAATATGTATGCATCCTCACAAAAGACGAAGGTCATGGCCGGTGTCGCCAGAACTATATACTTATATGGATACGGTGTTTGTTCTTTCGGACATATAAGTATAAAGTACATTATGCTCCCTACAATCAGTGATGGTGAGTCCCAGCCGAGGAAAAATGCAAGCACAAATTAAATCACCTAAGATAAAAAATATAAATATTTCACTTACCTTGAACGAAAACGGTTCTTGAAACTCCTGCTTGCGATTTCATTAAAGTTTTCTTTTGCTGGAAGCTTCCAAGTCCACATTTTTACAAACGAATGTTACAAAAAACGCAAATGTTTAAACCTAGCTGGCGCTCACTACGTATTCAGCACTATGAATCACTATGAAAAAAAGCTAGAGGTGGCATAGAGTGTCTTTTAACTAAATGAAACTGGTGTTTCCGTTTGGCACAGCAGAAATAAAGTCAATGAGGAATGTGATCACTACGAACGGTAGCGTGTCCGTGCAGACCTAGCCTGAAGCTATTTGATACAAGTGCCCTTAAGCTTAACAGAAAATTGGCATCTTTCTTGTTATTAAACATTTGCCATCACTAGATACGAAGCATGTTCAAGTTGCCTATCAGCAACCCAGGTTTTACGAGACTTCCCTAAATGACTTAATGAAAATTTCGGAACCATGCCTCTGAACCACATGCGGCCAATATTCTTCCTTGTTTTCCTCCAATCAAAGCTGCTAACTCGCTTCTTATACCGTCGCCAACGATGGAATTAAAAAATAAAAATTTGTTCTCTTCCTTTTGCTATCAGCGATGAAAATTATGTGTAAGCGGACTAAGTGCAGAAAGTCGCTTTCGAAGAACGCTATACTTAGAGCAGATGGTAAACAAGCCAATAGGTGTTGTTAGACGATCCAAGTGATTACTAAGCTGCAGTGCAAGACTTTAGGGTGAACGCAACATGTTGTGTCTCGGCCAAGTAACATAGCTCGATGAAACATGAACCATACATAGAAATAACTGCTGCAGTACGGTATAGAACAGGGGTCTCCAAACTTTTTAGTCCGCGGGCCATATTGACTCCTCCATGAAGTCACAAGGGCCAAGATCTACCTAGTGGGATTAAAGCATCTTAGCACTCCACGATCACCGTAATGTAAGGCTACAGGAAAGATGAAATCGCAAAAATCTAAGGTTGTGGGAATAGCTAGCACTGAAACGAACTACGGTTTTTATTTAATTACATAATTTTGATTGGTGGACGTACCTGACAGAAATTCTGGCGTATTTTATTATGGCAAATTTCACCGACAAAAAAGTATGTCACTGCACATTCTTCACGAGAGCGTCCTGGAAAGTTAACGAAATCTCAACATCATTGTTAGCAACACCATTACTGCAAGACGTAACAGAGGTAGAGTATATCAACGCATTGTTATTTCAAGCGGCGCAACAATAAGTTTAGTTATGTAGTCTTATAGCGAGTAGCAGAGCCAGAGCATATATTTCATAGCTCTGTTGCGTGATTGTGTCTATGTCGCGAGTCTCTCACAACTTTTTTTAGTGTTTTATATAGGCGAGACGACGAAGTGTGGGACAATTCATAGTTTGAATTCGAAGAGACAAGGAAAATCTGAAAATCGAAATACGTATAGCACGACTTGAGTATTTTTTCACTGTATTTTTTAGTGGAACTACAGTGTAATTGTGAGTATTTTATTTAGTAAATAAAATAAAAAATAAATTCACTGCATTTTGTTTAGGTAGACTACTCACTAGTTTAATTATTATTAAATAGCACAATTTTATTTTCAGGTTACAATCTTTTGTGAAGTAGAATTTTTTTAATGTAGAATTTTTAAAGAGCTGTGGTGATGTCAATATTTCGTGGTGGAGTCAAGCAACAAACCAATGTGTAGTATTTGCAATGAAGCAGTATCGATCTTCAAAGAATAAAATATAAAACGTCATTATGAGGCTAAGCACTCTCATAATTATTCCAAGTTTACAGGATTCGAAGATTAGAAATGTATGAGTCTCTGAAACGCCAGCTAAAAACCCAGCAGTTGCTGTTTAAGAAAGCAAATGCAGCAACTCGTGTGGCTCATTTACAAGCGAAACAGTGTAAGCCATTTACCGACGGTGAATTAATTAAGAACTGCATCATTGCAACAGCAGAAAAAATGAGTCCAGAAAAAGTAAATTTATATAAAAACATCAGTTTGTCGGCAAACACTGTGCCTCGAAGAATAGACGACATTGCACAAAATATATGAGCACAACTGCTTGACAAAAATCAAGACTTAGACTGGTTCTCTTTGGCCGTGTATGAGTCAACAGGTGTATCAGACACTGCTCAAGTACTACTTTGTATTCGAGGGATTGACAAAAATTATGAAGTGTATGAAGAGCTTCTTGATGTTCACAGTATTCACGGGACGAGCACAAGCGAAGCAGACAGTATTTTCATAATGATAGGAGTTGAATTCTGAAGGGAAACCATTCTTAGATGATAAGATTAAGTATTGATTTTTGTCATTAATTTCTTTTGTAATTGTCAGGGAATTGTTTCACTGTGTATTTAATTTAGAAATATTTCAGTCTATCTCAAGAGTTTGATTAATTTGTAATATTGCTTTAATGCCACTGGAAGCAGATTTATGTACGAAGCGATTATTCAAAGAGCTTCTAGCGTTTTGTTAATTGAACGAGAAAGAATCGCTTTCAGAATATAGTTTTTTTTTAAAAAAAGGGGAATTACTTGTTTTGGTTATCATTTATCGAGTTTAGATTTAACTAAACTCTTTCTCTTGAATTATATGTAGTTGTAGTAAGCAGCAGCAGCCGCAGCAACAGCAGCAGCCGCCATACAGAACATGCATTGCACTCAGCATGAATAATAGGTTTTTTTTATGTTTTTGTTAAATGATGGAATGCAGCAGATCAAGCAATGCCAGCAGAAAGACCAAGTAAGTTATTTGTTGCGCACAGGACCAATTAAAAGAAAAAATAAAGTTTAGGCGATCTCTGTAATAGTAAATTTAATAAGAGTACAAGCACGAGTTTTTCAATAGAAAACATGAGATAAGTAGAGAGAGCATGCGACTTTCACCTGGCGACTCAGCCAGGATAGTTTTTTTTTTTTTTTTTTGGACGAGTCGTAGTTCGATATGCTTCGTCTTTCTACTGCCAACTGCAAGCTTACGCAACAGTAATCATTAGTGGAGGCACAGAATTTTGATCGAATGCGTACTGCTAGTGGAGGCAAAGCATTTTTATCGATTGCGCACTGAATTGTATTAACACAAATGTTTATTTCAGCAGTTTTGTCTTTCAATTTGTTGGTGCATTGTGTAATAGTTAATTGAACAATGGAATTGTAGGATAGAGGTGTATTTTAGTTACATGTTTTCGTACGTATTGCGACAATGATGACGCGAGCACAGAAGAAAATGGAAAATAATGCAGGTGCTACTGCAAATGCGAACGTAGATACGGTTGTGAACATGAATATAGGAGCGGTTTCAAACGAAGTTTCCGAAAGTTCGGAACAGAGAGTAGAAAATTCTTTTGAGGATATGGAGATCCGGGAATTTTCGAACAATACTGCGGAGAATCGGAATGTAGGCGATCATTTGCCAACAATGCGTGATGGACAATTGCGTGCTACACGCAACTTAGGACATGACAATACAGTGACGCAAACTGAACTCATTATGAGAAATTCCTTCGTTGCTTCCGCTTCAAAAATGCAGAGTAATTTTGTTTTCTCCACTTTCGGTGGAAATTCAGGTCTGGTTGCCACTCCGATAAAGCGGAGTAATTATGCATTTCCTTCTGTTTGTGGAAATGCAGGTACTGCTTCTGCTTTAACAAAGAAGAGTAACGCTGTACTCCCTGCCCCAGTAATGATGTTTTACAATTATTACCGAGTAAAATCACTGAATTTAATGACAGACAGGAGAGTAAACTCACTGAATTTAATGACACACAGGAGAGTAAACTCATTGAATTTAATGACACACGGGAGAGTAAACTCACTGAATTTAACAACAATAATGTAAAGAGTTTCACATCGCTTCAGAACGAAATTAACGAGAATCTCACATTGTATCTTGGTGAGGTGAATGACAGTTTAAATAGTAAATTTGAAGAAATGACCAGTCAGTTGAAAAGTCAGGTATGTGAAGAATTCAAATCAGATATTAATAATCTTGTATCCTGACTTGATCACATACACAATGTTGATATTATTGAAGTGAAACGATAGACGTCACAACAAGAACTTCAAGTAGAGTAATTAGTGAAAAATGTTGAGTCACTGCAATTACAGACCACCAATCAAGTTTCAAAGGTAGAAACTCAATTTGCGACAATAGCTAAACAGGTAGATGAATTATCCTTGAAAGTGATGGAATTGAGTAGTGGGTTAGATACGAGGTCAGATTACACTCAGCCGGTACTGATCGCGGATACCGAAGAATTTCAGTCTCTGCAACATTTTAAACAAGGGCAGATGACAATTAATCAGCAAAACAAACGTGAGCTAAAAAATATACAGGCAAAAATCAAGGGATAAATCAGGATGTGACAATATATCCGTTAAAGTGATGGAACTGAGTAGCGGGTTAGATACGAGGTCAGATGACACTCAGCCGGTACTGATCACGGATACCGAAGAATTTCAGTCTCTGCAACATTTTAAACAAGCGCAGATGACAATTAATCAGCAAAACAAACGTAACGTAAAAATATACAGGAACAGCTTGCCAGCATCGAAGAAAAGATCGATCACAGCAATGACACTGGTAGATCTGATAATTACCAAATTGATAACGACAATGAGCGCGATAATTACGGAAATGCTGACCACTTTTCTCGTGGATATGACACGTTTGCGGGACGTAATGAAGGAAACGTGAGTCATGCTGTAAAAGAAAACTCATCCGCAAAGAAAAATGACGAGTTTGACTATAAGCATTTTCTCACAGTTAGGAAATTTAAAAATTTTCGGAATGCTAGTCACGAAATCCACCCTCGAGAGTGGTAACAACAATTTGACTATTCTTTACCACCAACATGGCCAATTGTCCAGAAACTGGAATTCATTTGCAATTATCTTGAAGGAGTGCCTGCAACAAGGATGAGCTAAATAGTGCGTGAATGTCACACATATGGTGATTTTTATCATGCATTCTTATCTGCTTACTGGTCAGATACTACACAAGATCGTGTAAAACATCACATCATTATGATGCAAAGTTATAAGCATTCTACATTTTCAACTCCAGTTCAATATTTTTAAAACATGATGCGCATGAACAGATATTTAACGAATTCGTACAGTCAGTTGGAATTAGTTCGTATCTGTTTGACAAAATTGCCGATCAGTTTACGCCACATAATTTTGGCAGGTAGGTGCAAAGATGACCTGGAGGCACTCCAAGCTCTTTTGCAAGAATTAGAATTTGACAACTATAAAAAAACACACAAAGAGATAGTAGTAGTTAGTATTGGGATAATAATAATCCGCGGCGTGACCGTAAAAGCGAAAGGAACTCGGACGATCCTCACGAGTACAGGGCGGAAGAAGATAGGCGACATCAGCCGTATAGCACAGATCTAGACGCCAGAGAAATGATTTTTATTATCATAGGAACTTTCAGTATAGTAATAGAGATCGCGGACCGAGGGAACAAAGGCGTTATGGAAATGAAAATTATTTTAGAAGGAATGGTCGCGGTAGAGACAACCGAAATTGGCGCGGACACGCAAATTACAATTCGGAACGTGATGCTCATGCAGAATACAGAGCATCGAGCGCACGTGATAATTATGGTCATAACAATTATGAGAACCAAAACAGTTACGATGATTGGACAAATCAAAATTGGCAGGATCACAGAAATTCTAATTTAGACCGTGGCGACAATGTAGAAATCAGACCACCCAACCCAAGCAATAATTCGCGGCAACACGAGCCGGCACAACAATGACTAGCGACAAGGACTGCAAACGAAACGTATGTAGCGGCGGAAAGCCGACAAACAAATTATGTTATCTTTATATGAGTGGAGGACATTAGAGACACATTATTACAAGAAAATGACTACAGCGAAATCATGTATACTCATCCAATTATAAAAATCTCGCTATGAAATATTATGCTTTCAGCTGTACTTGATTCTGGCAGCCCTGTGAATGTAATTAGCGAGACACTGTTTAAGAAGTGTGAACAGGCATCTGTTTGTCCAACCTTGCCATTATTAAAGACCAAATGAAAGGGAGTCATTCAAGGAAAGAGTGTAGACGTACGCAATCAGACTTCTTTAGTTTTCAGGTGTCAAGGACACGAGTTTTCTGCAAATTTCTTAGTAGTCCCTCTTTTATCAACATAAATGATTTTGGGTGTGGAATTCCTACGTGAAGATAAAGCAATGTTAAACATTTGTAATGCTGAAGTCATGTTACGAGTAAATCAAATGCTAGTCACACTTAAATTTCAAGGATGGCTAAGAAAGGAGGATGAGGAAGTGAATTATCTGCGTTTTCCCTTTCTCCTTGAGGCACAACAATCACTGAATTCGTCTATTAGTTGCACAGATAACATCACTACGTTTTACTGTGAAACAGAACAACCCATTACTACAGAACAATTAATTAAAAGGAAAGTTTACCGAGACTAAATAGACCCTAATGCAGGCACTGATGAGTTATGTGAAATATTAGAAACAAATTGTGGAGTTTTTTCTCACACGACAGGAACAATACGTTATTTTCTTTATGAATTCAAGGTCAAGGAAGATAATAAATGTATTGTACCACCATACATCATCCCATTGACATACAGAGACAAAGTCCAACAGGAAATACATTCCTGGAAATGGAAAAAAGAACACATTGACACCGGTGTGTCAGACCCACCATACTTGCTCCGGACACTGCGAGAGGGCTGTACAAGCAATGATCACACGCACGGCACAGCGGACACACCAGGAACCGCGGTGTTGGCCGTCGAATGGCGCTAGCTGCGCAGCATTGGTGCACCGCCGCCGTCAGTGTCAGCCAGTTTGCCGTGGCATATGGAGCTCCATCACAGTCTTTAACACTGGTAGCATGCCGCGACAGCGTGGACGTGAACCGTAAGTGCAGTTGACGGACTTTGACCGAGGGCGTATAGTAGGCATGCGGGAGGCCGGGTGGACGTACCGCCGAATTGCTCAACACGTGGGGCGTGAGGTCTTCACAGTACATCGATGTTGTCCCCAGTGGTCGGCGATAGGTACACGTGCCCGTCGACCTGGGACCGGACCCCAGCGACGCACGGATGCACGCCAAGACCGTAGGATCCTACGCAGTGCCGTAGGGGACCCCACCGCCACTTCCCAGCAAATTAGGGACACTGTTGCTCCTGGGGTATCGGAGTGGACCATTCGCAACCGTCTCCATGAAGCTGGGCTACGGTCCCGCACACCGTTAGGCCGTCTTCCGCTCACGCCCCAACATCGTGCAGCCCGCCTCCAGTGGTGACGCGACAGGCGTGAATGAAGGGACGAATGGAGACGTGTCGTCTTCAGCGATGAGAGTCGCTTCTGCCTTGGTGCCAATGATGGTCGTATACGTGTTTGGCGCCGTGCAGGTGAGCGCCACAATCAGAACTGCATACGACCGAGGCACACAGGGCCAACACCCGGCATCATGGTGTGGGGAGCGATCTCCTACACTGGCCGTACACCTCTGGTGATCGTCGAGGGGACACTGAATAGTGCACGGTACATCCAAACCGTCATCGAACCCATCGTTCTACCATTCCTAGACCGGCAAGGGAACTTGCTGTTCCAACAGGACAATGCACGTCCGCATGTATCCCGTGCCACCCAACGTGCTTCTGAAGGTGTAAGTCAACCACCCTGGCCAGCAAGATCTCCGGATCTGTCCCCCATTGAGCATGTTTGGGACTGGATGAAGCGTCGTCTCACGCGGTCTGCACGTCTAGCACGAACGCTGGTCCAACTGAGGCGCCATGTTGAAATGGCATGGCAAGCTGTTCCACAGGACTACATCCAGCATCTCTACGATCGTCTTCATGGGAGAATAGCAGCCTGCATTGCTGCGAAAGGTGGATATACACTGTACTAGTGCCGACATTGTGCATGCTCTGTTGCCTGTGCCTATGTGCCTGTGGTTCTGTCAGTGTGATAATGTGATGTATCTAACCCCAGGAATGTGTCAGTAAAGTTTCCCCTTCCTGGGACAATGAATTCACGGTGTTCTTATTTCAATTTCCAGGAGTGTACAATCCATGTTAGAGCAGGGAATTATCGAACCTGCAGTGAGTTCATATAACAGCCCATTACCCGTGGTTAAGAAAAGGGATAATTCCATTAGACTGGTTCTTGACTCCAGACAAATTAACACTGTAATCCAAACCGAAAGCGATAGACCACAGACACGAACTATTGCAAAAATTCCATGGAGTGAAGGCGATGTCAACTTTGGACTTACGGAGTAGTTTTGGCAAATAGAATTAAATCCGAGGTGTAGGAAATACACAGATTTCCTCTGTTATGGAAACTGTTACCAATTTCGAAAATTGGCATTTGGTCTCAATGTTTCGTCAGCTGCATTTTTCCGTGGTTTGAATACAATATTACCGACACAGTTGAAAGACAGGATCACCACTTATGTTGACATTTTGATCGCAGAAAAGTCATGGACAAAACGCAACCAAGTATTAAGTAAATTATTAGAAACATTTCGGGAACATGCATTACAGTCATTTTAGAAAAATCAGGCTTTGGTAGAAGAAAAATCAAATTCCTTGGCAACATTGCCACAACAAAAGGCATTCTACCTGATCCAGAAAAATTAAATGCAATCAAAGAAATGCCCCTACCAACAAACAAGCGACAGTTAAGAGGATTTTTGGGATTAATAAATGTTTATCGTCGTTTTATTAGCCTACAAAGCTTGTCAACACCTAGATTATATCAACTAATAGGTAAGAACATAGTTTGGGACTGGGATCATGTTGCTCATACAGAGTACGAAGATTCTAAAACTCCACTATTTTCCCAATACTGATTACTATTGTCTCTTTGTGTGTTTTTTTTACAGTTGTCAAATTCTAATTCTTGCAAGAGAGCTTGGAATGCCTCCAGGTCATCTTTGCACCTACCTGCCAAAATTATGTGGCGTAATCTGATCGGCAATTTTGTCAAACAGATACGAACTAATTCCAACTGACTGTACGAATTCGTTAAATATCTGTTCATGCGCATCATGTTTTGAAAATATTAAACTGGAGTTAAAAATGTCGAATGCTCATAACTTTGCATCATAATGATGTAATGTTTTAACGATCTTGTGTAGTCTCTGACCAGTACGCAGATAAGAATGCGTGATAAAAATCACCATATGTGTGACATTCACGCACTATTGAGCGCATCCTTGTTGCACGCTCTCCTTCAAGGTAACTGCAAATGAATTCCAGTTTCTGGCCAATTGGCCATGTTGGTGGTAAAGAATAGTCAAATTGTTGTTACCACTCTCGAGGGTGGATTTCGTGACTAGCATTCCGAAAATTTTTAAATTTCCTAACTGTGAGAAAATGCTTATAGTCAAACTCGTCATTTTTCTTTGCGGATGAGTTTTCTTTTACAACATGACTCACGTTTCCTTCATTACGTCCCGCAAACGTGTCATAACCACGAGAAAAGTGGTCAGCATTTCCGTAATTATCGCGCTCATTGTCGTTACCAATTTGGTAATTACCGGAACTACCCGTGTCATTGCTCCGATCGATCTTTTCTTCGATGCTGGCAAGCTGTTCCTGTATATTTTTTACGTCACGTTTGTTTTGCTGATTAATTGTCATCTGCGCTTGTTTAAAATGTAGCATAGACTGAAATTCTTCGGTATCCGCGATCAGTACCGGCTGAGTGTCATCTGACCTCGTATCTAACCCGCTACTCAGTTCCATCACTTTAACGGATATATTGTCACATCCTGATTTATCCCTTGATTTTTGCCTGTATATTTTTTAGCTCACGTTTGTTTTGCTGATTAATTGTCATGTGCGCTTGTTTAAAAGTGTTGCAGAGACTGAAATTCTTCGGTATCCGCGATCAGTACCGGCTGAGTGTCATCTGACCTCGTATCTAACCCGCTACTCAGTTCCATCACTTTCACGGATATATTGTCACATCCTGATTCATACCTTGATTTTCGCCATTCGACAGATAGCTCAAGATCAGGGCTTGGTGTCCTTTTGTTCCAAGAAGTTGTGGAAAATGGAATTCTTACTCAGAAAAGTATAGCTTTTGCAAGTCGAGTATTAACAAAATCAGAGCGCAACTATTCAGTCACGGAGCTGGAAGAATTAACCATAGTATGGGCGTTTGATATATTTCGTTACTATCTGCAAGGCAAGCACACAAAAGTATACACCAACCATCGGGCGTTACCATTTCTCATGTCAGCCAAATTAAAGCACGACCGTTTAAAACGTTGGGCTTTGTTTCTTCAAGAATTTAACTTCATTTTTATATATATTCCAGGTTCACAAAACTTCATTGCTGATGCGCTTTCACGCGGACCTGTTGGTTTAGCTCAAAGTAACGAGGAAGATTGCCTAGAAAATAATTACAGCTTACTCTACATGCAGAAAGTTGCTTTTGAAAACTTCATTTCATCCTCATTAAGTGACATTGCTCGGGAACAAGAAAAGGATTCGATTTGGAAAGATATAAAAAGGAAGTGGGAGAATAAGTCACATCCTGCTATAAGACAGTTTTATATCATACGTGATAACATCTCATTCAGATGCAGACGCCCTGACAGTCCTTCTTGGGTTTTATGCATACCAGCCGAACTTGTAAATAAACTCATTTGGTACACACATTTCAGTTATGCCCACTTTGGTGCGAAGAAATGTTTTCAAAAATTGAGAGACACATGTTATTTTTACAATATGGAAAAGAGAATCCGTAATGTCCTGGCAATGTGCAAGTCATGTCAGAAAGCAAAACCATCAACAGTGACACACAGAACACCAATATTACCAATCATCCCAGTCAAATTAAATGAGATGGCTGCCGTGGACATCTTCGGACCAGTAATAAGATCTAGACAAGGCCATTCACATGTTTTCGTAGCTGTTGAGCTTACTTCGAAATTTGTTTCATTTCCTTGACAAAAAGCTACAGCAAAATCAGTTTCTACAACATTCGTCAAGAATTTCTTGAAGGAAGTAGGGCACGTTGACAAGGTGACTTCTGACAATAGTCCACAATTCCGTTCCAACAGTTGGCTGAAAACCTTGCGACGCAGGAAAATTAAACCAGTATTTATATCACGTTTTATGCCGTCATGTAACCCATCAGAACGTATCATGAAGGAGTTAGGTAAACTTTGACAACATAGAAACTGGGATGTACATTTATCCGATTTCCAAAACATTATTAATGAACTACCTAATGATTCCACTATTCTGCCTCCACTGCTTGTGTTGAAAATAAACAACCACCAGATAAGATAAAACAATTAGTAGCCTTCCCTGTACAGCGACGTTTAAGACACCATGAAGTGGTAAGTATATCATTACAGAAGATCAAGAAAGCTGCAGACAGAAGAAAGAAGCTGCATAATCCACGAGTCAACGTCAAGAATTTACAGGTAAATCAAAAAAGTATTGCTTTGATCATATCGACTATCTCATAAGGAAAATATTTGAGTAGGAAGTTTTTCTTGGTGTATGAAGGACCCTTCCGTATACGACGCATCGCACACACAAACGCTGTGGAACTTGAGACAATACGAACACATAAATCGCGAGGCCTTCATCAGTTATCACACATTAAAATTTTCAAGCAATAAGGCCCTAGGAGGTTTACTGATCTTTAGTAAATCTATTTTTGGCGAGCATAGGTGCCCCAGCCGTTACAGTATATTCTTCTGATTTCAATTTACAGTACTGTTTCATAATTTTTGACTAATCTGTCTATCTATTAATCTTTTACTATCAATCTATCCTGTATGAAAGACCAAGAATGAATGATTATGAATGATTTGTATTGTTTGAGAGAATGAGAACTTTGCAAAGGGACATTTCTGACGAGAGGATTATACCAACTGTTGACATCGTGAGACTGTTCACTGAAACAATGAAATTATCGTGACTTATTTGAAGGAAAATGCAAGAAATAACTATGTACGTTTATAGGGGGAAATAACAGAAACTGTTGACATTATCTTCAGGTAAAATATAGTCTATAAGTGGCTCTGAATTGAGAAGGTATATTTGATGGGCAATAGTATGTCCAGGAAACCTTCGAACTGACACTTGTTCTGATTTATGAGGTAGTTTGAAGAGTGATGATTTATGTGGATTTTTCGTGTTTATTAGTTTTCCAGGTAAGGCGTATTAGGATTTATGGACCACTCATGAATAGTGTGACACAATGAGGAAGCACTTCGCAGACATTTATAGAACAAGAGAAGGGAAGAAAGATGCACTTCTAAACGAAGAAACCCACAACGGTATTCTATGAAGGAAGAGATAGCTTATACACATTTGCGTAAAATTTAAGTCACAGTTATGTTAAGGTAGAGTGCACACTTACTTAAAGTCTGAGTCACAGTAAAGTTAGGATATAGCTATGAGTCACGAAAGGAGTTCTGATACAAATACACAGCAAAGTGTTGAATTATGTGATGAATGAGTGCCACGAATATTTTTTGCTCTGTGAAATTGTGGAATGGTAAGAATGATAGTGTTGGTTCTCTACTTATTGTTTTAAGGTTGACTTTATTGCCTTTCTTACAGGAAACATGATCGCAACGGAAGTTTTCTCCATTGCAGAAACGAAAGTACTTAACGTGACGTAATTTTGTGTAGTAGACGATATTTTCAGATCGGAGCGTAGCACACTTACTGTTAAGGGTCGTGAGAGAAAGACGTTCCAGAAATAGTCTGCCGTGAAAAAAAAAGCAGTGATCTATGACCTGGATAATTATGTCGTGCATTAAACGACTTCTTTTCTCTTTCCAGAGTGAAATGACTCTTACGCCAAGAGGCGAGAGTATCTGCCTTATTTTATGAATTTGTAAATAGGAGTGTAAAATAAGTCAATATTTATCTTGTGTTTTTCTATTTCATGATTGTCATTTAGTGATGCAGTGGCGATTACAGCACGAGGTTAATTGAAGGGGGTGATGATTTTTTCTTTTGTCATGTCATAAATTTATTTCTTGTCACCTTGATGAATAAACCATTTCTTTCAGTTTCTACTGGACGGATGGACAGATGTAGGGGTTTTGTGTGTTGTATTTTGTAAATAATCTATTTTTTATTATTTATTTTGTAGGTTGATTCTTTTTCTTGTTCTTTGTGACCGTCCAAGGTATGGCCACACAGATTCATACAAAGACTAGGGAAGCCTCCAAACAGAGACAATGAGGACTCCATATAAAAACGACTGAGACGCTATAGCACAGACAATGACGTTTGACATCAGAAATACTGACAGTCATTACAGACTGATAATTATAAATTTGGTATAACTTAGCAATTAGAGTGTAAAAAAAATTCTGACGTAATGTCACGTAATTATTCTCTAAATTTTGTACGTATTCATGAATTGATTTGGCAAGCCGTTGGCTAGACTTTTTCTAAATGATTCTGTAACTTTTATTTTACAGGATGTTACAAAAAGGTACGGCCAAACTTTCAGGAAACATTCCTCACACACAAATAAGGAAAAGATGTTATGTGGACATGTCTCCAGAAACGCTTAATTTCCATGTTAGAGCTCATTTTAGTTTCGTCCACCTACGCTCAATGGAGCACGTTATCATGATTTCACACGGGATATACCTGTGCTGCTAGAACATGTGCCTTTGCAAGTAGGACACAACATGTGGTTCATGCACGATGGAGCTCCTGCACATTTCAGTCGAAGTGTTTTTACGCTTCTCAACAACAGATTCGGTGACCCATGGATTGGTAGAGGCGGACCAATTCTATGGCCTCCATGCTCTCCTGACTTCAACCCTCTTGACTTTCATTTATGGGGGCATTTAAAAGCTCTTGTCTATGCAACCCCGGTACCAAATGTAGAGACTCTTCGTGCTCGTATTGTGGATGGCTGTGATACAATACGCCATCCTCCAGGGCTGCATCAGTGCATCAGGGATTCCATGCGACGGCTGGTGGATGCATGTATCCTCGCTAACGGAGGACATTTTGAACATTTGCTGTAACAAAGTGTTTGAAGTCACGCTGGTACGTTCTGTTGCTGTGTATTTCCATTCCATGATTAATGTGATTTGAAGAGAAGTAATAAAATGAGCTCTAACATGGAAAGTAAGCGTTTCCGGACACATGTCCACATAACATATTTTCTTTCTTTGTGTGTGAGGAATGTTTCCTTTTTGTAACACCCTGTATATAATATTATCACTATGGAATTCCTTTTCTATTTGTAGGATTATTTAAATATTTTATATCCAAAATGTACATAACAATTATTGTAACATTCTTTTTCAGCATCACTAGTAATGTAAAAATAGTAGGTAATTAGAGTTCGACGGCGCGGGATTTATGCCTTGAAATTAAAATGATATTTTTTGGGTGGTGCCACATTTGTAATGTTCGTGGTCACAATCAAAACTTTGCCACTGTTATTGGCCAAACTAATCATATGAAAATTAACTTGCCACCGTATGGTGGGCCTCATACTACGACTGAATTGAAAAATACATGCTACAAATCTGTAATTGCTGTGGCAATAGAGTTAAAGAAAACATTTAAATGAACTCAGAGCTCACATGCCTGTTTATATGATATAATATTATTCGTTGCTTAATTCCTGTAATTAGGTTAGAGATATCGTATTTTAAAGAGAGAATCTATTTTCTATAAAATATGACGTTACCAGTATACAGAAATACTCTACCGAGACTTGTACTACACACGTTTGAGGAGGTACTTATGCAAAAACTTAGTGACGTGTGGTTGTCAGTAGACACGAGGCCCTGGGTCTGCCAACACTGTCAAACTGTGTTATCCTGGGAGAATGGACGTTACGTATGGTTGTTAGTGGGCACAAGGTCCCTGAGTCTGCCTACGTTGTCAAATTGTCTCACAAGTCGAAAATATGACTTCAGTTGTGGTTGTCAGTGGATATGAAGTTCCTGAGTCTGCCTACACCGTAAATTAACTGATGTTGGAATATTAGTGTGGTTGTCAGTGGATATGAAGTCCCTGAGTGTGCTACACTTAAAACATGCAGACCTGATTTCTTTTGACCAGAGGGAACTGCGAGCATAAAACATAAAATATCATATAGTCAGACCACTACTAATTAATGTCATGGAAACGTAAGTGACCAAATGCAGAAAATAAAATATAATTTTTACTGGATATTAGGTTACGTTAGCTTATTGAAGACTATTCAATGCTTAAGTAGTTATTGTTACACATCTGGTTAAATTTATATGATCTTTTTTATCTACTTACGTAAGACACTTGTTATATTTCCTTTGATGTTTTCTTATTACATAATACTAGGATAGCAACATTTTCATGTTATTATTGTAAAAGGAGACATGTTTTCTCCTTTCCAATCAATTAGGCAAGCAACATTTCTGCCATTTTGTATAAAATTTTAACATTGCCTATATGCAATGCAAGAAAATTTTCGTCGTTTTGTAAAAATAAAATTTTACCTAGATGCTAAGCAAGAAATACTTTTAGTCATTTGATATAAATTGTAACATTTTATCATCTTTGCCTGATTTTTTCGTTAAAGGTTAGCTACAGCATTCATACACAAGCTCTTGAATCTAAGATGTTGTTGTCGCGCTTCGCAGCGCACGGGTTAAGTAGTGGCAGTTTGGAGGCCAGTGTAGGAGCCCGCCTGCTGTGGTGCGCACGTGTGTTGGGCGAGGGGTCGCTCCGAGCTGCCGTATTGCTGGGTCCGCCAGCAGCGGCACAGGATTTCGTATTGAGTTTTTATAATTGGCAGTGCGCTTATTAATTTAAAGAAAAGGGTTTGTGTATGTGCGTAGCAGCAGACGGTAATTTTCATAATGATAGGAGTTGAATTCTTAAGGGAAACCATTGTTAGGCGAACAGATTAAGTATTGATTTTTGTCATTCATTTCTTTTGTAATAGTCAGGGAATTGTTTCACTGTGTATTTAATTGAGAAGTATTTCAGTCTGACTCAAGAGTTTTATTAATTTGTAATATTGCTTTCATGCCACTAGAGGCAGATTTACATACGAAGCGATTATTCAAAGAGCTTCTAGCGTTTTGTTAATTGAATGAGAAAGAATCGCTTTCAGAATACAGTTTTTTTTAATAAAAGGGAATTACTTGTTTGGGTTATCATTTATCGAGTTTAGATTTGACCAAACTCTTTCTCTTGAATTATATGTAGTTGTAGTAAGCAGCAGCAGCCGCAGCAACAGCAGCAGCCACCATACAGAACATGCATTGCACTCAGCATGAATAATAGGTTTTTTTATGTTTTTGTTAAATGATGGAATGCAGCAGATCAAGCAGTGGCAGCAGAATGACCAAGTAAGTTATTTGTTGCGCAAAGGACAAATTAAAGTAAATAATAAAGTTTAGGAGATCTCTGTAATAGTAAATTTAACAAGAGTACAAGCACGAGATTTTCAGTAAAAAACACGAGATACGAAGAGAGAGCACGCGACTTTCACAGTATTGTACACTTAATTATTGTACATGTTCATACATTTTGGAACATACTAGTATTGCTCCCTTTTACGTGAACCGACGTTACCTGTCCAAGCAGTTCTACAAAATACGCCAGGTGGCGCGAGTAGAAAGCATGGCTATGTAGAGATACGTGAAAACCATACACCGGCATCGAGAAACAGACTCCTATGGAGGTCGTCCTTGCTCAGAAGCACACAGGAAAATATGAAAACGCCAGGAAAAATATTTGGTAGCGACCAGTAAACGTAACAGATTAAAAACTGCTAACTGATGAACTAAACACAACAAGGGATACACCGTGGGGTGGGTCAACAGTGAGACGACGTCTGGCAGACAACAACCTCCGAGGTTATGTAGCAACAAGGAAACCACTGTTACGCCCTGTTAACATGAAGAAAAGGCTTCAGTGGGCTAAGATACACGAACATTGGACAGCGGGGGATTGGGAAATAGTCTTATTCACTGATGAATCCAAGTTCGAAATATTTGTAAAAAACACGAGATACGAACGCCGCCAATTTGTACGCCGTTTACCCCATGAACGCTTGAATCCTCAGTGCGGAATTCCAACTATAAAGTATGGAGAGGGTTCTGTGATGGTATGGGAATCCTTTGGAGGGAATAAAGTCGGAGATTTGGTGAAAATAAATGGAAAACTGAACCGAAAGGATTATCATGTCATTCTCCAGTGACATGCTAAAACACGTGGTTGCGTCTGATTGAGAAAGGGTTTGTCTTGCATCAAGACCAACGACACGAAACATACGTCTCGCTTGTGTCAGAACTATGTGAAGTCTCTAGATGTTCGTAAAATATTGAAAAAAATGGAATTGCCGCCTCTATCCCCTGATTGGAAATCCTAAGGAAATGCAGTCCGTAAACAAAGGAAGTAGGTTACAGTATACTTGTTCGCGCACTGCTTGAATACTGCTCACCGGAGTGGAATCCGTACCAGATAGGGTTGATAGAAGAGTTAGAAAAGATCCAACGGAGAGCAACACGCTTCGTTACAGGATCATTTAGTAATCGTGAAAGCGTTACGAAGATAATAGATAAACTCCAATGCAACACTCTGCAAGAGAGACGCTCAGTAGGTCGGTACGGGCTTTTGTTGAAGATTCGAGAACATACATTCACCGAGGAGTCAAGCAGTATATTGCTCCCTCCTATGTATATCTGGCGAAGAGGCCATGAGGATAAAATCAGAGAGATTAGAGCCCACACAGAGGCATACCGACAATCTTTCTTTCCACGAACAAAACGAGACTGGAATAGAAGGGAGAACCGATAAAGCTACTCAAAGTACCCTCCGCCACACACCATTAGGTGGCTTGTGGAGTATGGATGTATATAAAGATGTAGATTGTAACCCAATCGAGCTGCTACGGGATGAATTGGACAGGAGGATCCGAAAACCGGAGATCACGAGTGGGTAACAATTGTGGAAGGTCGTCCTGCAAGAATGGAGATTAATTCCAACTGAAACCTTGGCAAAACTGACGCAGCGCATGCCGAGAGTGTGCAAGGCAGTGATGAAAGCAAAGTGTGGTCATTTTGAGGAATCGAAAACTTAATTGTTGCATCTTCCTGTTTATTATTTAAGCTTAATAAACATTTGGAAAACAACAAAATGCATTTTTATAGTCTATTTCCTTTCCATTGTCCCAAACTTATGGAAGGTAGTGTACTTCCACCTGTATCTTAATCTTCTCTGTGTCTGTGTCGCCTGGCCACCAAGAGCTGTGGCATAACGATTTGATTCAGGGATCCAGTTCTATGTCTCCTTCCGTGTATATCGTTTTTACGACTATGACGTGTGGGGCCTGAAGATGGCATCAAGGTGATGCCGAAAGTGGTAGCACATACGAAGTTCATAAAATAAATTTCTACAACACATACGGCTGTTTGTAAATTATTGCATCAAGAGCTCCACCAGTATGGTTGACAGTTGCTGTATGGTCGTTGGTGCACTTGGACGTGCGGCAATACCTCTCCCAACGCAACCAACATAAACTAGATGGTATTTGAGTTGGGGGTACTGACGGGTCAGTCCATTCGCCGACTATCTTCTCGTTGCAAGAGCTCCTTCACCTGTACAGTTCGATGCGGTCGAGTATTGTCATCCATCAAAATGAAGTCAGGGCCGAATTTACCCTTGGAAAGACGCACATGGGGAACGAGTACAATGTCACAATAATGTACACTGGTCAGATTTGGAGTCAGTACAACCATACAATTATATGTCTCCACACACCATAACAACTGGGCCAACGAAACGGTTATGTTTCACCATGTTATTGGGTACATTGCATATTCCAATCTCATACCATACGAGTGTGGTTCCAGTACTGTTGGACCTTGACTTCATTTTTATGGATGACATTTTGCGACCGCATCGAACTGCGCAAGTGAAGGAGCTGCGGTAATGAGAGGATATACGGGGATATACGGCAATGGACTGGCGTGCTCGTTCCCCCGACTTCAATCTCATTGAGCACGTGTGGGAAGCATCGGGAGACGTAACTGCAGCACATCAATGTGCTCCAACGATCACGTATTAGTTGTCAACCATGCTCAAGGAGGAATGGAAGCCCTGATACACGAACTCCTTACCAGCCTTGCGGGCACATGAAAGCACATTGCACAGCACGATTTGCAGTCTGAATTAAGAGGCATGTGCAGCCTTTATAATGAACAGTTGAGCATCATACCTCGTGCTGACTTCAGTGTGTTTATTGTCTTTGAATAAAAGTGTCATTTGTGTTCCTCAAATTGCATATTTCTTTCAGTTGCCCTCTACACTATACTATACTATGCTATGCTATAATATACCATACCGCAGCAGTTTTTAGTATGTATTTATTGCGTTTCATCATGCCGTGTTACATAGCAGAGACACATGGTGCCAAAGTTGCCTTTGTGATTTCGTCGTTGAGTTTGGCATACCAATACATTTTTTTCCGATGGTGCATAGGAATTTCTATGAGGATGTGTACTGTCGCTATGTAGGATATTGTCATCACCTATTGCATCAGGATACAAACATCAAGGGATTTATCTCTACTGTCCAGTAAAGTCACCGAAGGACATGGGAGGCAAGGAAGTCATTGCGAGCATATATACTACCCTCCAGGCAGACACTGTGTAATTAGAATGTATGTTTCCCTAAGGCGTCAGACCACTCCCCAAATCATAATACGACTGCTGTCACCTTTCAAAACTTTTTAAGCGAATAAGTCATCGACCATTTTAACTCTGATAATATAAAGTTACTTTTTTTTCCCGTACATCTCTATATTCCCAGTACATATTAAGGTCCCGACGCTACAAGTGCCCAATCAAAATGGTACGGCTCGTAGATTGAGTATGGAAGGGAATCAGTAATTAATATTGTGCAGTTGAAGAAGAACGACGTTGTAGAAGTCCATAATGAGGAGGGAAAAGTGTACTTTAACATCGCACCATTATATGACATGATGTTGCAAAAGTCTATAATGAGGAAGGTTCAGATGTTCATAGGGAGCGGTCAAAGAAATCCTGAGTGACGAAGTACGCAGTAACTGACCGTCGCTCTGTGAAGAACCGTGAGTCGGACCAGACGTTAGGATCTTGGTGCTTGACGTTAAACGTATTACGATCGAAGCGATGATGGAAAAAGTGAAAATGAGTCAAGGAGCACTTTTCAACAACCTGCACGATATTCTGCCGAGACAAATCTAGCCTCCTGGTTGATTCCGCGATTGCTCAAACCATTTCAAAGAGCCTACTGATGTGGGGCAGCAGCGGGTGTATCATTATGTTGTAGCTTCGCTTCGTTGCCAGCTGATGGGGCTACTGAGACTTCTGCAAGATGTCAACAACCTACGAGATACCACTGACATGTCTGTGCGAACAGCGATGCTGCAACCAAGAAATAGTATCAGGAATATACACCCATTTACATCACAGCTCCTGAAATTATGAAAAATATCTGTGTGAAAAGCACCAATTTATTCAGTGCTACAAATTTTCGTTCAAATGTTCAAATTCAAAGTCATCAGTCCCTAAGCTTACACACTACCAAATTATACTAAGGACAAACACAGACAACATTGCCCCAGACATGACTTGAACCTCTGCCGGCACCAGCCGCACAGTCCATGACTGCAGCGCCCTAGGCCCCTCGGATAATCCTGCGATGCCAAATTTTCGTCCTATATGTGATTATTCTGAAAATACACGGCGAAAAAGAGTATCACTTGTTGGAATCCCAGTAATAATAATGATGAACGTATGTCATTGGCGGCCGGGAGACCCCTCGTGGAGCGGTTCGGCCGCCGCTCCACATGTTTTTCAACGCCACTATGGCGACTTGCGAGTGAATGAGGATGAAATGATGATGAAAGACACGCAACACCCACTCATCTCGAGGCAGAGCAAATCCCGGACCCCGCCGGGAATCGAAACCGGGACCCCGTGCGCGGGTAGGGAGAACGCTACCGCAAGACCACGATCCGCGGACGGAACCCCAGTAACTGTCTCTCACTGCGACCCATAAGTTTGAAACTTGCCTCATAGGTGGCTACAAACTTCCTATGTTGTGCAGATGCCTTCGGACGTCACTATCGGCCTTTGCGACGCTTCTAACAGTAACATGTTGGCATATGTGAAAACGATGCCAGAGTTTTGAAGTCCATGTGAGGTGTAAGAAGGTTTAATGATCTTACATTGGCACTAAATTTCATCACAACTCTGCCCAACGCTACCGTGAAAGTGTCACACAACAGTAAGGACGTCACCTACACTTCAGTCCTCCTCTTGATGCCTCTGCGATGGTGGTCAAAGCCACAACATCCAGACTTAAAATCAAGCGTTTTTTTTCCTTTGCGTGGCCGAGGAATATATTTCAGACTGACCGCCGCTAAGAATCGACAGGGAAAGCCGGAAGGTGGTGGCATAAATTGCGTTAATGGTACCATTTCTTGCCTTCCCACATGTTTGGCGGTCTAAACGACAGATCGCAGTGTGATGAGTAATAGGACGACTTTCTTGGCAACGCTCGACACTGCTGCCGTCACCGGTTGTTTCAACACCAATCTGAAAACATCGTGCGAATGCAACACCGAAGAATGTAATGTCACCCCTTATAAGTGTAATGAGGCCACAGGTTTTCATCTTGTATACAGGGCGAAACACCTAGGGAGTTCAAAAACATTCAATGAATCCAAAAGAGCAAACGGTCTTCATGCTTTATCAGTTCTCCTGTTCAGTGGTCTTCTCTGGCGTGATCACAGAGGGGTGCAATATTGACATGTACATGAATAAAGCGACAAAGGGACCCTCTAAGGCCTCTAACTCGGCAACATTGTCCGTTCCACGCACACACATTTATTTGGCACGTTATAAATGTACCTGTAGGACACCTAGATACCCATTCAACTGTGTGGTGCCTCACGGCTGCACTAGCGCCAGAGGGCAGGCAACCCCCCGTTGGGGGAGTCGAATAGGTTTCCTTTCCTATCGGTTCTCAGCGGCGGTGAGTCTAAAATGTTTTACTCGGCTATCCATAAAAAACTGCCTGATTTAAAGAATGAGTGTCGCGATTCTAACCTCATCGGGAGGATTCAAAAGAAGGGATGAAATGTTGGCAAGAGTGAGTGTGACGACTTTCATATCGTATGACGCGTCCACGATGACACTTATCAGAGTTGTCAAATTTGTTGCCAGTGTGATGTCTTTAATTCACCTTGCACTTCAGATTCACTTCTGAGCTATAACCTTTATTTCGCATGTGTCGGTACTTCGCTGTTTGAAGCGTCACTGAGCTAGAAGCTGACGCCTCAGGAAGCCACACTTTTGCCATGTTACATATGAAGGTTGTAGGCACCTTTGAATCAAATTTTAAACTGATGCGTCGCAATGGGGGACAATTAAAAACTCCAAAAAAACAATACTTTCTGAAAAGGTAGTCTTAACCTGTGCCAGTATCCCAATTAGAGACTAAATTGAAATCGGTGAGTGCTAATACTTTTTTCCCAGCGTAAAAGGTGCTCCATAGAGAAGTCTTGCTTTGCTGCTGGGCTCCTGAATTCACTTCGAAGTCGTCGTCAACAGGTGGGGGCGATTCCTTAGGCGAACAGGTCGATGACTATTAGCAGGTCAGTTGTGATGGAATGTAACCGGTACTGCCCGTTAAGCAGCTTTTCGAAGTTTCTCAGTGATATGAAATTGCGCACTAGTTGCCGCACGTGATTCTTGTTATGCTGGTTAGCTGTCGAACTGCTAGCATTCTCGCTCCGCCTGTCGTGTAGGCTGCCCGTAGAACGAGAGTTACTAAAGGGAAGGCTAACCTACAGTACATCTGCAGCCATGTGACTTGAGGTCGCATCATACCGTGACTCCCAACCAAAAACAAAGTAAGAAGTGAAAACGTGTGTACTCACCATCGCCAAAATGTTAGATTATACTGAGTGTTTTTTAGGATTACCGAGCTGTGGTTCTAACTCATTAATCTGGTATGTGGCAATCGTGAAAAGAGCATACTACCAAAATCTCCAGACTATGTAACGGGAGGATGTTAAGACGAAGTTTCTCCATAAGCTATCCAAGGAGACGGACTTGCTCCACGAGAACGCCGTAGCTCATTCCTTATAGTACACAGCTTGCCTATTGAGCTGTAAAATTAGAGCAGTCGGCATCAGACATCAGAATAATAATAAGTTTAATGGTGATAAGAGACAATCCAGTATACGAGATGCGTAGAAGTAGCTGAAGGAAGTTTCTTGTATTCGGGTAGAGTAGCGCTCAAGTTCCAGTCAGACCTCTTTGATTTAGGTTATATGTGTTTCTGAATAGTTATTTTCAGCAAATGGAGTAAGTGGTGGTAGTTGCTTCAGGCAGTGAGCCCCTACATCGTTCAATAAATAACAGCCCACAATTTCTTTCTCCTAACATACTTTCTCTTAAGAGCTAGAATTTCGTGTCAGTACATGTCAATATTTCTCTTACGTATGCTATTTTTCCTATGCAGTCTCCATCACTTTCTGTACCCTTACACTAGTGTTGTGTAAGAGCATGTAGGGGAGAGTAAGTGGTGGTAGTTGCTTCAGGCAGTGAGCCCCTACATCGTTCAATAAATAACAGCCCACAATTTCTTTCTCCTAACATACTTTCTCTTAAGAGCTAGAATTTCGTGTCAGTACATGTCAATATTTCTCTTACGTATGCTATTTTTCCTATGCAGTCTCCATCACTTTCTGTACCCTTACACTAGTGTTGTGTAAGAGCATGTAGGGGAGAGTTGCCAAAATTGTATTGACTTTGAGATTTTATTTACTGTAACTTAAAAACTGCGTTACAAAATTATTTAAATGATGCCATCCTCAAGTGTAGGGCATTGTCCTTCGCATCTAATTAAAAGAATGGAAATTCTGAAAAAAATAAAGGCACTCCATCTAATTTTCTAAATATTTGGAAGTGATACAAATTTGGAATATGGTTTCTTAATTGGTACCAGTGGGTGCATGCATTGTACCACCATTACAAACTATGTCCCTGAGCTTTAAGATAAATTCTAATCTAAGTTTAAGGAAATGTTTCATATTTTCGTTCTATATCATTATTTGCAACCATAGAACTATAATTGTTCCTCTCCTTTTCCCACCCCTGTACACTTTCCATGAATCCACGTCTTACATTTCATGCATCTTGTCATTTCTCAGTTCGGCCTTCCTACCACAACTCACAATATCATTCCTGTGCTACAAGACTGAATTTTTATGGTGGCTTTCTCATAGAGTCTCAAAAACACTACCTTCTTACAGTTGAAGCTGTAATTCTATATTTCTAATTCCGGTTAACTTTTTGTTTCTTTCTGCATAGGCTACTCGCCATTTCACAAGTTCCGTGAGTAGCCGTTGAAGTTTTGCATGGAACTTTCATCATTTCCATCGGATTCGATGGTATTTCTTGGACGGACCCCTTTAGCGGAATGTTTGGCTGCCATGGTTTTTTCTACCCTGAAATTATTGGGCAACTCGTTTCTTTGTGCAATGTCTAAAGCAAGTTTTCTTACGTCTGACACACACAAACCGAACGTCATGTCTTCAGATGTAGGAAAATGCTCTTCCAATTACTTTTCAGCTTCCTTGGAAAACACATAATTGATGCCAGAAATTTTTAAATTGATGTTAGGATGTTTGTTGTTATTTTAAGCATGTCTCTTAACTGTTGGCTTACACACATTTTATATGCGTGCCCACTCATTTAATCCATGATCCCCATTTCAACATACTGTTACAGGTAAGTCCGATTCCTCTGTACTCCACTTAATATAAAACCTTTATGTTGCCATACGGTAATACAAAATAATTATTTAATTAACAAGTTAGGGTAAGGAAAGCATTGGGGATTTCCCCACACCGTTTATAAACATTTTGCTGCACTAATGATACAAAACTCATGTTTTAAAGATCATCATATGCGAAAATTGTTCCGGTACAATATTGGAAAATTATAGCTGTACATTATAGGGAATGTTGCCCTATTCTCTTTGTCAGTTTTCTGCAAACGGACCGCCACGAACACGGACTCATGACCTTCTGATACTATGGTTACTTCTTATGTATTCACCCATAAGGAAAATATTATGTTACAGCTTATGACTGTAATTGTCTTTGCCACGTACACAAAAAGTTAGATGAAAAATACAACAAAATCAACGCTGTCTCCAGGCGATCTGATTCTCAACACACAGAACTCATGGCTGACACTATGGCTCAAAGCACTTCATTCAAACTGACCTCATTATGAGTCAGATAGTATGAGGGGTACGAATTTTATAACATTAGTACAAATTTGAAAGCGTTACAATATAGGCACCTTTCTCCTACTCCCTGTTGGTAAAAGCTCTTGTCTAGCGCTTTCCTTCAAAGTTTGTTCCACATAGAGAACCCTTAGGTCGACTAATTGGATGAAGTCCAAGGGCGTCAGGTCTGGGCTATAGGTTGGATCAGGCAATAATATCCAACCCACTCTGTCGATGTGTTTCCAGGTTATGAGACTTGTGTGAAGGCGTTCATTGTCGAGTTGGAAGAAGATTTCTTTTGGGTTCTTGTCAGAACCAGAAACGGCTCTTGAGTTTGTTCTGACTCTTCACATATAGCTCTGAAATAATGGTTGACTCTTCTGGCAACGTATCCTCGAAATGACACCATCACTATCCCAACTGTCATGACGATTTAGCCAGCAGAGGGAACTACAACGAATATCTTCATTTTAGGTAAAAATGAAATGTCGTGTGACGAGGGCCTTCCGTCCGGTAGACCGTAACTGCGGGGGACACACGCCGTTGGCTGCAATTTTGCCTCCGGCTTAAATTGATGCACTCAGGTCTCGTCGTCTGTAATGATCGGTGACAGAAATACCTCGCCATTGGCCTCAACCTGCTCCTACAGTTCAAATGAAGTGGCTTAACTTTGAGTCTTGTGGTACATATGTCAATATTCCAGAGTCTCATTAATTGAAAACGCATTTCCAATGCTCACTGAGAGCTGTAGACCCATTCATCAAGTTTTGAAGCGTCAGTCTGTAGAAATAATGGTATCAGTTTATCATGTTGGGAGCAGTAGCTTTGACAGGATGTTTCGAACGCTGCCATCAACAGCATCATTACCATATGCAGCAGGAAATCTTTATCGATGTTCACCGTGGTGCCTTTTTCGGTTTCCATAAAGTCGCTTACATCACGTTGCTTGTAAAGGGTGTCTTGCGAAAGCATCAATTTGATGGTTCACTACAGGTGTGTAATTGTTAGAAACCCACAAGAAATGTAAAATTTGAAGCACCTAAGAGGTCGCTATAATATGTGCGTTAAACGCTGTAAGAAAATGAGATGGGCGTTATTTAGGAGAAAGACCATCACACATGGAATGTCTTAACTGAAAATGCAGTGGCGCCATTAGGAACGGTATACATCGAGTGTGACGTTTGCTAACGCTTCCTGAAATAGCACTTTGGTGGGAATAATAATTTCAAGTAAGTTTTTAATTAACGTTAATTGACAAGCTGCTGTCCGACCACACAATTTGAGAAGAGTCTTGCATGAGATATCAGCCATGAACTCTTAAGCTATCACCATAAGTCAGGTTTTTTTGACGAAAGGTCTTGTAGCAAAAACGCAGTCTCTAATGATGTCGTTGTCGACGGGACGCTGAACGCTAACTACCCCTCCTTTTTCGTCCGTTGGTGGCTGCCATACGCCTTTTGTGTTGTGTACCCGTGAAGCCTCTGGTACGACACCAGATACCACCGTCAGTCCCGGATTAAAATACGGGAATAAACACACTCGCAAACACACACAAACGAACGCGCACGCGCCACTACACGTGTCGGCCTATTATTCAGAAAACATGTCTGAACTGTAAAATCTTCCAGTGAAATGTGTAGTTTATTTAAATATAGATTACTTGTAATCCAACTGAATCGTTTTATGATGCAGTGTAATCCCAACAGTTTTGTGCTACCAAATCTGGTACCAATGCAAAATATAAAATTTTTCATCCGTGGCCAAGTACTGTATAAATAACTGATTAAAATAATCTGTCTGACTAGGTCTTGTCTTATGCTCCTTAAAACTTTTCCTCAGGAGTCGATTCAGCTACAGGACTCTTCCTCAGGGGTCTTCTGGTGTTCTCAGATGGCTGAATATCTTCAAAAATCAGCACGCATAAAGTTATTTTTTTCCGCACTTTTTCGAAGAAGTTAAGTTACTCAATAAAATTCTTGAGGCTGGGTGGTGGTGGTGGTTAGTGTTTAACGTCACGTCGACAACGAGGTCATTAGAGACGGAGCGCAAGCTCGGGTTAGGGGAGGAAATCGGCCATGCCCTTTCAAAGGAACTATCCTGGCATTTGCCTGAAGCGATTTAGGGAAATCACGGAAAACCTAAATCAGGATGGCCGGAGACGGGATTGAACCGTCGTCCTTCCGAATGCCAGTCCAGTGTGCTAATCACTGCGCCACCTCGCTCGGTTGAGGCTAGCACTAGTGGACTATAGGCAGTAATAGATGGTTGTGAAAGATAAGGGGAAGTTTATTAGAAGGTGATTATGTGCCACCGACAGTGGTTACCAAAAGTTTTTTAATATTCCCTGTGCGCCGCAGCTGAAGGCGGGAGTAACAAAGCTGGGCCGGCCAGAGTGGCCGTGTGGTTCTAGGCGCTCCAGTCTGGAACCGAGCGACCGCTACGGTCGCAGGTTCGAATCCTGCCTCGGGCATGGATGTGTGTGATGTCCTTAGGTTAGTTAGGTTTAATTAGTTGTAAGTTCTAGTCGACTGATGACCTCGGACGTTAAGTCGCAGAGTGCTCAGAGCCATTTGAACCATTTTTTGAACAAAGCCTCTAGTCTCTACACCTATTGAAATGCGAAAATTCTTGGATGTTTAAGCTGTTTCCAAGACTTTCTTTCTATAAATGACAAAACCGTTCTGTCGACTAGTACGAGGATGTATTGGAAAGTAATACCTCCGATTCTTTTTCGAGTAGACGTTTAATGTTCTTTCAATAAAACAAACATTACTGACATTCCACAGCTTTATTCTTCGTGTCTACATATTTATTTCTCAGCAGAGTCACGCTGCCATTGAACACATCTCTCCCAACGAGAGATCAGTTTGTTGATAAGGTCACTGCAAAACGTTGTGACGGAGCCACCACCCCACTTACCCTTGCACTACTGCATTACTATCAAAGTGAACTCCTCGAAGATGTTCGTCAAGTTCTAGATACAAATGTTAAATGG
Organism: Schistocerca gregaria; assembly: GCF_023897955.1. NCBI lineage: Eukaryota > Metazoa > Arthropoda > Insecta > Orthoptera > Acrididae > Schistocerca > Schistocerca gregaria. The sequence goes on along the minus strand of NC_064926.1, from coordinate 313,598,327 downwards.
ATGGAGCGAAGTCGAAACGGCATGGAGGATGATAGCTGACAGTGAACCCAAGGCGTCCGATGTCACAGCTCTCTAGTGTGGCATTGTCATGCTGAAGAAGCAAGCTGGATGGTAGAGCAACAGTATAAAGACTGTTTTGAAGAAAAATTTTCGCAACCAGGACTACCTTTCTTCAAGATAAGATCTAAAATGTAAATAACGTTTGTTTTATGTAATAATATTTAAGAGTTTTCACATAAAAAATTCTGAGTCCTTACTTTTCGTATAAGGACTAAATTTTTCTATAAGCATAAAAACAAGTATGCTTCCGACGTAAATGGACGTGTTTGATACACTTTGTACCGCAGGAGTAAAAGAAGAGACTCATGGTTGTGGAAAACTGTGTGCATTTGATAACTGAAAGATAAAGAAAGAACGGATTAAAGAGTAATTACTTCAATAGAGGTGACGGCTATAAGCTAATGGTTTCATAGCTTTCTGCCAACAATAATGCGACTTATTCAGTTACGGTATGGTATGGATACGAATAACTGCCAGGAAGCTACAGAGGCAGCACGAAACAATAATACACTCCTGGAAATTGAAATAAGAACACCGTGAATTCATTGTCCCAGGAAGGGGAAACTTTATTGACACATTCCTGGGGTCAGATACATCACATGATCACACTGACAGAACCACAGGCAAAAAGACACAGGCAACAGAGCATGCACAATGTCGGCACTAGTACAGTGTATATCCACCTTTCGCAGCAATGCAGGCTGCTATTCTCCCATGGAGACGATCGTACAGATGCTGGATGTAGTCCTGTGGAACGGCTTGCCATGCCATTTCCACGTGGCACCTCAGTTGGACCAGCGTTCGTGCTGGACGTGCAGACCGCGTGAGACGACGCTTCATCCAGTCCTTAACATGCTCAATGGGGGACAGATTCGGAGATCTTGCTGGCCAGGGTAGTTGATTTACACCTTCTAGAGCACGTTGGGTGGCACGGGATACATGCGGACGTGCATTGTCCTGTTGGAACAGCAAGTTCCCTTGCCGGTCTAGGAATGGTAGAACGATGGGTTCGATGACGGTTTGGATGTACCGTGCACTATTCAGTGTCCCCTCGACGATCACCAGAGGTGTACGGCCAGTGTAGGAGATCGCTCCCCACACCATGATGCCAGGTGTTGGCCCTGTGTGCCTCGGTCGTATGCAGTCCTGACTGTGGCGCTCACCTGCACGGCGCCAAACACGCATACGACCATCATTGGCACCAAGGCAGAAGCGACTCTCATCGCTGAAGACGACACGTCTCCATTCGTCCCTCCATTCACGCCTGTCGCGACACCACTGGAGGCGGGCTGCACGATGTTGGGGCGTGAGCGGAAGACGGCCTAACGGTGTGCGGGACCGTAGCCCAGCTTCATGGAGACGGTTGCGAATGGTCCTCGCCGATACCCCAGGAGCAACAGTGTCCCTAATTTGCTGGGAAGTGGCGGTGCGGTCCCCTACGGCACTGCGTAGGAGACTACGGTCTTGGCGTGCATCCGTGCGTCGCTGCGGTCCGGTCCCAGGTTGACGGGCACGTGCACCTTCCGCCGACCACTGGCGACAACATCGATGTACTGAGGAGACCTCACGCCCCACGTGTTGAGCAATTCGTCTGTACGTCCACCCGGCCTCCCACATGCCCACTATACGCCCTCGCTCAAAGTCCGTCAACTGCACATACGGTTCACGTCCACGTTGTCGCGGCATGCTGCCAGTGTTAAAGACTGCGATGGAGCTCCGTATGCCACGGCAAACTGGCTGACACTGACGGCGGCGGTGCACAAATGCTGCGCAGCTAGCGCCATTCGACGGCCAATACCGCGGTTCCTGGTGTGTCCGCTGTGCCGTGCGTGTGATCATTGCTTGTACAGCCCTGTCGCAGTGTCCGGAGCAAGTATGGTGGGTCTGACACACCGGTGTCAATGTGTTCTTTTTTCCATTTCCAGGAGTGTATTTTGGGAGCATTTCTCATCGCTTTTACTTACAGCTATCAGTACATACCTACTGCCAATGGATCACCATCGGCAGCCTGAGGAATTCGATCCAGTAACTCTACTTCATCAAAAAGAGCGGTAAACGAGAATTCTCGAGAACGTTCGCTGCACAGTTCTGGAGAGTAAGTTTCAGGCGGAATATGGCAATAGCTGGTTATGGAAACCACTTAACGCTCCCAACATAACAGATGTGTCAATAAAATTAATTCGGCTGTAGATACATTCCTGTTTCTGGAAACTGGGGCGGAATAGGCCTTTTCGTGTATAACTGCTGTTGCGATACTCGAGCGCAAATTTCATATTCATGATGACATAGTACGAAGGCTATACGAAAAAGGTCCGATAGGGCGCCAAATGAAAACGACTCTGAAAATCCGATGAAACTTTGGACAGAAGCGTTCCACATTATTTATAGCATACCTGTCGATCCCGTCACGTCACTCTTTTCAGTGCTTAGCAAGCAGTGAGCATCTAAAAGTGCCTAGAAGAGTAGTATCTTCCGCTAAGTAGAGGTGCGAGGTTGCGCGAAGTTTCGCCTGTTTTCATGCAGCCTCACATTACGTAACTGTCATACATTTCCTACTTCATGACAGTTATCGGCTGCAAGTTCCAGCGGCAAAGAGGACGCCCCTACAACGTTGTCGATGGATAGTGTTAGAACACCCACCATACAGCCCGGACTTGGCTCCCTCTAATGTTCATCTCTGCTCACGTGAACTGCTGGCTATGTTTACAACATTTTGGCACGGACAACAAACCACAGGCTTGGGAAGCACAGGCACATGCCTTATACGACGAAGTTTTCAAAAGTCGTAGTGGCGACAATGTAGAGAAGTAACTTGAAGGTTTAGCAATCTCATGCAACTAAAAAATTTTTCATTTTCACTGTCGTTCCATCTCGCGACCGATCTGACACTACTTTCAAAATAGCCCTCACATATTTCAGTGCAAGGCTGAAGACACGAAGTCCACGGTGAAAAATATCTTAACATCAGTGGACAGAAAAACAAACTTCACAAAAGCAGTATAAGAAGTGATACGAAAAACACAGTGGAATAAATATTTATAGTCTGGTGTACCCAATGCATAAGTTACTTTAGATGGTTCATAAACAGTTGTTATGAACACTGAAACATGAAGAAAGAGTTGGCTTTGAACTGTGAAATTTGGGGGTCTATACAAAGTCGTAGAGCAGCCATCTTTCAGATTTCAAACTCACGAACGAATGAGAACACATTTCGGATTAATCACAAATACTATTCCACTTCAAGTGGAACCGTGTGCTGAGAAACAGTTAAGATATCATATATAGAATAAGAAGGGCAAAGACTCTGTTACTGATACCGATACTGCAAGTATACAGTCAAGTAGCACACATAATTAAACATATTCTTAAACATTATCTTTCATATATTATCATTTATTTGCAAAAATTAGACACATAAATCAGTAAGGAACCACTGAGTGAGGTAGCGCAGCGGTTAGCATACTGGACTCACGTTCGGGAGGTCAACGGTAGAAATCTGCGTCCGGTCAACCTGATTAAGGTTTTCCGTGATTTCTGTGAATAGCTTAATGCAGATGCAGGAACGGTTCCTTTGGAAGGGCACGACCGATCTACTTTCCCATCCGTCCTCAACTGGGGCTTGCGCCAAAACAAGACAACACGAAAAAGAATGTATCTCATAGAAAAAAACTGAATTCTTCGTTTTAAGTGAAAGGGTGCTCTTCAGCATTATAAATTTACACACATGGAAGTAACGTAAAATGGTACCACTGGTTATGCGTCATTCCTGTTAGTGATTCGTAATGTCACAACAAGCAAGAATGTCCTATCAGACATTGCAGTTATGGAGCCATATGAAATTTCTTCATTTAATGGTGAGTACTCTACGCTAACTTTGTCAGTGTTTGTCACACGGAGTAAAATTGCGTCGATGGACTGCTAAACCGGTGTTTTTGGTCGAATATTTTGTACATTATGAATGAAAAGAAACACAGCACTGGTGATATGTTCTACAATGTTTATTACTTATTTCATTTCTTTACTTGTCTTTGTAGATGATGATGAGGTAATAGCCGAAAACCGGTTTGTGAAATAAATAATGAGTATTGTAGAATATTAGAAAAGCTCCAATTGGAACTAAATGCAGTCAGTGAAATAGCGTCTAACAATGGCTATCCTTCTACCTTCGTGGACTTCACAACGCACAAAAAAGAAGAAACAACAAGCGTACTCTGTTCTTCACTCTGTTCTAGACCCAATATCTCGAGAACGCAGTAAATGGTAACACAATTTCCTATGCAGGAAAAGTCTGAATGTACTTATAAAACTTAAATCCACGAACTTAAGAACATCATTATATGAACACAACACTGATGGAAACGGTTTACCCAATGGTAAAGACAACAATCTAACTTTGGAAAAGAGTGGAATATATAAAATTAATTATAACTATGGCAAATTATATGTATGTCAGTCTGGCAGGGCAGTATGCACCCGTTTGAAGGAACAACAAAAGTTGGAAACTTAGAAAAGTAGACTCTAATTTTCCAGATGAACTGCCCTGACATCCACAAAGGAATAAATCTGAACCATCTTGAAATAATGGAAACTACTAAACATATGTTCATCTGGACAGGCGTAGTACCAGACACAGTTCCATTACTGCCACTTATAACTGCAGACACTATTCGTAATCCTATCCAGTACATGTTATAAATTACCCCTCTTACTCAAATACCCCATTTTTCCTTTATTTCAGTTTTTGTAATTTCTCTTGTCAAATGAAAACACTTTTCCTGTTTAATCTCACTAGTATATTTTATCCTTTTGTAATTTAGGACCTATTAAAGACAAGATTGTTTTGTTCAGTCACATCCTTAGAATATGTCACCAAAGTTTGTCGTTCAATTTATTTTCCTCTATGAATAATTGTTATAATTTGTGTATATTTCGTTAGATAATGAGTTACATATTTTATCCTAGTTAAATAATCTTGCATCGCATTAACGCTCAAATAATTTCTCTCTTTCTTCTTGTTGCTAAATCTAAAATTAACATTTTTCATCTCAGGCAATGGAGACGTTCTGTAGATTCACTAGATTAAAATATGTGTGTCATCAAAATTTCGCTGCACCATATTTATCTTTGTACCTGATGATAGCGTAACAGCCTGAAACCCGTTTGTGAAATAAATAATAAATATTGTGGATTATTTTTAAAAAAATGTGAAATAAATAATGAATATTTTAGAACACTACAGCAGCGTTGTTTGTCTTTTCATTCAGAATTCATACTGAGCTGCCTGTTACCGTATAGGCTACTAATTTTTACATGAAAATGCCGAATCTACTCTTTTGACTTGTAATCTGCAACATATTCATGGAACCTCTTAGCATTCATCTTTTAATGGATTATAACTGGAATTGGTTCGGTTTAATGCACCTTGTATGTATTACGAGTATGATATTATCATTAACTTCCATACATTATATGTGATTATGAGACCCTACAAGACACAGTAAAGAAACTTCCTTCCTAATTCATTTAGCGATGACATTTGTATGTTCATGTAATGACAGAAAATGAAGTGCCAGTGCGTGCATTATTCACGTTCTGCTACCACCACTGCTTCCATCACGCTACGCTGAACGTTGATAACTCGAAGAACTATCATGGGGTATGAAGTTAAAAGATCGTTAAAGGATGTGTAGTGAGTAAGAGGAAATGTCACTGTGGGATGCTCAGTTTATGCAACAAACTGAAGCATCTACAATATGCATGAATTGCGTGCATTACCTAGACAAATTAAGTAGTTAATTACACATCTCGGGCTCAATAATGCTTCTTGTAGATACTAGCCAAGCCTTACGGTATTCTACGAGATACCCCAAATACGACAACCGACAAGCTAAAATGAGATGAATCTTCCTTCGTCAACTTCCTTAACTAAACACGTAAGTCTAAAATTACATTAATTACATTTTATGCAAACATCGAATTTGCTCCTGACACACTGAAACAGGGTTTTTCATAGTGGCAGAAACTTCTCTAAAAGTAAAATTAGCAGTGCGGGATAGCAAACTGTCTATATTTTTCTCAGTGTATTTTGAGTTATTAAACTATATATAATATACTAAATCCGAATGAAAAACTGAGTGAACGCTGTTATACAGACTGAGTATCGACATCCGCAATACGTAACTTCATTTTCTGAAAATAATTGCTGATAACTAGTATTGTTTGCCGTTAATTGTTACATTAATTTACGATCACAGACCAGAATTTGTAGAAAATCTGATTAAGGCCCTCAAATGGATTTCTACGATGATTTATGATAGAAATTAAATTTGACAATCTTTCAACAAATTTAATGACAGTTTTTAACAGTTACGGCTTTTATCCATAAAGAGGATAGCTGCATTATAGTAAATCAATGACGATGAAGATTTGTAACAAGATGATTCAATTTGGGAAAATAATAATAATAGATTGTGTGTGTGTGTGGGGGGGGGGGGGGGGAGGGGCGGCGCTTGGAATGAAAATCACATGGACTTAAAAAACACGTTTCCCAGAGGAAAACCATATTAAGACATGTATACGACCTTAGACGACAGAGTATATACTTGAACTAACAGCGAGAGTCGTTGTTTGTTTCCACATCTACTGAGAAGACGTCTGCAGAAACCAGCAGGATATACTAGTCCCTGTAATAGCAAAAATGTTTAGATGACACCTAGTTTTTTCTATAGGGGTCTAATGACTCTCCCTTGACCACTAGAAAAATTATTAAGTATTCCTGACAAGGGCAAAAAGGACAAAGAGACAGGCAGCCTCGAAACTTCCCGCTGCAAAATTAGTTATAAATACTGTTCCCTACTCCTACCAGGTCCTCTTTCCTTCCTAGTATTAAATGATTTAAATAAATCTATCCTTCAGTGTTACTTTTGAATATGAAAACTAAAATTGACCGTTTCATCAAAAATAAAAAATCTAGTGCTGTGGATCTTAATTATTGTCTTTTTGGCTGTAAAAAAAATAAATTATTAATTTTGCAGTAATGCATGGCGTCTCCGGAGTGCAATCGAGAGCACCCAAGGTTGAAATTCTACTTAGCAGCCAGGGTAAGAAAAGATTTTCAAGATGTGCTTCGTAATCTAGCTCTGAAAAATTCTTGACGCTGGTGCTGAAGAGCAAATCAGACGGATACGATTCTGAACAACTGTGAAAGTCAGTGTCGGTAGAGTAAGCTCCACAAATTTTCTCTTTTCACAAAAGAGAAACTGCTCATTCCAAAAGACAGTGATATTAAACAGAGATCGCACAGTACTACCTAGCATTCAAAATCCTATCTTCTGGTTGCTTGCACTTTGCGTCGTAATCACTAGGAGAGGAAAGATGACAATATTCACTTCATAAATGAGAAAAACTTTATCCTTTGAATTAACATGTATTATTTCATAAGAAAGTTCTTCTCAGTGCTCTACTATTACAGTATATATTCGGCTTCTCACAAGAGAGTTTTTGGACAAAAATTAATAATTTCTGATATCTCGCAGCAATGGTGGTTGTCGTACCTTTTTCTAACAATAAAAGTACACCTCCTTCGAAAATACTTCCTTTCGTAAAAAATAGAAAAAAATTATTAGTAAAGTCGCGGAATACACCAGTTCGTCAAAATTCATCGTTATCGAAACGATGATTTAGGTTATGTACAAGTTATGATGTCATACCATAGGTGCTTGAAGATGGTGCTAGTGAGATACCGAATGTGTCACCTACATGCCTCCATCGCAAAACACGAAAAGGGGTACAGGACAAGTGAACGAAAGGCAGCGGCGCTGTAACTCCCCCACCAATCGACAACCGAGTAAACGATTGTCTCAGACATCGTCATACGAGGCTTAGGAAATGGGCAGGTGCCCCATATGCTGTGCGCTAACTGACGCCCCCCCCCCCCCCCCTCCCTTGCGAAAGCTGCCTCGCCTGAAGCTACCGAAACAACCTGCAAAACACTTCCTTAGATGGATAGCTGCATTGGGGATGCTGTGCGGAGTGTGTGACGCGCATCTGTTGATTAATACTGATGGCTAAACCAGTGCAGAACGCAATGTCTGTCATTCACCGTGTGGAACAATCAACACCATTACATACGGAATCACTTATCGTTTTCTGATCCTAGAACAGTCTCTAAACGATATGTACGAAATATCTGGTGTAGGTGGCAGCTATGAATTCCGTGCTTGACAACAACATAGCTAGGGGACTAAATACAGAGACAAACACACGTGCCGGCCGCGGTGGTCTCGCGGTTCTAGGCGCGCAGTCCGGAACCGTGCGACTGCTACGGTAGCAGGTTCGAATCCTGCCTCGGGCATGGGTGTGTGTGATGTCCTTAGGTTAGTTAGATTTAAGTAGTTCTAAGTTCTAGGGGACTGATGACCACAGCAGTTTAGTCCCATAGTGCTCAGAGCCATTTGAACCATTTGAACAAACACACGTAGTGAGAATGGGCCTCTATAGGAAGACAGCCGTCACCGCTGAATATTGTCGATTCTTCAACAAATCCAATTCCCATTTATGAAACAGCTTCATAGATTTATTTACTTCACAAGTGAGTTAATGTGATGTTTTTTTATAAATAAGGAAGGCCAAACCTTCTTGGTTGAAGGCCCAAAACTCTACTATTGCGGGCTTTGTTAGTTTTGGATTATTCACCAATTGACTAATGAGCACCGTAACTTCAAATGGTTGAAATGGCTCTGAGCATAATGGGACTTAACGTCTGAGGTCATCAGTCCCCTAGAACTTAGAACTACTTAAATCTAACTAACCTAAGGACATCGCGCACATCCATGCCCGAAGCAGGATTCGAACCTGCGACCGTAGCGGTCGCGCGGTTCCAAACTGTAGCGCCTAGAACTGCTCGGTCACCCCAGCCGGCTAGCACCGTAACTGTAGAAAACCATAAACTTCTTTACTTTCGTTATTTAGTGGTGGGTCTCAGAGATAAAAAGTTTCGATAAGGTTTGGAATTAGGTGTAAAGTTCGTTGGAAGTCGCTGAGTGCTCTAATTCTGAAATATTGGCTGAATATGAGCTGGGTAATTCTTCCTCCGTCAATTACACTGCCTCAAAACAAATACACTGGTTCCCAAGTTAAAATTTGTCTTCTTCCATTAAATCTTCCCTGTAAAATTGTACATCTTAATGACTGGACTATGATAGAATTTTAAATTAGATCGATAATCGTAAGAAAAACTGAAAATCAAATTTCTGTGGCCCCTGGAAGCTGACACATAGGCAGCCGGCCACTGAACTGACAGCCAAAACTCCAGACGTCAGGCACTCCGATCGGTAAAAAACGTTGTATTTCGATAAAGTATCAACTAAAACTCCTAATTACTTCGTACTATGTGCTGTCGTCCTAGAGAAGGAGGGAAAACATTAATTAAGAGTAATACAAGAAGTATGGAGCATAGGATGGCCATAACTGCGAGTAACTAACATACGTAGCTTCCATGGGGAGGTTCGTGGAGCGTTAGATCGTCGTACCAAGGGTCTTGGATTTTTATACCAATGATGACAATTTTTTTACTATATTATGCGTGGAAGTCTTGTATGGGACTACTAACTTTCCCGTGTGTGTGATGCAATTTCTTCTTTATTCTACAGTTTCGATTGTTTATGCTTATTCTGTGAAATTACATATGTACTAGTTACCTAATCACGAGTGGTGTCTGTTCTGTCGCACAAGTCCGATAGAACACCACACCTATATGTGCAAATGTACTCTGTAGGTTTCTTATTTTCAATTAATGAAGCGAAAGCAGACTGCCAAAAGAACTTTGAAACAAACTCCGAAAAGTCCTTTTACATGTCAGGAAAATGTTCTCCCATATAACAGCTTTATGCGTAAACGGTTAAAACAAATTCTCATCACTCGCAGATACGCCTTTCCTGTGCTCTGTAGCTCTGCTGTTACTTTTAACTATTATTTATGCAGATTCCACTGGACGATACGACATACCACTAACTAGATAGGTGCTTCGGTAGACACTCTACCTACATACAACTTTTGGTACAGAGCTGTGTCTGACATCTGAAGGTTTGGCTGTGAGAGACAGTTAAACTGGTTCCAGATATAGACCTCAATACATAATTGTTTTTGGATATTCGTTCACAGAAAGATTTTCCTAGTCTTGAGTAGAAATGTAACTTGTAATAGTGAGGGACAATTTCTGTTTCCAAATAACTTATATGTCTTTGAGTAAATTTGTTGGGCTGATATGGATTGTTGAAGGACATTTTCTTATTTGCAGAAATTCACTCTGAGTCTATGCATCACTCATGTTTCCTTTTCTTAAAGGAATTTCAAAGATATTTTTTTTGTCTCAAAATGTATCCATAATTAGTTGGAATCAATGCAAAGTGGAATCCTTCCGAAGTGTGTGCATCGGTAATAAAAATGATTTTAGTTGTCTAGTGATAAGCGAGTACCGCTGTATTCCAAAGGGTGGACATTTGTAACAAAGATGATACTTGTAAAGATCTTGATATATAATTATTCATAAGGACTCACTGTATGAAGATGAGGACGAAAGTATCTGAGGAAATAAAGCAACCTATATGCTTTGGAGATAGTATCGCTGTGATACAAGGGAGAACGCAAGAAATACGCTCAATAGCCAAAAGAACTGGCACGCCTGCCTAATATCATGTAGGGCCACCGAGAGCATGCAGAGGTGGCCGATCACGACGTATCATGGACTCGACTAATGTCTGGTCCTGGAGGGAATTGACACCATGAATCCTGCAGGGCTCTCCATACATTCATAAGAGTACAAGGGGGTGGAGATATCTTCTGAACAGCTCGTTGCAAGGCATCACAGACATGCAGATTAACGTTCATCACTTCGGAGTTTGGCGGCCAGCGAAAGTGTTTAAACTCAGAATAGTGTTTCTGCAACCACACTGTAGCAATTCTGGACGTGTAGAGTATCACGTTGCACTGCTGGAATTACACAAGTCCGTCAGAATGCACAATGAGGATGAAGGGATGCAGACGATCAGACAGGATGGTAACTTCCGTGTACCCTGTCAGAGTCGTAGGTACACGTATCAGGGGTCCAATATCACTCCAATTTCACACGCCCCATACCATTACCGACCCTCCACAAGCTTGAACGGTCCCCTACTGACGGGCAGGGTTCATGGATTCATGAGCTTGTCTCCATACCCGTACACGTCCATCCGCTCGATACAATTTGAAACGAGAGTCGTCCTACCAGGCAACATGTTTCCCGTTGTCAACAGCGCAACGTCGGTGTTGAAGGGCCCAGGCGAGGCCTAAATTTTTGAAAATTTGTGGTAAGTTCTTACGGGACCAAATTGCTGAGGTCATTGCTCCCTAGGCTTACACATTACTTAATCTAACTTAAACTAACTTACGCTAAGGACAACGCACAGACACCCATGCCCGAGGGAAGACTCAAACCTCCGACGGGGGGAGCCGCGCGAAACATGGCAAGCGCCTAAGAACACGCAGCTACACCGCGCGGCCCGAGACGTAAAGCTTTGTGTCGTGCAGTCATCAAAGCTACACGAGAGCCCCTTCGGCTCAGAAAGCCAATATCCATGATGTTTCTTTGAATGGTCCTCACGCTGATACTTGTTGATGGCCAGCATTGAAACCTGTATCAATTTGAGGAAGGGCTGCACATCTGTCACGCTGAACGATTCTCTTCAGTCATCGTTGGTCCCGTTCTTGCAAGATCTTTCTTTAGCCGCAGTGATGTCGGAGATTTGATGTTTTACCGGATTGCTGATACTCAAGGTGCACTCATGAAATGGTCGTACGGGAAAATCCTCACTCCATCTCTACCTCAGAGATGCCGTGCCCATCGCTCGTGCACCGACTGTAACATACACGTTCAAACTCACTTAAATATTGATAACCTGCCACTGTAGCAGCAGTAGCCGTTCTAACAACTGCGCCACACACTTGTTGTCTTATATGCGCGTTGCCGACAGCAGCGCCGTATTCTGCCTGTGTACATAGCTCTGTATTTGAATAAGCATGCCTATAACAGTTTCATTGGCGCTTCAGTGTACGTTCTCAGTTTTTTCTGCGAGTGCAGCCGATCAGTTTTCATTTTCTAAATCGCAACGAAATTCGTCCAATTTATCGAAGTTGGGGGTTATCAAAACGCATGCAAAAATTCAGTATGTGGTTACCAACTTTCAAACTACGAATAGAAGACTTCAATAAATTTGGCAGCTGCAGCTGTCTTAGTAAAGCGATTTCCCGTTCTTGCTGCCGTCAGTACGCAAATAAATATAACATACAATTACAACATACTGCTGTTCTCAGTCTAAAGAAAATACCATAAAGCAGTCATCACAAAAGAAATCTGGCTGCTCTGTTCAGTGAAAAATTGAGGTATAAAATAATAAACCAAAGAGGAAGAGATAATTTTCTCCATACTTGAATTATGCATATACTGTGTTTACAATTAAAACCTCTGTCTGCTTCGTATGTGTAATACCGTAGGCAAACATATCTCTGTTACTAAGTAAACACAGCGGACGCATATTCACACACACACACACACACACACACACACACACATAAATACATACATACATACATGCACGCACACAGAGACGGAGAGAGCGAGAGAGAGAGATAGAGATACAGACAACGAATCAGCCAGGCAAATACTATTGTGTGTTGGCCTCTGGCACAATATTCCTATGATGCGGTAACGCTATTTAATCATATTACTGAACGTTCCATTCTGCTCTACTGTGATACATAAATTAACTAATCTGGAACTGAGTCTCGGCACTCTGAGGCTTCCCGTTGACCAGGGAAACATCTTAAAGTTTGCACTTTCTAAATGTCAGCTAAATTCGATGTCACCATGTAATCAACAGTCTACAGATCCGTTTATAAAATGGTCAGGAAGTTACAAAGAAAATTTATTGGTATACAAGATTTAAGACAAACTGAGAGTTAGAAAAGCATTCCTTATGTATCTATGACAGCTCCTTCATAGATCTGCTATGCTTTGCAAAATACAGTGAAGATAAGTATTTCTTAGATTAATGACGCTATTCGTATATTTCCATAAATGAGTAGACCTGCTGGTTTTAAGTTATAGATCACGAGGTCCCGGGTTCGATTCCCTGACAGGTTGGGGATTTTTCTCTGCCAATGGACTGAGTATTATCCTCATCATTTAATCGTCATCATCGTTATTCATAACAGTGGCTAGACTGGACTGTATACAAAAATTGGGCTCTGTAAAAATTGGAACTTTGCACGAGCGCTGAAGACCCCATAATTGAACGCCCACAAACCAAACATCATCATCATCACATAGAAGTTACAGAAATAGTCTATCCAAGTTTGGATATTTCATTCATGAGTTTACTTCGATAATGTCGAATACAGAAAGTAAATTTGATCCCTGTGAAGTGCTTGACTGTAGGTGATTGAAGTCTGGAAGTTCCGGAGCTATCGTAAAAATGTACGAATCCAATCCTTCTAGGTACTGAAGTGCTTCACATTACATTTTGGCCTATGATGGAAAAGCGTTTGTCGTATTTCTCCAGTGACAACAAATATTATCTCTTTCCATGTTTGATTATATAGTTCCCATCATCGTTCTAATACTGTGGCCGCTAGTCATATGAAATTATGGTGTCACACATGGAAGACATGTAATTTATTTTTGGTATTATATTAGAGAAATATCCCTGTTTCTCCTCTTCGAGGATGTATATCTGTGCGAAGTTGAAAATGTGTGTCGTATCGGAGCTGCTCTTGAGGGAGTTGAGTACCCTTCACGGACTTAAGCACAATTTCATCTTGACATGCGTGCTGAAGGTAAGGATATTAACTAGTGCAACTGGACTGACTAAACGAAGACGACGTTTACCACAAATATTTAATATGTCTTGCTGCTAAACCATCAGAAACATCTGGGCTTTTCGAACGTGTGGCTGATTCATAAAAAAAAAAAAAAAAAAAAAAAAAGAAATACGCCGATATATGAGAAGTGCTTTTAATGTTGTTGTTGTTGTCTTCAGTCCGGAGACTGGTTTGATACAGCTCTCTATGCTACTCTATCCCGGGCAAGCCCCTTAATCTCCGAAGTAATCTATTCGTCTTCCTCTACGCCTTTTACTCTCCACACTTCCTTACAATACTAGTTTAGTGATCTCTTGATGTCTCATAATGTGTACTCTCAACCGATCCCTTCTTCTTGAAGTCAAGCTGGGCCACGAATTTTTCTCCCTAATTCCATTCAGTATCTCGTCATTCGCACGTGATGTACTCACTTAATCTCCAGCATTGTTCTGTTGCACCATAATTCAAAATCTCTTCTTGTCTAAACTGTTTATCGTCCATATTTCACTTCCAAACATGGCTACACTGCATACGAATGACTTCAAAATAGATTCCCTAAAAATTAAATCTATATTCGATGCTAACAAATTTCTCTTCAGAAACGCCTGTCAAGTCGTTGCCAGTCTACATTTTATATCCTCTTTGTTTCGACCGTGGTGAGTTATTTTGCTGCCCACGTGGCATAACTCATTTACTACTTTAAATATCTCGTTTCCTGATATAATTCCCCCAGCATCAACTGATTTACTTGTCTACATTCCGTTGTCCCCGGGCTAGTTTTTCGTATTCATCTTACATTCACTTTTCAAGACACTCTTCGTTCCGTTCAATTTCTCTTCCAAGTCCTTTTCTGTCTCTGACATAATTATCTGATGAGCAAACCACAAAGTTGTTATTTCTTCTCCCTGAAATTGAATTCCTACTCCAAATTTTTCTTTGGTTTTACTGCTTGTTTAATACAGAGAGTGAATAACATCGGGAATAGGCTACAACTGTGTCTTCTAAATCTCTGCTTCCCTTTCATGCCCCTCGACTCTTATAACTGCTGTCTGATGTCTGTACGAGGTGCAAGTAGCCTTTCGCTACCTATATTTTACCTATACTACCTTCAGAATTTCAAAGAGAGTGCTTCAGTCTAATGCTTTCTCAAAGTTCACAAGGGCAATAAAAGTAGCCTTGTCTTTCTTTAACCCATCTTCTAAGATACCTCGTAGGGTCAGTACCGCCTCGCTTGTTCCTACACTTCTTTGGAATCCAAACTGATCTTCCCTGTGGTTGCTTTCTTCCAATTTTTCCATTCTTCTGTAAGGAATTCGTGTCAGTATTTTTTACCCACGAATTATTAAAGTGGTAGTTCGATAATATTCATAGCTGTCAGCACCTGCTTACTTTGAAACTGGATTTATTATATTCTTCTTGAGGTTTGAGGGTAATTTGAACTGTTTCATACATCTTGCTCACCAGATGCACGAATTTTGTCATGGATGGCTCTCCCAAGGCTCTCAGTAATTGTGACAGAACGTCGTTACAACCAGGACCTTGTTTCGACTCAGGTCTTTCAGTGCTCTGTCAAATTCTTCTCGTAGTATCGTATCTCCCATTTCCTCTTCATCTACGTTTTCCTCCATGTCTATAACACTGCCCCCCTTGTATGGACCCTGTATGTACTCCCTTCACCTATCACCTTTCTCTTCTTTGCATAGTACTGATGTTCCATCTGAGCTCTTGTTAGCAATACATCTTGTTCTCTTTCTTCCAAGTTGTTGTTGGTGTGGTCTTCAGTCTTGAGACTGGTTTGATGCACTTCTCCACGCTACTTTATCCTGTGCAGGCTTCTTCATCTCCCAGTACCTACTGCAACCTACATCCTTCAGAATCTGCTTAGTGTATTCATCTCTTGGTCTCCCTATACCATTCTTACCCTCCACGCTGCCCTCCAATACTAAATTTGTGATCCCTTGATGCCTCAGAACATGTCCTACCAACCGATCCCTTCTTCAAGTCACGTTGTGCCACAAACTTCTCTTCTCCCCAATCCTATTCAGTACCACTTCATTCGTTATGTGATCTACCCATCTAATCTTCAGCATTCTTCTGTAGCACCACATTTCGAAAGCTTCTATTCTCTTCTGGTCCAAACTATTTATCGTCCATGTTTCACTTCCACACATGGCTACACTCCATGCATATAATTTCAGAAACGACTTCCTGACTCTTAAATCTATACCCGATGTTAACAAATTTCTCTTCTTCAGAAACGCTTTCCTTGCCATTGCCAGTCTACATTTTATATCCTCTCTACTTCGACCATCATCAGTTATTTTGCTCCCCAAATAGCAAACTCCTTTACTGCTTTAAGTGTCTCATTTCCTAATCTAATTCCCTCAGCATCACCCGACTTAATTCGACTACATTCCATTACTATCCTTTTTGCTTTTGTTGATGTTCATCTTATATCCTCCTTTCAAGACAATGTCCATTCCGTTCAACTGCTCTTCCAAGTCCTTTGCTGCCTCTGACAGATTTACAGTGTCATCGGCGAACCTCAAAGGTTTTATTTCTTCTCCATGGATTTTAATACCTACTCCGAATTTTTCTTTTGTTTCCTTTACTGCTTGCTCAATATACAGATTGAATAACATCGTGGAGAGGCTACAACCCTGTCTCACTCCCTTCCCAACCACTGCTTCCCTTTCATGTCCCTCGACTCTTATAACTGCCATCTGGTTTCTGTACAAATTGTAAATAGCCCTTCGCTCCCTGTATTTTACCTCTGCCACTTTCAGAATTTGAAAGAGAGTATTCCAGTCAACATTTGCAAAAGCTTTCTTTAAGTCTACAAATGCTAGAAACTTACGTTTGCCTTTTCTTAATCTAGCTTCTAAAATAAGTCGTAGGGTCAATATTGCCTCACGTGTTCCCATATTTCTACGTAATCCAAACTGATCTGCCCCAAGTTCAGCTTCTACCAGTTTTCCCATTCGTCTTTCTTCCAAAGGCCTCCCTAATTTTCTTGTAGGTGATATCTGTCTTTCCCCTACTGATATATGCTTTTAAATCCTTCCATTTGTCGTCTAATCATTCCTAACTAGCCATTTTGCACATCCTGTTTATCTCATTTTTTGTTGGTTTGTATTCTATTTCACCTATTTCAGTTACTATATTTTTATATTTTCTCCTTTCTTCATATAAACATTACGTGTACTAATTATTATGTAATTCACATAATATGATGTATATTAAATACTAATTAACACACTTATTAAAGGAACATCAATGTGCCAAAAATGTTTGTTGTTAATTGTGAACTGTTCAAAATGAACACTATTGATGTTTGGGTTTTAGTGTTTGTGTTATGGGGGTTGACTGGAGATGAAACCAAGAAAGCTAGTAGTCTCACCACTCAAGGTTTTCTGACAAAGGCACCCTCTCCAGGGCTTGGAGAAATGATGGAATCAAAGGTGTTTTGCTCTTGGCACAGAGCGAAGGTATGTGCACAGTAAAAGTCGCTGTTAGCAGATACCACAGAAAAAGAATTGAAAGAAATGTTAAACATGAACACTTTTTGAAGGAAACATGGTTTCGGCGAGTGTGAATGTTACCCCAGAGGAAAGTGGCTTAAGTTCCAGCCACGAAACATGTTAAGGAATAATTCAACTGGCGAGATGAAAAATACTGTTTGACTAAGCTCATTGTGCGATAATTTTCGCACTTGTCAGCTCTTGCAGCCTTCGGAATTGTGTGGATGATATTTTTCCGAAAGTCAAATGTATGTCACCAGACTCATACATTCTACACATCAATGTATGCCGTTTTTTGCCACTTTCCCCAATGATTGTAGAAATTCTGATAGAATGTTGTCTACCCTTCTGCCTTGTTTGATAAGTCCTTCAAAGCTTTCTTAAATTCTGATTCTAATACTGGATCCCCTATCTCTTCTAAATCGACTCCTGTTCCTTCTTCTATTACATCAGACAAACCTTCCTCTCACAGAGGTCTTATATCTACCCTTTCCACCTATCCGCTCTCTCCTCTGCATTTAACCGTGGAATTCCCGTTGCACTCTTAATGTTACCACCTTTGCTTCCAATTTTATAGAAGTTTGTTTTTACTTTCCTATATGCTGCATCAGTCCTTCAAACAATCATAGATTTTTCGATTTCTTCTCATTTTTCATACAGCAATTTCATCCTACTTTCCCTGCAATTCCTATTTATTTCAGTTCTCAGCAATTTGTATTTCTGTATTCCTGAATTACCCTGAACACTTTTCTACTTCCTTCTTGCATGGATTGGCTGTAGTATATCTTCTGCTACCCATTGTTTCTTTTTCCTGTGTATTTCTTTCCAGCTTCTGCGATTGCCCTTTTTAGAGATGTCCATTCCTCTTCAACAGTACTGCCTACTAAGCTATTCCTTATTCTTGTAGCATTAGAGAACTTCAAGCTTATGTCGTCATTCCTTAGTACTTCCGTATCCCACTTCCTTGCATACTATCTCTTCCTGACTAATCTCTTAAACTGAAGCCAACTCTTCATCACTAGTAAATTGTTATGTTGGTCTATACCTACTCCTGGGTACTCCTTACAATTCTGTATCTGATTTCGGGATAACTGTCTGACGAAGATATACTTTCTCTATCTCTTCATCTTCAGCTTGAAACGTCGACATGTATACCTAAACTATCGTTGTCGGTGTTGGTTTACTGACGATTGTGATAATAACAACCCTATCACTGAACTGTTCACAGTAACACACTCTCTGCCCTACCTTCCTATTCAAAACGACTCCCACTCCTGTTATAGCATTTTCTCCTGATGTTGGTGTTACCCTATACTCATCTGACCAGAAATCCTTGTCTTCTTTCCATTTCACTTCACTGGCCCCTACTATATCTAATTGAGTCTTTGCATTTCCCTTTTCAGATTTTCTATCTCCCTACCACGTTCAACGTTCTGATATTTCACGCCCCGTTTAGTCGAACGTTATCCGGTCGTTGATTATTCAGTCTTTTACTCGTGGCATGGAGGACTACTCTGGAATCTTTTGACGACGGAGAGATCATCATGATACTTTTCAAATCCAGGCCACATGTCTTGTGGATAAACGTTATGTGTATTTAATGCAGCGGTTTCCATTGCCTTCTGCATCCTCATGCCGTTGGTCAATGCTGATTCTTCCTCCTTTAGGGGCAGATCCTCAACCCAAGGGCAAGAGAGTGTTCTGAACCTTTGTCCGCTCCTCCGTCCTCTTTGACGGGAATGAGGATAACTTCCTGTGTGGGAAGTCTTCGATCGCCTATGCTGACTATTAATAAAATTTAAGTGCTGTTGGGTTACGAACCTGGCACCGAGGGCGTTTTGATTTCTAGTCAAAATCGCTGCCCCTAGACCACGGAAATCCAATGGTAAAAAGTTTTGTTTGTAGCTGGCAAAAGATGTTTGTACTAACTTTTATGAAAGTATGTTGTCTTTTGGTACATCTATGGTTTAGGTTGCATTATTTGTATAACTTTTTGTAGCCCTGTTTATAATGTTCTTACAGATCTGTAGATACTAACTTATTTTTACCCAACCGGTTGTACATAATAACAATTTTTTAGCGATCTCGGCTAAGAAGTTCTTCCTATCCCTAGTAATGTTTTCTTCGATTAATATAGTGTTGATTTCTTGATGCAAATATGTTCATTGTTCTGAAATAAATTTTATAAAGAATAACGGCAGTCAGTTTAATCACAGTGACCGATGGACCCCACAGCTTCAGCGAGAATTTATAGCTGCACAAAGATTACTGCAAAAAGACACGTAACAATTCATGAGTATATCGAGACTCTGAACAAGCAGATTTTATATTACAGTGTATTCAAATACTAAAACAATATGAATCTACAAGCCAAATGCGTAGCGCAAGTGAGTAATGGCATAGGCTACTATGTCATACGGACAACTTAATTCAACACAAGCACTGCACATGGGGACACTATGGCGCGCTAAAGAGTACTGCCAAAATTTCTACGTATTGTTATTTCCCTAATACGAGGCGACGTGTAGAGCAAGTTATCAGGCTCTGTCTATATCTGGTAGGAAATTTATTCATGGGATATATACATTTTTAACGAAATTTCATCTGCACATATTGTCGGCGGTATTCATCTAGTACAGGAGATAAAATATTAAACGTCATTGATACCTGTATAGTACCAGCAGTAGACAGAGTTAGGAAGTAAAGTGGAGCTTGCACGTCTGGATGAGATTCCTCATCCACATTAAAGAGAAGAGTTTGTCTCACAAAATTAGAGAGGGTGCGTTTTGAAAACTCATGTATGAAAACCAGGGGCAGGCAGACTATCACATCAAAAATGTACAGAGGAATATGTTTCGCCCCACACTGCCACATCAGCCGTTGAAACTGACTGAGAAGACTACTAAGACCCAAAACTGTGGCTCGAATCCTCGTCAGCTTCCTTTGCCTTTCTTATACGTCTGTTGTCTAGTTCTCGTCGTTTATAAGCAGAAAATCATTTTGTTACATGACAATAGCCATCATGTGACAGTGGGATTCATTAAATTGCATTTTTGAGCCAACTAACAACACAGTGCAAAACCTAAGTGGTCCAGTCAAATTCATGTAGGTTGGCTTCCTGATGGAGTACATAAACGGTGAATATGTTGAAATGCTTTTGGTGCAGCGTCCATTCGATAACGAAACTGCGCGATCCTTTAAACGGCCTGAAGGAATGGTTTTGGGAAACTGGAAATCTGTATTCCCAAGTAATGGAAAGAGGTCGTCCAAGGACTAGACGTACAGACTCCACAGAGGACATGACTCTTGAAACCGTTCAGCAGTCACCTTGGTGAACTAACTATGATACTGCACTGCAGTTCCAGATATCTCAAAGACTGGTTGCTGAACTGTTGCACAATGAAGAATTGCATCCATTTAATTACAAGTTAACTCAATACCAGCGGCTAGAACACTACATTCGACGAGTGCAGTGAATGGATTTTGTTGATGTGCAAAATAATAAACATTGTATTTACTAGACAAGTTGAATGCGCCCCTACAGCGAACATTTCTTTTCTTTGCTGGAAGCGTTATAAAATATTCCGTTTAGTGTTCGGTTACAGATATGGTTTCAGCATGATCGTGCGTCGGTACACTTGAGAACGAATATGCGAAACTCTTTAAATGAAGTATTTGGAGGGAAATGAATTGGTCATGGAGGTCCAATGTAGTGGCCTCCACATTCACCAGATCTTAATCAATTAGATTTTTTTGTGGGGACACAATGTACGCAAACGCACCACTTCTCCATTCGTCGATCTCTTCTATGAAAAAGTACGTCATTACGTATAATCTAATACTGCTCTAAATGTATGTGCGTTAGAGGTTGCAAATTTTTTGTTATTTTGCTCCATCTCGGGTCTTCTTCTTGCAAGCGTTGCATGTTTTTACACATTTTGATACAATATGGTTTAAAACTTACAACATTTAATAAAAGCATCCTGAAATCAACCTATCAGCTCACTGCATTAACGTTATTCAGCTACACTAACAAAACGAATAGAGACATTTATTCTCAAGTCCGAGGCTGTAATATAAAGAGCATTAATTTTAAGTGTATATCATTAGGTTAAGCACACACAGTTTTAAGGGAAGGAGCGCATCGACGCAAGTAAACTATAAGGAGAGTAGAATACGCTAAATTTGTGAACTTAACATAGGCTATTGAATGTACATAGTTAGAAACATGTACACTACTGGCCATTAAAACTGTTACACCACGAAGATGAAATGCTACAGACGCGTAATTTAACCGACAGCAAGAAGATGCTGTGATATGCAAATGATTAGCTTTCCAGCACATACACACAACGCTGGCGCCGGTGGCGACACTTACAACGTGCTGACATGAGGAAAGTTTCCAACATATTTCTTTTTGTGGTTGGCAGGGGAGCCAACACCGTTTTACTAGAGGAGGCCGAAAGGCACGCAATTTAGCTCACGAAGGCTGGCATAAGGTCTGGAATAGGACAAGGAAATTAGAATTTATAAACAACGGACGTAGCTGGTGGAATACTTCACTTCAATCCATTAATGAGGAACGTCGCTCTTGACGGAACATAGTTCACAATAAAATAGTAACTGATAATGGTGCCTTGCTAGGTCGTAGCAAATAACGTAGCTGAAGGCTATGCTATACTATCTTCTCGGCAAATGAGAACGTAAGTAGGCAGTGAACCATCGCTAGCAAAGTCGGCTGTACAACTGGAGCGAGTGCTAGGAAGTCTCTCTAGATCTGCCGTGTGGCGGCGCTCGGTCTGCAATCATAGAAAGTCGCGACATGCAGATTGTAGCCGACCGCGATTGCGGTTTATCGTATCGCGACATTGCTGCTCGCGTTGGTCGAGATCCAATGACTGTTAGCAGAATATGGAATCGGTGGGTTCAGGAGGGTAATACGGAACGACGTGCAAGATCCCAACGGCCTCGTATCACTAGCAGTTGATATGACAGGTATCTTATCTGCAGGGATGTAACGGATCGTGCAGCCACGTCTCGATCCCTGAGTCAACAGTTGGGGACGCTTGCAAGACAACAACCATCTGCACGAACAGTTCGAACACGTTTGCAGTAGCATGGACTATCAGCTCGGAGAACATAGCTGCGGTTACCCGTGACGCTGCATCACAGACAGTAGCGCCTGCGATGGTGTACTCAACGACGAACCCGGGTGTACGAATGGCAAAACGTCATTTTTTCGGATAAATCCAGGTTCTGTTTACAGCATCATGATGGTCGCATCCGTGTTTGGTGACATCGCCATACTGGCGTATCACCCGGCATGATGGTATGGGGTGCCATTGGTTACACGTCTCGGTCACCTCTTGTTCGCATTGACGGCACTTTCAACAGTGGACGTTACATTTCAGATGTGTTACGACCCGTGGTTCTACCCTTTAAATGGTTCAAATGGCTCTGAGCACTATGCGATTTAACGTCTGAGGTCATCAGTCGCCTAGAACTTAGAACTAACTAAACCTAACTAACCTAAGGACATCATGCACATCCATGCTCGAGGCAGGATTCGCAACTGCGACCGTAGCGGTTTCAGACTGAAGCGCTTAGAACCGCACGGCCACACCGGCCTGCTACTCTACCCTTCATTCGATCCCTGCCAAACCCTACATTTCAGCAGGATAATGGACGACCGCATGTTACACGTCCTGTACGAGCCTTTCTGGATATAGAAAATGTTCGGCTGCTGCCCTGGCCAGCACATTCTCCAGATCTCTTACAATTGAAAACGTCTGGTCAATGGTGGCCGAGCAATCGATTCGTCACAATACGCTTGTCACTACTCTTGATGAACTGTGGTATCGTGTTGAAGCTGCATGGGCAGCTGTACCTGTACACGCCATCCAGGCTCTGTTTGACTGAATGACCAGGCGTATCAAGGCAGGTATTATGGCCAGAGGTGGTTGATCTGGGTACTAATTTCTCAGGATCTAAGCACCCAAATTGCGTGAAAATGTAATCACATGTCAGTTCTAGTATAATACATTTGTCCAATGAATACCTGTTCTTCATCTGCATTTCGTCTTGGTGTTGCAATTTTAATGGCCAGTAGTGTATAAGTCTTAAAAACAGAAGAGAGTATGCACTGGAAACGACCTATCCAACTCTATACAACAGGATGAAGATAAGTCTGAAAGAGAATTAATAACATTTACAACTGAAAGAATGCGATTAGCACAAAACTTCAGAGTTAACTGGCTTATAAACAGCACGCAAGTAAGCGACGATGAGAAAGATAGAATGAAATATACACACAGGAAAATGCATGTCACATAGACGTAAACTATAAAATAACACACTGTACAAGATTTAGTGAAAGGAACAGTTGTGCACTTATAGAACTGCACTTCTTTACAGACAACATTGGAAGTAATGAGTTAATTGTACAGGGAGAATATATATATCTACAAATCTGCTATTACAGGACTCACTTATGTTAGTTGCTATTAATTACACGAAACGTTATAGGAAAAGCGTAAGCAGCAACACAAAGCTGTGAATTTTAATCGTACAACACGTGAGAGATAAGCTAAGTTAATACGGTAACCAATCATTACGCACACAACGTAATTACATGAACTTAAACAAAATAACTGGGGCGAAATAATGATATTAATTTTTCGGCGAGTCGGACAAGCACAATAAGCTGAGTTATGCCTGTAAATGGGTAAAGAATCCTTTTATGTTAGTTCGAGATAAACGAAATAGTCATTCTCTTGTAGATTCATGCTTACCAATTAAAAATACTACGTCCTATCGCCGTATCCGCCTACAAAATCTTGAACGTGTCCATCATTCCATTTGTAATCGGATCTTCGTAGTAGCTCCGAAGTACACATGTAGGCTTCTTGGATTTTTTGGATATTACAGTAGTACTTGGAATAATACTCAATTTTTCACTGGTGAAATACGAATGTATTACTTCTTCTACACTCATCAAGAATACAGACTTTTTAAATTATTCTCTCAACCCAAAATGGCTACCGCTGATTACGCTATCAATTAACATTCATCTACCTTTGTTCATTAACAGAGAGGAACAGGAAAAATATCTTTCTTTTTTAACACTTGAAATTCAAAAATATATGACGGTAAGCGCAGGCTCTACGTTGGGCTACCGCTACACCTTTTCTTGTTGCCTTTGAAGAAAACTATATCATAAAAGCTAGAAACGCAAAAGATACACTCCTGGAAATTGAAATAAGAACACCGTGAATTCATTGTCCCAGGAAGGGGAAACTTTATTGACACATTCCTGGGGTCAGATACATCACATGATCACACTGACAGAACCACAGGCACATAGGCACAGGCAACAGAGCATGCACAATGTCGGCACTAGTACAGTGTATATCCACCTTTCGCAGCAATGCAGGATGCTATTCTCCCATGGAGACGATCGTAGACATGCTGGATGTAGTCCTGTGGAACGGCTTGCCATGCCATTTCCACCTGGCGCCTCAATTGGACCAGCGTTCGTGCTGGACGTGCAGATCGCGTGAGACGACGCTTCATCCAGTCCCAAACACGCTCAATGGGGGACAGATCCGGAGATCTTGCTGGCCAGGGTAGTTGACTTACACCTTCTAGAGCACGTTGGGTGGCACGGGATACATGCGGACGTGCATTGTCCTGTTGGAACAGAAAGTTCCCTTGCCGGTCTAGGAATGGTAGAACGATGGGTTCGATGACGGTTTCTATGTACCGTGCAGTATTCAGTGTCCCCTCGACGATCACCAGAGGTGTACGGCCAGTGTAGGAGATCGCTCCCCACACCATGATGCCGGATATTGGCTCTGTGTGCCTCGGTCGTATGCAGTCCTGATTGTGGCGCTCACCTGCACGGCGCCAAACACGCATACGACCATCATTGGCACCAAGGCAGACTCTCATCGCTGAAGACGACACGTCTCCATTCGTCCCTCCATTCACGCCAGTCGCGACACCACTGGAGGCGGGCTGCACGATGTTGGGGCGTGAGCGGAAGACGGCCTAACGGTGTGCGGGACCGTAGCCCAGCTTCATGGAGACGGTTGCGAATGGTCCTCGCCGATACCCCAGGAGCAAGTGTCCCTAATTTGCTGGGAAGTGGCGGTGCGGTCCCCTGCGGCACTGCGTAGGATCCAACGGTCTTGGAGTGCATCCGTGCGTCGCTGCGGTCCGGTCCCAGGTCGACGGGCACGTGAACCTTCCGCCGACCACTGGCGACAACATCGATGTACTGTGGAGACCTCACGCCCCACGTGTTGAGCAATTCGGCGGTACGTCTACCCGGCCTCCCGCATGCCCACTATACGCCCTCGGTCAAAGTCCGTCAACTGCACTTACGGTTCACGTCCACGCTGTCGCGGCATGCTACCAGTGTTAAAGACTGCAATGCAGCTCCGTATGCCACGGCAAACTGACTGACACTGACGGCGGCGGTGCACAAATGCTGCGGAGCTAGCGCCATTCGACGGCCAACACCGCGGTTCCTGGTGTGTCCGCTGTGCCGTGCGTGTGATCATTGCTTGTACAGCCCTCTCGCAGTGTCCGGAGCAAGTATGGTGGGTCTGACACACCGGTGTCAATGTGTTCTTTTTTCCATTTCCAGGAGTGTATGTCACAAACGCCCCCCCCCCCCCCCCTACTGAATACTGTCAGAAATAAGTCTCTTTATTTAGTGACACCGTATACAGTAGTCATATTTACATGGGGGCTCACAATTTGGCCACTTGGTCCAAGTCAATGGAGTTTTAATACTCTTATGCTACTACAAGTATATTTACAAAGCTTCATATCGTTGTCCATTTCAAATTCATACACATCAAACCAGTCTCTGGACTGAAGACCACCACAACAACAACAACAACACATAAATACATTCACATCTATTTATATTACGTAAATGCCTGTCCATGTTGTGCTACCGTCTTAGTTTGTTATTTATCTTAACATTTGTTAAGCTGTATGGTGTGAACAGGAGAAAAATTTAAATTTCTTGAACTGTCCTTTCACCATGTTTTAAAAATTTATATTTCTCATTTGCCTTCAGTTCATTGACAATTCTTAGAAGGTGTCCTTCCGACACACGCTATCTCATTGTTCACTGTACTTATAGCCCGCCACAGCAGCTCATTGTTTAACGCGCCTGTTGCAGTGACGCAAGCGTCACTTGAGCAGCAGCACTGCCCGTGAATCCATTGCAGTGTCGTTCCAGGTTTATGAAGTCAGTGTTGTGTATGCCCTCCTGTGGCCCTATGCTGTAACTTTCCGCCATTTTTCCGATCGGTGCGGTACGCGAGCGCACCGAACGGTCTTTTTTTCGAAACAGAGCCCCAACGTTATTCAGTATGCATTTCGAAAGTGTTGCCGAACGGTCCTAGTGAACCGAAACCCTGTTGTCAGTTCTCCTCGCGCCAACCAATGAAAAGCAATCTGCCTCTGATCTGCGCATGCGCACTGCAGCGCCACGAACTTGAAGGGGCTAATAGTCGACACAGGCGTGCCATTCTTCACAGTACCGAAAAGTGTGGTAAGAGTACGTAATACTGCTCAAATTTCGCTGACCACTGGCTTCCGTAAATGTACGATGACGATAGGATATTGACTGTGTTCTGGAAACTGTCGTAAATGCGATATTATATCATTTTATTCTTATTCAGATCGACGTCTTGTTTTGGATTTTAAGTTTCAGAATATGAGTTAGGAATCGAGTGAAGTACCACATTGTACTATTTGTGCATCTATAGAAACACCCGAAAAATTCGTCACTTTTTCTGTTTTCCGCCGTTCCTTAGTTGCTTTAAAATTCATAGAGGCACTTTCCGTCCATGGAACTAACTGAAGGCAGTTTGTTTATTGCGATACGCGTTTCGCTTCCTTTATTCGTGATGATGCTCCGCTAATAAAAGAAGCGAAACGCGTATGGGAATAAACTGCCTTCAGTTAGTTGCATAGATGGAACATATCTCCTAGAGCCCAAAAAATTGTTTAAGAGAGTGTCAAAGAATAAGATGCATAGAAATTGGTTGTAGCTCACTCCTAGAGATCCAAATGATGAAGTAGCCTACTTACCTGTTTGATACATCAACGATATGGTTCATAAAAATCGCCTTTTCGGGAGCGTGTGGTGAGTGCAGCTATAAAACTTCATTGTAGTTTCTAACATGCATCTGATGAATCAAAATGTTTCATATATGATGGTATAGTCTGAAAATATTGTGTCAGGTACCTTTCATCTGTGTCTACTGTTGTTAACGATCGCAGATGAACACTTGTGACAAGCTAAAGTATGAAGACGATTGCTGCTAGTCTCATGCGTAGTAATTTACGTTGTCCTCTTAAATTCCTGTCTGACCACACTCTCGGAAATCGCTATGTATTCCGAAAAAAATGGTAAATCATTTGTGACAAGAAGTTTATATGTCAGTCAGTTGTTTCACGCAGAGTAATTTCATCTTTCATTTCCTGAACATATGGAAGTCACGAAATCGGTGATGCTCGTTACTGAGAAAGCGCGCTTTTACGTGTAAATTACAATGAATATTTCAGAAAAATGCTTAACTTTTACGGTTAACGAAGCCTCAGAATGCGTTGCAAACACGAAGATTAAAAAGGGTATTTTTACATCCAGCAGTATATGACCCTACATCCTTTGCAATGGCAGTGCGTCGCCTTACCAACTTCGCTACTACTACTTGCATCCAAGTACCGCTTTATTTTATATAATCCCCAGTGAGAGAGACGCAGGCTGACTTCGTTGACGAATGATACGGGAGTAAACAGTGAATACACGAAATTTTGGAAGGTTTCCTCTATCAGACTTCACAAAATTCCTTTGCATTGTTACTTAAGTTTTAAACACGTTTCTATAACTAATAAGTAGACCATTTGCTGAAAAGAGTACGCAAAGTCACTAGTAATTTCAGCTAGCACTCATGTAATATACGTAAGCAGAGCGATATCTTGAAATTTAATGATCTTTATACTCATAACTTCATAAAATAACAGTTTCTTTGGGAGAATATTGACCGGAAACGAAATTCAACACCTCTCGGTGTAGTTGTCGAAAAATCGGCGGGAGGACCGTTTGGTAACATGTCTCAGAAGCTTACTGAATAGGAAATTCGGATAAAGAACCGGAAATGACGCCACTACCTAGACTAACCTACTGCACCGATCGGTATGAACGATATACAATAGGGCCCCAGTCTCGAGACTGGATGCGACGGATTCTGCTCCAACGCTCAACCCGAAGAACACCAATACATCTTTCCCCTGAACGAAGTTTTTGCGGCCAGTGTAACTGAAGGTAAGAGCCGCACTACAGGACTAGCATTATCTTCGGTTGTGCATCGTAGTTCGGCGGACCTCGCACATCAATTAGTGGTTACACGGATTTCCTCTGATTTCTCCGTCGCTCACGCATCATACTCACTGTATTCGCTGCGCTATGTCGTAGCATTTCCTCTTATCATGGATCAGCTTTTTATTTTCACTATTAGCAGGTCTTACTATTTTTGTATCTCTTTACATGTGCGAGTGTTTACTCGTCCGTCGCGTTGCACTTCACATACTTAAGTGTTCTCCTTCCAGAACAAAATTCCACATAAAATTGACAATAGTACATACATTTGACATAGGCATATACATTGACAATAATAAAGTTAGCAAATAAATGTACAATTCACGTTCAAATTTCATACATGGACTCCTTGAAACGCGCCATCTTACACACTAATTTGTAAATTAGAATTAATCTTGAATTTATTCTGAATATTTGCATTTTCTTTTCTTATCTTCCAGGACAGACCTGTGCATTTTTACCTTCACAGATACACATAGAAAATAGTACCTACATTTTTCGTAAACTTAGACGTTGACTATAATAAATTTACAAATAAATGTACAATTCAAATTCACATTTCATATATGGGCTCCATGTTAGACACCATCTTACACACTAATAAGTAAATTAGAAGGAAACTTGCATTTATTCTGAATATTCGCAGTTTCTTTTCTTGTGTTGCAGGACCGACCTCCTGCGGATTTTTACCTTCACAACTACACATAGAAAATACGATCCAGCACTACTCGCTACATGGAAAAAGAGGATTTGCTAGGGTCAGCTTCAGAGACAAAAGTATTTCTAGGATTGCTACTTGTAGTGCATAGTTAGTGTACTTATTCTATCCTTGGCATTTGATAAATCTTCGTATTATGTACAATATTTACAAGTGCAACGAGTATGGGGAATGTTTTATCACTTGAGAATTCTGACTTCATCACTGCTAATTAACCGTCGTAATATTTCATATTTATGTACACATATTCCAAGGTGTATATCTGCCATATTGGTGCGACGACATATACATGTTTACTTTCGTAACGTGTGACCTGTAATTTTACTGTGTTTTTGTCGTGTGTAAATCCACTCATAATTAATTCCCGTTAAGTAAGAAGGTGCTTATGCCAAATATACTTCTTTCGCTTCTGCGTACATCAAGAACTCTGTGTATGAAATGTTTCCCTGCATTCTGTGTTCACCCCTCATACGAAATGTGTATCATATTTTCATTTATATTCAGCTGATAGTTGATCAAACTGTAACAGTTAGTCGCTAAGGAAATAGTTTTCATACTAAGTTGTTTTTCATTCTGGTGTATGTGTAGCAAATTACTGTGTTGTGGTGTACGTTAAATGTAATGTGTACCTTTGTACCACTGACTTCACTATCTGTTCCTTACTCTTCACTGCTTCTTGAAGATGTTCGTTTTCTCCATTACTTACTGAACATGTATCATCATACTTCGCTTTCCACACTCACACAATCATTCATTCTAAGACTTAAAACTATATAATATATTCCTTTTTTACGTCGCTTTCGTACCCCTTCCTAGGTACCCTGTAATATCCGTCATCATATTCATCGCCGTATACTCTTGTAATTATTAATTAAAAATCTCCCACATAAATCTCCATTTATACCCGCATATTATCCTTGGGATTCTCACACTGGTACCACCACACTATTTATTTTTTTCCTAAAATCTAAATAAACTCATGTTACTCTAATAGACTTTCATTCTCTTCCTAGTTTCACTCCATGTATGATATGTCACCATAAACGTAGATTAACTAATTAATACCTCCAATTGAATCGAAAATCTTTCACACTCTCTCTACTTCCTAATATTATCAAGCAGTGACATAAATTTATTTCTCCAAATTGATTTTTAAACATACAGTACTTACCTCAGTTATTTTCTTTAAGTTCAAGTAATTACGTTTTGTGCGTACTGGTTGGTTTTCGTATTTACTTTGCTTATCTCCCGCATCTTGCACAATTCATGTTTCAGGTTTTATTTTATTGCTTACGCTTTTCCTGTAAGATTCCATGTAATTAATAGCGTCTAACATAAGTGAGTCCTGTAATAGCAGATTTGTAGGTATATATTCTCCCTGTACATTTAGCTTACTTCTAATGTTGTGTGTAAAGATGTGTAGTTCTATAAGTGCAGAAATGCTCCTTTCACTAAATCCTGTACGATATGTTATTTTGTAATTCGCTTCTAAGTCACAGGCATTTTTCTGTGTGTGTATTTCATTCTATCTTTCACATCCTCGCTTACTTGCGTGTTGTACGTAAGTCTCTTAGCTCTCAAGTTCTGTGCTAATCGCGTTCTTTCATGTGTACATGTTATCACTTCTCTTTCAGACTTGTCTTCATCGTGTTGTATGTAGTCGGATAGGTCATTTCCTGTGTATGTTCTCTTCTACTTTTAATCCTTATACTTATTGCTCACTATGCTATGTACATTCAGTAGCCTATGTTAAGTTCACAAATCAGCGTATTCTACGCTCCCTATAGTTTACTTCCATAGATGCGCTCCTTCCCTTTAAAACTACATATGCTTAACCCAATAATACACACTTAAAATTAGTGCTCTTTACAGTATAGTCTCCGACTTGGGAATAAATGTTTGCATTCGTTTTGTTTGTATAGCTGATTTACGTTATAGTAATCAGCTGATAAGTACTTCATTTAGTATCGCTTCTGTTTTGTCTAGTTGGCTGCGCGCCGTAGATTCCGATTCGCTTAAATTCTAAAATAGTTTCCGTCGCGGTGCGCAGTGTGTCTTTCCACATCTCAGCTGCAGCCGGCTGTCCTTAAAGGTAACACTAAACTTGTAAGTAGGCTGTTTCAGTTTTTATGTTGGTAACGCCATGTAGCGCTCTGTATGAAAATCACTGACTCTGCTGTGTACAGTCTGTGGCTGGTTGGACTCATTGTTGGAATATTCGACATTGTAGTGTGCGGCAGTCGGATGTGAACAGCGCGTAGCGTTGGTCAGCTGGAGGTGAGCCGCCAGCTGTGGTGGATGTGGAGAGAGAGGTGCCAGAGTTTTGAGAGGTTACAAAAAGTGTCCGTCAGAAAAAGGAATTTGTGAAGATGGATGTCATGAATTTATAGATATATATATGATGGCTTTTGAACATTATTGAGGTAAATTCATTGTTTGCTCTCTTTCAAAATCTTTCATTTGCTAACTATGCCAATCAGTAGTTTGTGCCTTCAGTAGTTAGAACCTTTTATTTAGCTGGCAGTATTGGCGCTCACTCTATTGCAGTAGTTTGAGTAATGAAAAGTATAGGTTATTGTTAGTCAGGGCCATTCTTTTGTGGGGATTATTGAAAGTCAGGTTGCGTTGCGCTAAAAATATTGTGTGTCAGTTTAGTGATGATCAGAATAAGTAAAGAGAGAAATGTCTGAGTACGTTCAGTTTTGCTCAGCTGTTTAAAAATCGAATAATGTAATAGGTTTTCCAGCACTGTCACTTTTAAATTTTTGTAAGGGATGTTTGGAATTTTCCATTTACATTTTCAAATTTTTCATTTACTCTGCCCCTACGATGAGCTGTTGGATGCTTCATATACAGTTGTTAATGTACACTTAGCTTTAAGCGCGGCTGCACGTCGCAATACAATTCACCGCTCGTGACTCTCGTTTAAATCTCACGCGCTGTGAATTTCGTCCTTTTCCATGACTCTTATTGAAGTTTTTGCGCCTGATGTAGTGTAACTACGTTATCTAATGGTTTTCATGCGTTCAGTATTATGTATAGTTGATTTAGTTCTTGTTACATACTCCGTGTTTCGTTAAGGAATATCAAAAGGTTTCCTTTGGTTCTATAGATATTAGATAAGTACAATATCAAAATACAATAAAACTCTTTATTCACTAGGTTGCATGTCATTGTTTGCTTGTTAGATAGCAGAAGAAAGTTGAACATTCCTTATTGCCTAAACAGGATAGTAGACGAGGGAGAGGGTGCTGGAAATATAAATATTGTACCTCCTAGCTGGAGAGGAACCGAGCGCCAGTCGGTATACTCGTGAAAGGGCGACAAACCTCCTACCTTCATGTGTTTATTGATACAACAGATAGGGAAAGAATGAGACTTGAATTTTCATTTAATAAATTTATAAAATATTTGTATGGATATATGCCTTTTATTTTACAATTTTTTTATATTTCTTATCAAGTAGCAGCCAGGATGTGGCGTGTCAACATGCTATATGGACCAACATATAAAAATTTCCATTTTTTATTACATGCTTTTAACTTCGATGCTTTTGTATGAGTTCTTAGTAGTACTCCTGTCAAATCTGGAATTCTGTTGCGTTTTTCAATTGCCTATCGTAAATTCCTTTCCTTATTTAAGCTTGATCTTCCAATGTTATTAGCGCTCGACGTACTTTCTCATCTAAGGCAACGTCTTTGTGCCCTAATTTAGGTATCTGTTTTGCCCACTCACTTATTTCCACCTTTCCAAACGTAAGTTTGGCTGGTGCGTACCCTGTTGATGTGTGCGGTAGATGATATGCTATATGCTGAAACGGACCCAGGTATTCTATCCATTTCTTTTGATTCTGTGGTATATGTGTCCAGATAAACCTATTAAATTCACTAAAGCTTCGTTCGATGGGACCTGCTTCCAAGTGGAGCTTGGATACTAAAATATGACGTTATTGTGTGATTTCAGAAATGATGCCCATTGGTCACTTGTAAAATTTGATGCTTTATCAGCTAGTACTGCGCCGGGTTTCCCAACGCGTGGTATGTATTCTTCCATAATCCTCCTTATAACTGATCCAACCTAAGTGTTTTGACTGCGTATAGCTGGAGATGCTTCCTAAACACGTCATACAGGGCTACGATGTATTTGACCTCGCCGTGAGCTTGGGGATAAGGTGCGGCGGCGTTAATAGATACAAGATCCCTTGGTTGCTTTCGTATTATTGGGTGTAGTACGTTGAAACATGTCCTATTCTGATGCTTGACCTTTTGACAATCGGCACAGCGCCTGATAACTTGCTCTATACGTCGCCTCACATTAGGGAAATAACAATACGCAATCATTTTGGCAGCACACTTTACCACGCCATAGTGTCTCCATGGCCTGTGCGATTGTTCAATTAAACTGTATACATATTCCTGAGGTATCCACACATCCCACTTCTCCATTCGTCGATCTTTTCTATGAAAAAGTACTCCATTGTGTATAATGTAATACTGCTCTACATTATCGTGTGTTTTAGCCTGCATATTTTTTATTACCTTGCTCCGTTTCGGGTCTTCTCCTTGCAAATGTTGCCTGTTTTTGCACATTTTAATATAATATAGTTTAAAACTTCCATCATTTATTAAAAGTGGCCTGAAATGTAATGTTTGTTCTTACAACTTGTGGAAATAGGTGAGGCCTTGGGGCAACGGTGTTAGTGCATCTGCCAAAACATTCTGTTCCCCTTTTATGTACACTATTTCAAAATTCAAACGCTTGAACATACTTGCACCACCTCGCTACTCTCTAATGTAACAACTTACACGTAAGAAGAAAGGACAAAACTTTATGATCATAGTAAAATTAAGTATGTTTTCCCCAAAGGTAATACAGAAATTTGTGAAACGCCCAAACTACCGCTAACACTTCTAACTCAGTTACAGAAGGATATCTTTCACATTTCATGAGGGTTCTACTAGAAAAACTGATTATATTTTCTTCTTTAACATTCTTTGTTAGTATTTGAAACAGACATGCACTGAGCCCCTCATAACAAGCACCGGTGCTTAAACAGAAGTCCAACACCATATCTGCGTGTTTAAGGATAGGTGCGTTAATTAGCGCCTGCTTAATCTGCTGAAAATCATTTTCGCATTCTTAAGTCCACAACCAGCTGTGGTTTTAACGCAGAAAGTTTAGTAGTGTACTACTGCGCACAATTGTTACGTCAAAAATTTCCTAAAAATGAGGCCAGTCCCGGGAAACCTTTTAATTGTTTCTTTGTGTAGGGAGTTTGGAAATTGCACCTAGTTTACTGGGGTCAGGTAAAATTCCTACTAGTGAAATGATATGCCTTAAGAACTTTGTTTTGTCTTTCCCGAATTCAGACTTTTATAAGTTAACTGTGACATCGTATTCATCAAATTTTTAAAAAACCTTTTCCAAAATACTTAAATGTTCATTCCATGTTTGAGTCGCAATTAATAGGTCATCAACGCAGAGTGTAACCTGGCTAAGCAGTTCCGGTCCAAGTACTCTGTGTAATTCTTGAATAAATACACCAGCGCTCACGTTTAATCCGAAAAGTAGCACCCTAAACTGGTAGCTCCTTCTGGCAATTATGAAAGCTGCATACTTTCTACTCTCTTCACGTAATGCAATTTGCCAGTATGAAGCCTTCAAATCAACCGATGTTAAGAACCTAACACCAGAAATTTTTAATAATTGCTCTTCTAATTTCTATGGCCTCGTTCTTATAGGAAAGATGATTTTGTTTATTTCTATCGCGTCTAACACCAACTGCACCGTTCCATCAGTTTTACGAACTGCGAGAATTGGACAGCAATAAGGTGAGTGTGATGTTTCAATGAACTTCCATCTAATCATACGCTCTATATCTTCTGTTACTGCCTCTTTCTTTTCCCAAGGAATGCCATATGACGTTCTTCAATAGGTTTCATGCGGGTGCACTTCCACCTTATATTCATACGCCTTAATAACACTGTGTTGTTTACGGAAAATGTTATGATACTTAAAGAGTAATTTTGTCAGTTAACTTCGCTGTTCATTGTTAAGACCAGTGCATTTACTTATTTTACTGTCTACTGTTTGCTCATCGACGACCTCTCCTCCAGCATCACCATGTTCCATTTCATTTACCATTAAGATCTAAGGGTAGATAAGTTTAACATTGATGTCAGGTGTCTGCCTAGTCTGATATGTTAGTGTAACTCTTATTAAGTCTACTGCAAGTTGCGCGCTCTTCTACGTGAACTTGACATTCCCAGCTGCCGATGTCTATTTTTACCCCATATCTTCTGAACACCAGCTGGCCGCTGTGGATAAGCGGTTCTAGGGGCTTCAGTCCGGATCCGCGCTGGCGCTACGGTCGCATGTTTGAGTACTGCCTCGGGCATGGATGTGTGTGTGGTCCTTAGGTTAGTTACGTTTAAGTAGTTCTAAGTCTAGGGGACTGATGACCTCAGATGTTAAGTCCCATAGTTCAAAAAAGATTCAAATGGCTCTGAGCACTATGGGACTTGACAGCTGTGGTCATCAGTCCCCTAGAACTTAGAACTACTTAAACCTAAGTAACCTAAGGACATCATACACATCCATGCCCGAGGCAGGATTCGAACCTGCGACAGTAGTGTAAGTCCCATAATGCTCAGTGCCACTTAAACCATTTTTTCTGAACACCTCCAAACCAGTTCACTATAATATGATTCTTGAGTTTCTCCCTGCGTATTTGATAATCAAAATATCCACGGGTATACTTGCCGGTTTGTAGTGTCCAACGGGCACAATATTTCGGCGATCATACATGTCGCCATCGTCAGGTGAACTGACGGACTGAGCTCCTGTGAACGTGCCAGCATGGAGATCCGTACTCTATGGCTGCTCAGAGGGAACTGGGTTCGGTCGCGGCGGCGGCAGATTTAAATACCCTCCGCCCGCGGCGCGCTCCCTCCGCTGTCCGCCCCCCTCGCCACAGTCGCGCTGTGAAACAGATTGCGACGGCGTCTGAGATAACGTCGGACTGATAGCTCTGTCCGCCGTGGTCGTCACAACTAAACGTTTGCTCCATTTACTCTTGATTAACCCAATCGCTGGTTCCCAAGCCTTGCTAAAATTATAGCCACAGTCACTGTTTATGAGGTCGTCATTGGTGCGAATTTCGATGGCCTCTCTAACAACGCTGTCCCAGTATCTCGACGTCTGTACCAGAATCCTCGTGCGTTCATACTCCATAGCGTGATTTTCCGACAATGTTCAGCGACCGCCGACTTGCTCGGATACATCAGTCGAGTGTGCCTCTGGTGTTCACGGCATCGATCCTCGACGGTACGCAACGTCTGACCAATATACGACTTGCCACATTGACACGGAATCTGGTACACGTCGGCCTTCCTCAAACCGAGGTCATCTTTGGCGCTCCCCACCAGTGCACGAGTTTTATTCGGAGGACAAAACACAGTTCCGACCCGGTGTTTCTTCAGAATGCGGGCGATTTTCCCCGAGAGTGCGCCTGTATATGGAATAAACGCAGTGCATACCTCCTCCCTCGTGATTTCATCTATCTCCATAGGTTGTGCTGTAGTGGTTGGGCGGAGAGCACGTTGAATCTGCCACTCTGAGTACCCATTTTTTCGAAATACAGTTCTTAGATGTTCCAATTCCTGGGGTAGACTCTCTGCGTCAGAGGTAGTGCGCGCCCTATGTACTAGAGTTTTAAGTACCCCATTCCTCTGTGAAGGGTGGTGGCAGCTGTCTGCGTGCAAATACAGATGATGGCGACATGTATGATCGCCGGAATATTGTGCCCGTTGGATACTATAGACCGGCAGTACACCCGTGGATATTTTGAGTTCACTATAAGTTTGTCTACCAACCAGAAAGTACACTGCAGAATTATACCACCTGTGCTAATGGGTATGCTAGCCTTTAATTTTATAACTTTAGATTTACTTCCCATCGCCATTACGATTTTACAGTTCTCTACGAGTAGCGTAGGTACATTTACTTCCTGCTCTATCTCTTTAAACAAACTGGTTGACATCAGGCTAGTTGAGGCGCCAGTATCCAAAACATCTTTTATATCTATGTTTCCCACCCTTACCTTTATTGTTGCTTCAGTAATTTCACTTACGTTGCGTGTTCTTTCTTTCTCTTCAGTGAACAAATCTTCTTTCATTTCTGCTTTCTTATCGTAACTTAAAAATAGATTACAGATATGTGGTTCGTGTAAGCTTGTTTCAGTGTCTACTTTCTCTTTCCTATTTCTGTTCAAGTTAGTCTTTATGTCGCTAATATTATTACTGTGGCACACTGACAGTGCATTGTCTTCTTCCTCTATTCAAGCTAGGTTGTTGTTACTTCGTGGGGCTGGTAATTGTATTGTTTCATTTTCTGCCGTCACTTCTACCATGTTCACCGTGTGTTCGCGTGCACGCCAGTTCGTGTCCCGGTTGTTTTGGTTTGATTGCGAGGGCTGCCGGTTCTCTCTCGAATCCCTGTGTTCCACTTTCGGATCCTAGTAATTCGCATTTCGTTGCCGACTAGTATTAAAGTTTTCTCTCGAATTTCTCGGCCATTGCCGTACCACTGAGACTGATATTTGAGCTGCTCGGGAGAACAAGATGATAAGCGCCAAAATCACAGTTTCGAGATACAGCGCATCTAAAGTTTCAATTGATCTGCAAATCTGAATTTTTTTTTTGAACATTCCTTTTAGTCTGTAGTGATTCCAACATCTATCTTCCAGTATACAGACATAAATGAAACTCATAACTGACTAAAACAAATGAAATATACAAAAATTATTACATTACCGTACACCATTAACAGCATATAGTGATAGAACATTACATATTAAATTTTACAGTTAATCTTCGACACTTTACTCAGACTGCAAAATCATTCATCACTCTCATTACTAATGTCTTTTTCATAGAAAACTGTTGGCTTAGTGACAGGAAAAATTCATGGTGGACAGGAGGTATGTAATTTTTGGAGCGATAGGACTTCAGCAACTTTCTTCTTTTCAATAAGCTTTGGCCCATTATATTTAAGTCAAAGCGTATGAACTGGTCCTTGCCTTCCACGTTTCCTGAAGCTTATTGCATGCCAAATGTCATGACAAAATGTCTTGATGATTAATAATGATGATGGATATCCGGAGGTCACCTTCCACCCACGTAGTTTCCTTAGGTTGACATATCGACGATCAACTTCTGAAGAGAAACGCTTCTTTAGAGTGTCGTATTTGACAGAAATTGTCTGTTCTGCGAGATGATGGAATAGGAAGCAAACTTTTGCAAGCAATTAAAGGTCTTTACATCGATAGTCAGGCAGCAGTTAGAGTTGACGGTAAATTGAGTTCATGGTTCAGAGTAGTTTCAGGGGTAAGACAAGGCTACAACCTGTCTCCGCTGTTGTTCATATTATTTATGGATAATATGTTGAAAACAATAGACTGTCTGGGTGAGATTAAGATATGTGAACACAAAATAAGTAGTCTTGCATATGCGGATGACTTAGTTGTGATTGCAGATTTGATTGAAAGTTTGCAAAGTAATATTTCAGAGCTAGATCAGAAATGTAAGGACTATGGTATGTAGATTAGCATCTCCAAAACGAAAGTAATGTCAGTGGGAAAGAAATATAAACGGATTGAGTGCTAAATAGGAGGAACAAAGTTGGAACAGGTGGGCGGTTTCAAGCACTTAGGATGCATATTCTTACAGGATGGCAACATAGTGTAAGAACTGGAAGCGAGGTGTAGCAAAGCTAATGCAGTGAGCGCTCAGCTACGATCTACTCTCTTCTGCAAGAAGGAAGACACTACCAAGACTAAGTTATCTGTGCACCGTTCAATCTTTCGACCAACTTTGTTGTATGGGAGCGAAAGCTGGGTGGACTCAGGTTACCTTATCAATAAGGTTGAGGTTACGGATATGAAAGTAGCTAGGATGATTGCAGGTACTAGTAGATGGGAACAATGGCAGGAGGGTGTCCACAATGAAGAAATCGAAGAAAAACTGGGTATGAACTCTATAGATGTAGCAGTCAGGGCGAACAGGCTTAGATGGTGGGTCATGTTACACGCATGAGAGAAGCAAGGTTACCCAAGGGACTCAGGGGTTCAGCAGTAGAGGGTACGAGGAGTCGGGGCAGACCAAGGAGAAGGTACCTGGATTCGATTATGAATGATTTTGAAGTAATAGGTTTAACATCAGAAGAGGCACCAATGTTAGCACTGAATAGGGGATCATGGAGGAATTTTATTAGGTTGGCTATGCTCCAAACTGAACGCTGAAAGGCATAATCAGTCTTAAATGATGATGATGAAGATGATGATGTATCTTTTCATATTATATACAAGCAATGGATTCTTCTTAGCCGACTTCTTGATGATCTCGCACCACTGATCTGGACTGTACAGATTCTGTACTTGTCGGCGAACGTAATTTTCAATTGTACTTCGGGAACATAATGGTATGTACATGCACTTCCCATTATGTTCGTGAAACGTACTAAAGACAGTATATTTACAAACTAACATACCTCTGAGTCATCTGAATCGTTAGGAATGTATTCTGGGTCCCTCTAGAAGATATTAGCAACATTGGAAGTATATTCCTCGTCTTCTGTCATGTTCACTGTTGCCATAATCTCGGACATGTTTTTACTTGCCGCCATTCTCTCAGTCACTTACCATTATGTTTCTGCAACAGACGGACAGTGGCGATTACCATTAAGCTCCGACCTGGCATCTATTGAGTGAATTTGGAACTACTAGTACGTTTACTGTATTGTACATCCCACAGGTTGTGTCATTAGGCATCAACCGCAAAATACACTGCGATGGCGCTTACCATTGTGTTTCCCTGAGTAGCTCATTTATTTTCGTATCTTCGGTCATCCTGCGGCTGATATATAAACCGATTGTACTAATTTCCGTTGTGGCGCGGCGGTGCATGAGGATGCCATTCATTCATACGCACACAACCATTATAGTTTCTAAAGCCATTGCCGTTACCGTAGTTGATCCTCCCATTTGGTTTGTGTTGATTACCGTTACGATAACTAGCCATGACTTGACCTTCCTCATGAGTTAGATCTATTGAGTCGAGCACTGAGAGAAAATACTCGAGATTATATTCGGGAATGGTTACTAATTTTTCCCTAAGATCTGCAGGCAACGTGTTCTTTAAAATTTTCAATACATCGACATGAGATATCAGGTTCTTTCAGTAGCGAGTCTTGTTTACATATGTTTCAAAATAGCTTCTTAGCCCCCCCCCCCCCCCCCCGAATTTTGAATGATATGATAATGCTTTAAATACCTCTCATCTTAATCCCTCCTGGATAGATGTTGTCCAGTATTTATATAAAAATGCATTCTCAAATTGATCATATGTCTCGCAGAGTTCCGAGATCTCTGTAGCATACAAAAGGGCGTCGCCTTCTCTGTGTCCTACCACATATTTGATCATTCGAGCTTCTGTTCAAATCCTAAGCAGGACATTCCTAAAGACACGGACAAACACTACCGGTTGCGTTCGCTTTGTTTCATTTGAAAATACAGGAAACTGTCAGTGTTTTATTAAACTGTAGACCATTAACAACGCTGTCCAGCCGGACGGAACAGCATTTACATGGGGTGATGAAATATATGTCTCCTAAAAGTTTTGCGCGTTGCTCGCGCCTCGCGTCGGCATGCGTTGGGCATTGTCCGCGCCACTGATTTCTCTCACCGGCGGACGGCTGTTTATAGCTCCGCTTACCGCCCACGGCGATGATATTACCGTACTTTGTTTGCTAACTACTTCGTCCATTAATCTTTGTTCTACCTGTTTTATATCATGTTCTACGCGTTTTAAAATTTCTTCTTTCTTGTCCGCCATTACTTCCTTTACCGCTACAACATAAGTATGCTGTTCGCGTACGCATTTTTTCCGCGAACGTTGTATTTTCATCTTTTGTGTTATCCTTTACTCTTTCGTAAAGTTGGAGAATATCTGAATTGTTTCTTTTGTTTTCTAACTTAAGTTATCCTATCTCCACAGTGATTTTCTCTACATTTTCTGGTAAGTCGTCACAGAACGACTGCAGCTTCGCTGGTTCTGAATGTACATTATCTATGTTAACGTGCGTATTCTTTTGCATTAGCTGTAAAATATCCTGAGTTTCTCTGACTCCGGATAGCTTCTGTCCATACGTGCGTGTGAGTGTGCCTTTTAATTTCTCACCCATATCGTGACCTGAAGTTTGTACTTGTTCGTTAATTTTCGTACCCACTTCCGTGGAGATTTGCGAAATCTGCTGTGTGAACTTCGTATCCAGATTATTGAGTGCTGTGAGCATATTTTTCTACCTCGCCTGAAATGTGTGTTGTGTTTGTATTTACCTTCCCGATCTCGAACTTTATTGTGGTCATGTCAGCTTTCATATTATTCATGTCTGTTTATATTTCGTCTAAACTCGACGTCTTTGAATTGATTGTGTTCTTTTCAGCTTGTATTGATCCTAAACTAGACATTTTTGAATTTATGTAGGTTAGGGGTCGAAATAGCGCTTGCATATTTTCCCTAGTCACTTCCGGTCTACGCCTGTAAGCGCCTGCGTCTGCTACATGTACTACATTCATTTAAAATATTCCTTTGCCTTGTGGTGTCATTAATTTCGTCTACTGTAATAAACGTATTGCTTGTAATGAAATGTTCCGTATTCACTGTCGTCGAATGCAACAATGGCATGTCGTGCCCAGTGTCCAAATAATCACCGCTTGACCGTTCCAAAGCACTCATTGTTACGTTTTGCAAATGGAAGTCTACTACATTGGCAGTTTGATTTTGAAATGACATTTGTTATTGTTTTGTCAATCCATTATAGAAATCGTTACGCCTTTGCAGCTACCAAAAATAATATTCATTAGGTTACCTTCCATTCAGAAGGCTGTTGCACTCAGCGACTGTTATATTGACTTGTAAATAATAGATTTCAGCTATCAGTCGTCCTTTTTAAATTTTATTAGCAGATCTAGATTTTAGCTAGAAACAAGCCATTCTCAATGCACTGTCATTTTTGATCAGTGCATGTAATGCCTGTTGGTCGGGCTTTATCCTCACTTCATTGAATACTACTCAATGTATTCAATGTATTACATGCATTGATGCATTACAAAAATGATAGTGCCTTGAGAATGGCTAGTTTCTATCTGAAATCTAGTTTTGCCAATAAAATATAAAAAGGACGAGTGATAGCTGAAAAATATTATTTACAAAATTAATATTTTCTCTATTTGGATTTTACTTCTGCGCTTTTTCGCACGCGACAGAATGCATATGCAGCCATATTTAATTGTAATCTCAATTGTTGATCACTCAATATGCTTTTCGTACTGATAAAGAAATGTCATTCTCTCTACTTGATTGCAATTGCGTTACCGTCTAAAGCTTTAGATTCTGGAGTTTAGGAAATAGATGCTCGGATTTTCTAATACACTCCTGGAAATGGAAAAAAGAACACATTGACACCGGTGTGTCAGACCCACCACACTTGCTCCGGACACTGCGAGAGGGCTGTACAAGCAATGGTCACACGCACGGCACAGCGGACACACCAGGAACCGCGGTGTTGGCCGTCGAATGGCGCTAGCTGCGCAGCATTTGTGCACCACCGCCGTCAGTGTCAGCCAGTTTTCCGTGGCATACGGAGCTGCATCGCAGTCTTTAACACTGGTAGAATGCCGCGACAGCGTGGACGTGAACCGTATTTGCAGTTGACGGACTTTGAGCGAGGGCGTATAGTGGGCATGCGGGAGGCCGGGTGGACGTACCGCCGAATTGCTCATCACGTCGGGCGTGAGGTCTCCACAGTACATCGATGTTGTCGCCAGTGGTCGGCGGAAGGTGCACGTGCCCGTCGACCTGGGACCGGACCGCAGCGACGCACCGATGCACGCCAAGACCGTAGGGTCCTACGCAGTGCCGTAGGGGACCGCACCGCCACTTCCCAGCAAATTAGGGACACTGTTGCTCCTGGGGTATCGGCGAGGACCATTCGCAAC
The DNA here is from genome assembly GCF_023897955.1 of Schistocerca gregaria. Taxonomy (NCBI): domain Eukaryota; kingdom Metazoa; phylum Arthropoda; class Insecta; order Orthoptera; family Acrididae; genus Schistocerca; species Schistocerca gregaria. The sequence goes on along the minus strand of NC_064926.1, from coordinate 313,554,675 downwards.
CGTCTCCATGAAGCTGGGCTACGGTCCCGCACACCGTTAGGCCGTCTTCCGCTCACGCCCCAACATCGTGCAACCCGCCTCCAGTGGTGTCGCGTCAGGCGTGAATGGAGGGACGAATGGAGACTTGTCGTCTTCAGCGATGAGAGTCGCTTCTGCCTTGGTGCCAATGATGGTCGTATGCGTGTTTGGCGCTGTGCAGGTGAGCGCCACAATCAGGACTGCATACGACCGAGGCACACAGGGCCAACACCCGGCATCATGGTGTGGGGAGCGATCTCCTACACTGGCCGTATACCTCTGGTGATCGTCGAAGGGACACTGAATAGTGCACGGTACATCCAAATCGTCATCGAACCCATAGTTCTACCATTCCTAGACCAGCAAGGAACTTGCTGTTCCAACAGGACAATGCACGTCCGCATGTATCCCGTGCCACCCAACGTGCTCTAGAAGGTGTAAGTCAACTACCCTGGCCAGCAAGATCTCCGGATCTGTCCCCCATTGAGCATGTTTGGGACTGGATGAAGCGTCGTCTCACGCGGTCTGCACGTCCAGCACGAACGCTGGTCCAACTGAGGCGCCAGGTGGAAATGGCATGGCAAGCCGTTCCACAGGACTACATCTAGCATCTCTACGATCGTCTCCATGGGAGAATAGCATCCTGCATTGCTGCGAAAGGTGGATATACACTGTACTAGTGCCGACATTGTGCATGCTCTGTTGCCTGTGTATATGTGCCTGTGGTTCTGTCAGTGTGATCATGTGATGTATCTGATCCCAGGAATGTGTCAATAAAGTTTCCCCTTCCTGGGACATTGATTTCACGGTGTTCGTATTTCTATTTCTAGGAGTGTAGGTCTACTAGGAACGCATTGTTGTCTTGTAAGTGGTACATCTCTCTTTGTACTTTTAGTTGTCCACTCTTAGTTTTGTTGGCTTCTTGCTTCTAATTTGTTTATTATTTCTTTTCTTATCAGTTAGTATTTTTCCAGTGTTACATTGTCTCCGTCATGTCATCAGATTACATGGAACGTAAAGAAACAGTGCTAGTACTCACTACGTATCGTGCCTGACACTTGTCGCCACTTTATAATATAATTAAAAATATATAATAAATTTTTAGATGTATAGAAATAATGAGATTAACTTTTCTGCGAGTTGGAGAAGAACAATAATCTGAGCTATGTCTATAAATTCGTAAAGATTCAGTTCATATTAGTTGCAGATTAATGTAATAGCCTTTCTCTTGTTGTATATTTGTGTTTATCAATTTATAATACTACATCCTATCGCCGTATCAGCGTACAAAATCTTGACCGTGTGCATCATTCCTTTTGTAATCGGATTTTCGTAATAGCTCAGAAGTACACAGGTGGGCTTTTTGGTTTTTAAATACAAATGTATTACTTCTTCTCCATACATAAAAGACACAGACTTTTTTACTTATACTTTCAACCCAAAATGGCTACCGCTGATTACGCTCGAGCGTCTACTTTCGTTCATTAACAGTGAGCGAGTCCTTCCTCTTGCCGAGGAAAAGGAGAAACATCTTATGTTTTTTAATACTTGAAATTCAAAATTACATCACGGTAGGCGCAGGCTCTATGCTGGGCTACCGCTTCACCTTTTCTCTTTGTTTTTGAAGAAAACGAAAACGTAAGAAATGCAAAAGGTAGCGTACATCACAATGAGTGTCGTCTTGTAGGTTTCCTACTCACTGTGTGACAACAGATTGATTCATTTTTCCACATTCTTACATTCGTTTCTTTTAATATGCATAAGTGCACTGATAACCTCGGAGTTGAGCGACCTGAAGCTCCAGACACACACACACACACACACACACACACACACACACAAACGCGCACGCGCGCAAACACACTAGCACATAAAGTAATTCCGTTCATCCCAGTTCGTTTTCACACAACCGGTACGTACACGTGCAACGTTCAGTTTAGAAAAGGTGTTCAAAGTGACCAAAATGCGCGAGCTATTAGGTCATGTATATGCGTGGATAGAATAGTGTAAAATTGTTCCTTTAAGTGACCCCAAAAATAAGAATCTAATGCATTAAGGTCCAGAGAATGTAGAGGACCTCCACGACCAATCCACTCCTCTCGAAATACTTCATTTAAAGAGTTTCGCATATTCGTCCCAAAGTGTGTTGGCGCACGATCATGGTGAAACCATAGCTGTAGCCGAACACTAAGTGGAAAATTTTATAACGCTCCCGGCAAATTTTTTCAAAGAAATGTTTGCTTTAGGGGCGCATTCAACTTGTCTAGCAAATAAATTGTTCATTATCTTGCACTTGAAGCAAAGCCATTCACAAAACAGTACTCGTCGAATGTGCTGTTATAGGTGTTGGTGATGAGTTAACGTGTAATTATATGGATGCTATTCATTGTGCAACAGTTCAGCAACCAGTCTTTGAGATATCTGGAGCTGTCGTGCAGTATCACAGTTAGTTCACCGAGATGACTGGTGAACGGTTTTAAGAATCAAGTCCTCTGTGGAGTCCGTAAGTCTAGTCCTTGGACGATCTCGTTCCATTACTTGGGAACATAGATTTCCAGTTCCCCAAAGGCATTCCTTCGGTTGACGAAATACATTCTTATCTGGATGATTTCAACATATTCACCATTCGTGTACTCCATCAGGAAGCCACCCTACAAGCACTTGACTGGACCACTTAGGTTGTGCACTGTGTGGTTAGTTGACACAAGAATGCGATTTAATGCATCCCACTGTCACGAAATGTCTATAGTCATGTGCTGCTTATAAACGACGAGCACTAGACAGTAGACGTCTAAAAAATAACAAAGACCCCTGACGAGGATTCGAGCCACAGCTCCGTAGTGGATACAGGTTTGTGTCCTAGCAGTCTACTCAGTGAGCTTCAGCGGCTGATATGGCAGTGTGGGGTGATACACGTTACTGTGTACATTTTGATGCGCTGCATTATATGACAGTGTTGCCAGCCTCTTGTTTTCATACATGTGTTTTCAAAATGCACCCTCTCTGATTTTGTTAGATAAACTCTTCTTTTGAATCTGGATGAGGAATCTCAAATGGTTCAAATGGCTCTGAGCACTATGGGACTTAACATCTGAGGTCATCAGTCCTCTAGAACTTAAAACTACTTAAACCTAACTAACCTAAGGACATCACACACATCCATGCCCGAGGCAGGGTTCGAGCCTGCGACCGTAGTGGTCGCGCGGTTCCTGACTGAAGCACCTAGAACCGCACGGCCACGCCGGCCGGCGAGGAATCTCATCCCGACGTACAAGTGCCACTTTTTTTCCTCACTCTATCTCTTGCTGGTTCTATAGGCGTATCAGTGACGTGTAATATTTTATCCCCTGTGCTAGATGAATACCACAGACAATATACGTAGATGAAGTTTCGTGAAAAAATGTATACATCCAATGAATAAATTTCCTACCATATGTCCATGTTCAAACTTTACCTACACTTGTAGGGGAGCGTGATTGAACGTGATGGTAAAGGTGGAGGGATATTTGGAATAAAAATACATTGTCAAAATAATTTATTTTTCACCCAACTTGATAATTTAACGTTTTCTGAACCACACATACTGATATTTTCTGGCGCTTGTCACTTCTGCGTGAGCTGCTGGAGAAGTGGGCACACATACAATTCTCGGTTCTAAATTGCAGCATGATTGTAAATATCACAGATCCATGAAACTTTCTAAATTCCTTTCACTTACGCTTTTGTGTCTATCTGATCTGTCTGTCAAGTCAGTATAAGTTTTCCAATTCATTTTAAACTAACTTCTCGATGAGCTACAGACCCAAAATTTTAAACGTAGCTCACAATATGATCAAAATTCCATGCTGTAGGTGTAGGAATGACGTGCGTGCTTAGGGTAGGTGGTAGGGTTGGAAACAAAGTTGCAAAGAGGCACAATGCGGAGCACAGCCCGTCCAATGGGAGTTCCGTCCGCAGCTCGTGGTATAGTGGCTAGTGTTGCTGCCTCTGGATCACTGGATCCCAGGTTCGATTCCCTATCGGATTGGGGACTTTCTCTGCTTAGGGACTGGGTTTTTGTGTTGTCCTCATGATTTCATCATAATCAGCATCATTTGTGACAATGAATGTGTAAAAATTGGCTGTGCAAAAATTGGGACTTTGTACGGACGCTGACTACCACACATTTGAGCGCCCCACAAACCAGTCATCATCATCATCAACTGGAGTTCCTGCATGATGGTCAAACTTAGCAGATTGCGGCACAGACGTCTACAGCCACACTGTGTGTAAGTTACCTGCTGCATAATGAGTCTGTGACAACTTTTTCAGTTTGGGGATAAACCTCTGTAACACATGAAGCGATATCTACTTAACTGGGCACATATGTAAATTGTAACCATAAAAAATTACTTTTAGAGCAAGACTCCCTTATCAGTTCTACGGCTGAGGGTTGGGGGAGAGGTGAAAAGGGATGATACAGTAGGATAATTCAGTGAACCCTGGAGCAGTTTCAACCAAATTTGGTATATATGCAACTTATTTTACCGTATGTTAATTAACTCGCTCTCTTGTCCATCTTTTCAGTAGAAATGTTGTAACTGATTTACAAATAACTTCCAGACGAGCTAGGATCTTAAAACTTTCAGTCTAAATCAGATCTGGGTTACAATGCAATGTTAACTTGCTTCCTTGTGTACTGTGTGGTGGAGGGCACTTGACTTACCACTGTCGTTTTCTGATGAGCTAGAGACTTGTCACCTTTAACATAGCTCAGAAATGTATGCCACTGCAATATTAACTCGCTTTCCTGTCCAGTACCTGGCGGAAGGTACTTTGTGTGCCACTGCGTTTTCCTCCTTTTCCTATTACAGTCAGGAATGGATTTTGGGAAGAGCAGTTGTTGGTAGGCCTCCATGTGAGCTGAAGTTTCTCTAATTTTTACCTTTAGATTCTTGTCATGAGACACACTGAGGAAGAAGCAATAGTCTGATTGAGGCAGTGAACAGAAAAAAAAGCTGAAATATATCATCAAGATGTTTGAAACTTAGGAAAAATTCACACACAAAAGACAATAAAGCAGAAAATAATAATTTAAGTAATTAATTTTATATAAGTTTTTAAATGGCCAACAAAGTGTAAAATAATTTCTTCTAGCCCCATGCAGATTCCTAAACCAATGTAAATAGTTCTGAGCATGTGTGAGTTAGTGTCATTGAGGGTTATTCACTGAGAAGTTAACTAGAAATTAAAATTTTCTTTCGTATACGTAGTTACAACTTAACTACATGCTTAGAACGTAGCATGAGTTGTTCCAGTGCCTACATGACCATTCAGCCCATAGCCAATCCCTTCAAGGCAGAAGTGGTTTATTGTGGTAAACGCCGTTGAGAGGATAAATTTTAGCCCTGTGCAGAATGCACTGAAAGTGTCCACTGCACAGGCATGAGAAAGGGATCACAGGCGTGGTCACTGGAGGTTCCCAAGGAACAGAGCACTGTTGTGATATGCTCTTCAGTTCCAACAATCGAAGGGAACAGACAATCTTTCGTTCTAGTCTACATAGAGGGCGGACAGGTCATATCACTTGTCCATGGCCCTGTTTACTGGGAATGGCCGCAAGCCTCACAAATTTGAATTGCCATGTCTCCCATTCCCTATTCTACTAACAGTTAGGAGAGACTCGTAAACTGGACGTCATCCTGTGACCTTGGCCCACAAGGTGAGCCATTCTATATTCTGTCATCTCAGAATACACCATGAGTTTCCTGTAATTAAACCTCATTTTGCCAACTTCTTTCCTCTGCTCACCCTTTTCGCTCCGCATCTCGTACAAAAGCAAGGAAAAAACGAGAAAAGTGGGACAGATCTATGAATAATTCAAGTTGCAGCTATTTTTATAAAACATTGATTCATTAATGTCTGCTGCAGTTGATCAACTACACATGTAGATTGCAACTCTATCTTTGTTTTCGCAGTAAGACCCAGATAAATCATATAAATATATATAAATGTCCATTAAAATTAATTTGAAACATCTATTCACCCATAAATATTGTTTCATACCTGCAACATCCACCTGCTACTAATCATCCGAAACTCGAATTATAATATGCTTGCAGGCGAATGCCTTAAATGCAAGTTTGTGGATTTCTCGAAATAATGTCTCCAGAATTAGTGTTCAGCAATTTATGTTTCCCCAAGGTCAAAAATGACTGCTAGGATTCCATTCATGTAAGTGGTTTTCCTAGCTGCTGCTGATATTGTGAGCAGGCTAACAGTACTGTTATTTCAGTGGGATTTTCATAATATTTATATAGCAGAGATCGAGTGTTATTTTGTGCTCAATGTTGATAGCTTTGCCAGGACTATGTTTGCCTTTTAACGAACGTTGAATAATATTTGTGAATTCACTATTGTTCGAGCTTTTTATTCGTCCCTCTAGGGTGTTGTTTTTGCTTTGTACGTGAGTCATATGTAATATTTCGTCATACATTTGTATCTCTTTCAGTACAGACTTGCTGAAGTTGATTTTAGGTCCACTGAACCAGGTGTTCTTCCAAACTGTCTATTACCAACCTACACTGCATAATTTGTTAAACTTAAAAAAATTATAGACAGTGTACACAACAAATACGACTGTAACCTACCAACCGAATATGTTCCATCTATATCAGTATCTGTGATGGTTAACTAAATCGGTAATAGTTTATCCTTCTTAGTCTTCTCTTCCAAGCCCATCCACCTTACCAGGTGTGTGGAAAGTCGTTCATGAGTTTCAGTTTTAGGTTTAAACCTTTCTGAAAGGGAATGACCTCATTTCAACTTATCTAATTCCAGCAGTAGTAATTTTTTTCAAAATAGTCTTACACAGCGCGATGTCTTTGTGTTTTATCGACATACTTTATCACACTAAACGTTTGTTATAGCACACAGCTTATATACTCTTGGACTTGTAGTACGGATAAGTTTCCCTTATTTTTGACTGTTCTGTTTCAGCAAACTATTGATAGATTCCTTCATTCAGGCATTCCATATGGGATTCGTGAAATTCACCATGGGATTCGTGAAATTCACCTTTTATGGCTGTGGCCTTCATATGTCTGTCCAGTTCCGTTAATCTTCTGCTGAGACTTCAGTTGATTACATGAACTTTTTCCTCGCCATATGGTTCACACCAGTAGATTCTTTCCTTCAAGTGTTTCACCCTGGTGTACAGTGCATGAGTACAATTTCTATTTAGTGTACCCAGACGCTGCAGATGAGTGGTGGTTCTAGGTTGTGGAAACTAGAACAATTATATTGAACTAGGATGGTGGTAGTGGTGGGGAAACAAATTCTTGATGGAGAACTTGCATAATCCTTAGACCTTCTACCGTCTTAGGCAGCCCCAATTTGATTATTAGAATTAACGCAGCGGCTATTTCGCGCGCTGTCAAAGAAATTCGAACCACGTTGTTTGCAGCTGTTGATCCAGTGCGAAACAAACAGTTTCATGGTGATTGGATTTCGTGTCGATGCCAAGAGGGAGGGCTAGACAGGGCGTCTGCGTCGGCCTGTTGGACGGGGCGATAATGGATTTCGTAAAGAAACCTGCTTAAAAACAAAGCCCAGCACTATGTGCAACTTCATTGTCTTATCCGGAAGCACAGACCGAAGGCTGAAGAAGAAAATCAAAGGTTGGTGGACATTGACCGGATGAAATTTGCTGCCATGAAACTTTCTGAAACCATAACTAATCGCAAATGCCCCATGCCCCTTTGTCAGTGTGCGAGTAGTTCAGTTGTGGAGAGTTTAACGTCTTGGGGACGAGGGCAATTCTTATTTCTGAACTATCTGACAGCTCGTGAGACAAAATCGCCACTATGCCATACTAGGTGGTGTCCGTCAACCAGGGTTTACGGCAGACCCGGCGTATACGACATCAGGCATGGAGTTTCCTTGAGACCGTCCTAAAGGCAGTATAAAACCTGGTGACAAACGTCCGAGCACTTAAATTTGACGCCTCTCTTGTGCAGTTGATTGAGAGTGGGCGTGGTCTGCGCCGCTGGTGGGAATGAACTTGGCATAATTTGCGATTTTACCCTGAAACGCCAGAAACTGATTACTGTTACAGCCGGCTAGCAAGTCGATAACAGCATCGACGTGATCGCGCATGGGAGTGACACACTTGTCACTAAGAATTTGCCCCAAGACCAAAGGAAATGTACTTTTCCAACAGACATCGTAAACCATTTTCCTGGAGCCGCATCATGGGAGACTCTTGTAATGTTCTCCATGTGTCACCCCTATAAGGGGAATATCTTCCATATAATTTACAAGTGCGGAATACTCCATATCAGTTGTTAAATACTGCTGGAAAATGGCTGGGGCACTAACAATCCTAAGCGGTAAACGATTCTACCCGAAAAAAAAACCGAAAGGCGTCGTTAAAAGTAGCTAAGTCGGGAACACTTATCAGGTCACAGCTGGAGACATGCGTCCTTTAAATCAATGTACGAAAAACTTTGGGTCCCACGTAACATAGAGAACAACTGCTTCGGGCGAGGCAGTGGATACAGACTTATATTAGACTGTGAGTTGACAGTGGTTTTAAAATTATCACGGATACGTAACGACCCATTCGGTTTCTTGACGATCACCTTGGCAATTGCCCATTAACGAATCGAAACCGAGCGGATATCGGCTTGGTCCTGAACCAATGCCATTTACTCCTGAACAGCTTCATGAACCGCAAACAGAAGAGGGTGAGCTCGACAAAATGTAGGCACTGCGGAAGGCTTCAGGAAAATTTGACCCACAAAGTCACTGTCAAACGACAGTATTTCTTCCAAACTCTCTTTTATGTCGTCCACAGTGCGTCCAGATAAGAAAAATGCACTGAGGTGAACATCAAATTAACGTGGTACATTACTGTAAAACCAAAACTATTAAATGTGTCTCAACTGAAAATATTGGTAGCAGTACGAAAGCCTTCAACTAAGAATGTTAATACGTATCCTGCGTTTTTGTGCTTACAAGAAGTCCTCGTCTACTCGTCGTCCAAGTCTATGGTATATGCAGGGCTTGGACAGAAATATAAGTGACAAAAGTTGGAGCTTCAGATTACCAAACGTTTACAAAAAATAGCATTTTTCGCACCGGTGGGATGAGACTTGAACCATTTACGTTAGTTGTATGTCCATACTTCTGATTGGAAGTTTGAGGGACTTCGGGCCTTAACTTGGGTAATAAAACAGAACACCTACAGCCGACCTTACAACGTTATTTATTTTTCGGTGCTTCAGTGCACCATCTTCAGACTTTAACTGATACTGAGGGAGTTAATTCCAGTCATATACAGGATTCATCAGCGACCAACATCTATGAACTGGTTTTCGCAGACTACTTGTAACAACGATGTTATATCTCCAACCATCAGCTACCAACTAGGTAGTTGTATAGTAAATAACATCGTAAGGACGGCTGTAAGTGTCCCATTTAACTACATTTATTTAGGCTTCATTCCAGGAAGTCGTTGGCGTAGTGCAAAGAGTTCATAATGGTAATCTAAGGGTGGTCAATCCCGTCAAGGTTTTTTCTTCTTTTTTACTTTCAATTTTTACGTAACTTACATTGCAATTACACCAAAATAGTGGCCCAAATACTGTATTTAGTAATACTTTCGTGGAAGGTATGGAAAGGAAAAGAAAAGGAAAATTTGGGCTAGCAAGTATATTTCCAAGAAAGGATTGTACTTACAGCGTCCAGGGGACTCTTCCGATATCTTTCCAAGAAGGGCTAGTAAATAAAGCACGTAAGGCATAAAAGACAGGTCTACTACAGAGAATGCCTACACTACATTTGATTGTCCTCTGCTAGAGTACTGCTACACTGTAAGGGAACCGTACTAAATAGTGGTGATGGGCGACATCGGTCAAGTTCCATGAACGGCAGCCAGTTATTATTGCAAAATAGGGAAGGGAGTGTCACGGATATGAAAAGCGAGTAGGGATAGCAATCATTAAAAGAAAGGCTTTTGGTTGCGCCGAGCTCTTTTCATGAAATTTCAATTACCGACTCCCTCCTTTCATAGAGGAGATGTTTTATTGTCGATAACATACAAAGAGATAAATGATCATCATAACAAGATAAAGGAAATCGGAGCTCGTACAGAAAGACTTGTGTGTTCCTTTTTCCCACATGCTATTAGAGAGTGGTACGGTACAGAAACAGTCCAAAGGTAGTTTGAAGACCTCTTTGCCAGGAACTTAAGTGCGAATTGCAGAGTAGTCACGTAGATGTAAATAAAAATATTATTGTGCTGGTTGACAACCAGAGAAACTTGAAGGTCATTTGTAAAAGCATGCCGAGTAGCCAAAGCAAACTCTAAAGACTTAGCAGTCTTATGCACAGCACCAAGCTAAGACTTGCGCATGGCTAAAACCTTTGCTGTGATCTCCTTGTTGTGGGGTAAGACGTACAATCGCAACTCGAATTAATGATTCCACGTAGGAGATTTTACTGGTCTAGTATATGTAATTGGACCTGTGTGCGAGACCCTGCAAGTCGGCCGCCCAAGCTGTCAAAGACTGTCCATATTTGTTTATGACACTTGTATCGAGCTGCAACTAGGTACGTCTTCAGATTGTAATATTCGGTTAACAGACCACAGAGATCATCGAGAGACAAGCCAATAGCGTCCAAGAAAAACCTAAATTCCACCACCACTTCTACATCTACATCTACATGACTACTCTGCAATTCACATTTAAGTGCTTGGCAGAGGGTTCATCGAACCACAATCATACTATCTCTCTACTATTCCACTCCCGAACAGCGAGCGGGAAAAACGAACACCTAAACCTTTCTGTTCGAGCTCTGATTTCTCTTATTTTATTTTGATGATCATTCCTACCTATGTAGGTTGGGCTCAACAAAATATTTTCGCATTCGGAAGAGAAAGTTGGTGACTGAAATTTCGTAAAAAGGTCTCGCCGCGACGAAAAACGTCTATGCTGTAATGACTTCCATCCCAACTCGTGTATCATATCTGCCACACTCTCTCCCTTATAACGCGAAAATACAAAACGAGCTGCCCTTCTTTGCACCCTCTCGATGTCCTCCGTCAATCCCACCTGGTAAGGATCCCACACCGCGCAGCAATATTCTAACAGAGGACGAACGAGTGTAGTGTAAGCTGTCTCTTTAGTGGACTTGTTGCATCTTCTAAGTGTCCTGCCAATGAAACGCAACCTTTGGCTCGCCTTCCCGACAATATTATCTATGTGGTCCTTCCAACTGAAGTTGTTTGTAATTTTAACACCCAGGTACTTAGTTGAATTGACAGCCTTGAGAATTGTACTATTTATCGAGTAATCGAATTCCAACGGATTTCTTTTGGAACTCATGTGGATCATCTCACACTTTTCGTTATTTAGCGTCAACTGCCACCTGACACACCATACAGCAATCTTTTCTAAATCGCTTTGCAGCTGATACTGGTCTTCGGATGACCTTACTAGACGGTAAATTACAGCATCATCTGCGAATAACCTAAGAGAACTGCTCAGATTGTCACCCAGGTCATTTATATAGATCAGGAACAGTAGAGGTCCCAGGACGCTTCCCTGGGGAACACCTGATATCACTTCAGTTTTACTCGATGATTTGCCGTCTATTACTACGAACTGCGACCTTCCTGACAGGAAATCACGAATCCAGTCGCACAACTGAGACGATACCCCATAGCTCCGCAGCTTGATTAGAAGTCGCTTGTGAGGAACGGTGTCAAAAGCTTTCCGGAAATCTAGAAATACGGAATCAACTTGAGATCCCCTGTCGATAGCGGCCATTACTTCGTGCGAATAAAGAGCTAGCTGCGTTGCACAAGAGCGATGTTTTCTGAAGCCATGCTGATTACGTGTCAATAGATCGTTCCCTTCGAGGTGATTCATAATGTTTGAATACAGTATATGCTCCAAAACCCTACTGCAAACCGACGTCAATGATATAGGTCTGTAGTTAAATGGATTACTCCTACTACCCTTCTTGAACACTGGTGCGACCTGCGCAATTTTCCAATCTGTAGGTACAGATCTATCGGTGAGCGAGCGGTTGTATATGAGTGCTAAGTAGGGAGCTATAGTATCAGCGTAATCTGAAAGGAACCTAATCGGTATACAATCTGGACCTGAAGACTTGCCCGTATCAAGCGATTTGAGTTGCTTCGCAACCCCTAAGGTATCTACTTCTAAGAAACTCATGCTAGCAGATGTTCGTGTTTCAAATTCTGGAATATTCCATTCGTCTTCCCTGGTGAAGGAATTTCGGAAAACTGCGTTCAATAACTCCGCTTTAGCGGCGCAGTCGTCGATAACAGTACCATCGGCACTGCGCAGCGAAGGTATTGACTGCGTCTTGCCGCTTGTGTACTTTACATACGACCAGAATTTCTTCGGATTTTCTACCAAATTTCGAGACAATGTTTCGTTGTGGAACCTATTAAAGGCATCTCGCATCGAAGTACGTGCCAAATTTCGCGCGTCTGTAAATTTTAGCCCATCTTCAGGATTTCGCGTTCTTCTGAACTTCGCATGCTTTTTCCGTTGCCTCTGCAACAGCGTTCGGACCTTTTTTGTGTACCACGGGGGATCCGTTCCATCTCTTACCAATTTATGAGGTATGAATATCTCAATTGCTGTTGCTACTATATCTTTGAATTTGAGCCACATCTCGTCTACATTCGCATAGTCAGTTCGGAAGGAATGGAAATTGTCTTTTAGGAAGGCTTCTAGTGGTACTTTATCCGCTTTTTTAAATAAAATTATTTTGCGTTTGTTTCTGATGGATTTGGAAGAAATGGTATTGAGCCTAGCTACAATGGCCTTGTGATCACTAATCCCTGTATCAGTCATGATGCTCTCTATCAGCTCTGGATTGTTTGTGGCCAAGAGGTCAAGTGTGTTTTCGCAACCATTTACAATTCGCGTGGGTTCGTGGACTAACTGCTCTAAATAATTTTCGGAGAATGCATTTAGGACAATCTCGGAAGACGTTTTGTGCCTACCACCGGTTTTGAACAAGTATTTTTGCCATATAAACCACTACCGGAAGGCAAAAGCAAAGCATTTTCCGCCTACCAGAAATTCTATAAACTAAGCAATGAAACGGCAGAGGTAGACCTGTCAGCTCTCCACCGATTCGGCGAATGCAGTGAACGGCGGAGCGTTCGTGGCCACAGCCACTGACTGATGCCGCTGTTGTTGATGAGACATGAGCTGCAAGAGAGCGTCTTGTTATTTTTAGTGCTGTTGCTCATGTGGCATAATCTTTTGGTGTTGCTATGACAGCCGTTGCTGCCACAGTTCCATAAACTTGGGGTCCACAACGATGGAACCAAAGGCGAATAACACTGTAAACACGACAGGGAAATAGCTCGTCACCAATAAAGAATCCACGCCTAATGCGAGTATGGGATCCGAAGAAAATCAAAGCTACAAAATTTTATGGTAAACTTTTCTAAAATGGTAGAGTTATCTGGTAGCTGCTAATGCTAACAGCATTGCCGCAGTGTTAACAACGTTCCCAGAAAGATCACCGAAGGAAAGGGCTTTTGGTCTTAGCTGGTATTTGGATGGCTGACCGCTCTGTCTGCAGACCGCTGTTGGCAAGCAGTATGCACTCACCTCTTGTGAGTTAAACTGAGGAGCTACTTGACTGAGAAGTAAACATCCTCGCCTCGTAAACTGACAACGGCCGGGAGATCGGTGTTCTCACTTCTTGCTCCTCCATATCCACATCCAGTGACGCCTATGGGCTCAGTTTGAAACGGCGGTCGTTTGGTACTGTTGGGCCTTACGAGGCTTGTTCGGACGGAGTTAAGTTTTTCGTAGCTGCAAAATTCTCGTTTGTCGTAGAGTGTAGGTACAACAGGTTTCGCCATAATGTATCGCATCTTTAGATGAAAATCTATGACAACATACAAATGAAATAGAGACCTTTAAGTGAAAAATCTGGTAGTGTGTGCTACAAAGGAGATTACATGACGTCATTAAGCCAGTACGATCTCTCTCTGTACTATAAGGTACATATCCTGGCATAATCAAATTCAGTGGATCTTGAAAGATACATCAGTATTATATGTAATCAATGAGAGAGCTTCTAATTTGGACCTGAAAGACTGTACAACAAAATCCTTAATTTTTTTTTTTTTTTTTAAGTAAGCGTACATTGAGCTACAGATGTCCACATCCTAAACATATAGCACCAACGTCATCGCAAGCTAGGAACTGATCAAATGGTTCAAATGGCTCTGAGCACTGTGGGACTTAACATCTGTGGTCATCAGTCCCCTAGAATTTAGAACAACTTAAACCTAACTAACCTAAAGACATCACACACATCCAAGCCCGAGGCAGGATTCGAATCTGCGACCGTAGCAGTCACGCGGCTCCGGACTGAGCGCCTAGTACCGCGGCTAGGAACTGATCAACCAAGGAAAAGAAAACACTATGTCTTCAGGCCACGAGTGGCCTGCCGGGACCATCTTACCGCAGTGTCATCCTGAGTGGGGAATGCGGGTATGAGGAGGGTGTGGTCAGCACACCACTCTCCCGGTCGTTATGATGGTATTCTTGACCGAAGCCGCTACCATTCGGTCGAGTAGCTCCTCAATTGGCATCACGAGGCTGAGTGCACCCCGAAAAATGGCAACAGCGCATGGCGGCCTGGATGGTCATCCATCCAAGTGCCGACCACGCCCGACAGCGCTTAACTTGGGTGACCTCACGGGAACCGGTATATTCACTGCGGCAAGGCCGGTGCCTGATCAACGAGGAAGTAAATCACAATGTCAAAATAAAAGCAGGTTGGAAGTCCGAATTGAATCTAGACGTACTAAAATGAGCGCATATGGCGTACGATGTACTGACGGAAAAAAATCGTAACACCATGAAGGAATTGTGCGACGTAAACGAAAGTTGGTAGGCGTGTTTTTAGAACTAAAAGATGATGTCTATTCCAATCTAGCACCAGTTGCATAAGACTGGCACGCTGTAACGGTCTTGAGCGTTAGTTACTTTTGAGACTGCACGTGGTGAGTTGATGTTAGTCAAGAATGTCTTCAAGGCGACAAAGAAGCAATTTTCAACACCTTACTGACTTTTAACGAGGCCTTGAAACAGTGTTACGAGAAGCTGCGACGCTGCAGAAAGACTTGGCGGTAATGTAGTCACTAGTACGTGACTGGTGGCAGCGGTGTTCAAGAGAACAAACTACTGCCATTGCGCCTTCAGTGGTGTAAAGCGAGAGCTCAATGGCGGACAAGGTATAGGGAGATCTTTTGTGTTTTCTGATGAAAGCTAGTTCTAACTGGGTGCCAGTGACGGCAGTGTGTTGTTTAGAAGGAGGCCAATTCAGGGCCGGCAGCCAATTCGACCACGAGCTTCGCACTAGATCTGCACCACGAGTTATGGTCTGGTGCGATTCGTATGACAGCAGGAGCATTCTAACAGCAAATTGTACGTCACTGTGGTGACTGGACTTGTGCTGCCGGTAATTCCAGGGGATGTTTTCCAACCGGAAAATGTTTCCCACATATCGGTCTTGTAATGCAACATTCTCTTCTGAGTGTTTACATGTTGCCTTAGCCTAGCCGATCATCAGATCTCTCTCCAATTGAGCTCGTATGGGACATTATCGGACGACAACTCCAGCGTCATCCGCAAATAGCATTAACCGTCTCTCTATTGACTGACGAAGTGTAACAGGCATGGAAATCCACCACACAAACGGGCACTACAACACAATGCATGCACGTTTGTTTGCTTGCAATCAACATTCTGGCCGTTACACAGGTTATTACTGTAACGGCCTTTCATCTTTGCAAAAGCGACCATAGCCTGCGTTAAATTTTAAAATTCGATTTTCTCGAAAACGATTGAGAGTTACGTCTTTGTGTTCACATATGTTCAAATCCTAGTCTTTCCCTACACAACCTCTCCATACAAATCAAATCGGTGGTGGGACGTTCGTGCGCTCCCCTTGTCAGTTAACTTCCTCATAATCATTCGTGAAAGGCTTTAAATTTGCTCACATATATTAACTCACAAAACTTCACTTCACTTAACGGAATGTATAAATAATACAGATTTGAAATGAAGATACAAAATTGGTTTTAAAATCAGATTATTATTGTACTTGGAAAATAGAAAAGTGTGCATAGACAACAACGATTAAATTTACATGTGGTCCGTAGCACAACCATACACAGGTAAGTTCTTTAACGTGCGTTTGAAAACCATGTAAGGCACAGAACATGTTTGATGAGTGAAATATCGTCTTGCTAAACATGATCATGAATAAGACAGAACACTAAAAAAGAATGAAATCCATTAAATGAATCCGCAATTCCGAATAAGGTCAACCATCAGCTTTAGAGCAGAACGACGACATTGAAAATGTGTGCCGTACCTTTACTCGAAGTCGGATTTCCCGCTTATCGCGAGCTGTCGCATTACCATTGTTTTTAGTCTCATTTTGTTCGATATTGTTCGTTGCGTTTGTTTCGAGTGGACGCCCTACGACACCCGTTCAAGTTAACTTTTGATCCTTTCACTCAGTTTTTTATTTCAGAGGGCAGGTAACCCTCTCACCGAATACTCTGAGCTATAGCGTCGGCAATCCATATGGCTATAATTGCATGACTCACAGCCAGACCCAAAATTCTATCTGACGTCAATCATGCGCCTACGACCTGTACTCGTACATCCATTATGCATGTTCCCATACGGGTGAGAAGTTGTACTTTAAAGTCGCTTGCCCGGTATCGGCAGATAAATACGATATTGCAGTGCCTGTGTTATTCTGATTACGATGCAAAGTTGCTTTGGACATGCATGCATGTCCAAAGGAACTTTTCATCATGATCAGATTAACATAGGCACTGCAATATCGTATAGAATGGAATCCGCCCCAAATTTGATCGTAACGACAGGTGGTAGTCCGCTAGTCATCCAGCGTTTCCTAAGCAACCTCACTGTTTCAGTATAGTTCACCAGGTCATAAAATTAAGAAACACATTACATTCTATTCTGGAGTCGGCATTTGGAAAATATTATGTTCGATTCACAGTACCACTGCATGAGTTCAAACCGTCCGCTGCTTTTAGCAATGCAATGAAGCCTCAGTCAAAAAAATGTCATATCATAAACGATCAAAACACAACTTCACTCGAGAGCAGTCCAAACGCAATGACAGAAGTGGTGCGACTTGTTTTAATTTCAAAGGTAAGGCGTGTGGTTGATCAGTCACTCAATGGACACTGGCCGAAGCCATTCTCACCTCAAGGACCTGAGGCAGACACACTCATGTAGCTGCAGAAGTTGTGCATCTCCGGAGGTCGATCATTGTGACTCACATATAATAGGAGGGGTTGATCGCTAGACAAAGCGAGCCCATTGTCCCAGATATTAGGGTTTCTGCATTCCATTTCCACGTATGGAGTGTGGGCAAAAATATTCTTTCAATGTCTCTGTGCAAGTTTTAATTATTCTAATCTTATCTTTACGATCCCTACGTGAGCGATATGAAGGGAGTTGTAGTATGTCCCTGGAGTAATCATTTAAAGCCGGTTCTTGAAACCTTGTTAATAGCCTGGATAGTTTACGTCTCCTCCCCCCATGAACCATGGACCTTGCCGTTGGTGGGGAGGCTTGCGTGCCTCAGCGATACAGATAGCCGTACCGTAGGTTCAACCACAACGGAGGGGTATCTGTTGAGAGGCCAGACAAACGTGTGGTTCCTGAAGAGGGGCAGCAGCCTTTTCAGTAGTTGCAGGGGCAACAGTCTGGATGATTGGCGGATCTGGCCTTGTAACAATAACCAAAACGGCTTTGCTCTGCTTGTACTGCGAATGGCTGAAAGCAAGGGGAAACTACAGCCGTAATTTTTCCCGAGGGCATGCAGCTTTACTGTATGATTAAATGATGATGTCGTCCTCTTGGGTAAAATATTCCGGAGGTAAAATAGTCCCCCATTCGGATCTCCGGGCGGGGACTACTCAGGAGGACGTCGTTATCAGGAGAAAGAAAAGCGGCGTTCTACGGATCGGAGCGTGGAATGTCAGATCCCTTAATCGGGCAGGTAGGATAGAAAATTTAAAAATAGAAATGGATAGGTTAAAGTTAGATATAGTGGGAATTAGTGAAGTTCGGTGGCAGGAGGAACAAGACTTCTGGTCAGGTGACTACAGGGTTATAACCACAAAATCAAATGGTGGGTAATGCAGGAGTGGGTTTAATAATGAATAGGAAAATAGGAATGCGGGTAAGCTACTACAAACAGCATAGTGAACGCATTATAGTGGCCAAGATAGATACGAAGCCCACACCTACTACAGTAGTACAAGTTTATATGCCAACTAGCTCTGCAGATGAGGAAGAAATTGATGAAATGTATCATCAAATAAAAGAAATCGATTCAGATAGTGAAGAGAGACGAAAATTTAATAGCCATGAGTGATTGGAATTCGGTAGTAGGAAAAGGGTGAGAAGGAAACATAGTAGGTGAATATGGACTGGGGCTAAGAAATGAAAGAGGAAGCCGCCTGGTAGAATTTTGCACAGAGCACAACTTAATCATAGGTAACATTTGGTTCAAGAACCATAAAAGAAGGCTGTATACATAGAAGAAGCCTGGAGATACTGACAGGTTTCAGATAGATTATATAATGGTAAGACAGAGATTTAGGAACCAGGTTTTAAATTGTAAGACTTTTAAAGGGGTAGATGTGGACTCTGACCACAATCTATTGGTTATGAACTGTAGATTAAAACTGAAGAAACTGCAAAAAGGTGGGAATTTAATGAGATGGGACCTGGATAAACTGACTAAACCATAGGTTGTACAGAGTTTCAGGGAGAGCATATGACTGGAATGTGGGAAAGAAATACAGTAGAAGAAGAATGGGTAGCTTTGAGGGATGAAGTAGTGAAGGCAGCAGAGGATAAAGCAGGTAAAAAGACGAGGGCTAATAGAAATCTGTGGGTAACAGAAGAAATATTGAATTTAATTGATGAAAGGAGAAAATATAAAAATGCTGTAAATGAAGCAGGCAAAAAGGAATACAGACGTCTCAAAAATGAGATCAAGAAGAAGTGCAAAATGGCTAAGCAGGGATGGCTAGAGGGCAAATGTAAGGATGTAGGGGCTTATTTCACAAGGGGTAAGATAGTTACTGCCTCCAGGAAAATTAAAGAGACCTTTGTAGATAAGAGAACCACTTGTATGAACATCAAGAGCTCAAATGCAACCCAGTTCTAAGCAAAGAAGGGAAAGAAGAAAGGTGGAAGGAGTATATAGAGGGTCTATACAATGGCGATGTACTGGAGGACAATATTATGGAAATGGAAGAGGATGTAGATGAAGATGAAATGGGAGATACGATACTGGGTGAAGAATTTAACAGGGCACTGAAAGACCTTAGTCGAAACAAGGCCCCCGGAGTAGACAAAATTCCATTGGAGCTACTGACGGCCTCGGGAGAGCCAGTCCTGACAAAACTCTACCATCTGGTGAGCAAGATGTATGAGACAGGCGAAATACCCTCAGACTTCAAGAAGAATATAATAATTCCAATCCCAAAGAAAGCAGGTGTTGACAGTCGTGAAAATTACCGAACTATCAGTTTAATAAACCACAGCTGCAAAATAGTAACGCGAATTCTTTACAGACGAATGGAAAAACTAGTAGCAGCCGACCCCGGGGAAGATCAGTTTGGATTCCGTAGAAATGTTGGAACACGTGAGGCAATACTGACCCTACGACTTATCTTAGAAGCTGGATTAAGGAAGGGAAAACCTACGTTTCTAGCATTTGTAGACTTAGAGAAAGCTTTTGACAATGTTGACTGGAATACTCTCTTTCAAACTATGAAGGTGGCAGGGGTAAAATACAGGGAGCGAAAGGCTATTTACAATTTGTGCAGAAACCAGATGGTAGTTATAAGAGTCGAGGGACATGAAAGGGAAGCAGTGGTTGGGAAGGGAGTGAGACAGGGTTGTAGCCTCTCCCCGATGTTATTCAATCTGTATATTGAGCAAGCAGTGAAGGAAACAAAAGAAAAATTCGCAGTAGGTATCGAAATCCATGGAGAAGAAATAAAAACTTTGAGGTTCGCTGATGACATTGTAATTCTCTCAGAGACAGCAAAGGACTTGGAAGAGCAGTTGAACGGAATGGATAGTGTCTTGACAGGAGTATATAAGACGAACATCAACAAAAGAAAAACGAGGATAATGGAATGTAGTCGAATTAAGTCGGGTGATGTTGAGGGTATTAGATTAGGAAATGAGACACTTAAAGTAGTAAAGGAGTTTTGCTATTTGGGGAGCAAAATAACTGATGATTGTCAAAGTAAAGAGGAAATAAAATGTAGACTGGCAATGGCAAGGAAAGTGCTTCTGAAGAAGAGAAATTTGTTAACATCGAGTATAGATTTAAGTGTCAGGAAGTCATTTCTGAAAGTATTTGTATGGAGTGTAGCCATGTATGGAAGTGAAACATGGACAATAAATAGTTTGGACAAGAAGAGAATAGAAGCTTTCGAAATGTGGTGCTACAGAAGAATGCTGAAGATTAGATGGGTAGATCACATAACTAATGAGGAAGTATTGAATAGGATTGGGGAGAAGAGAAGTTTGTGGCACAACTTGACCAGAAGAAGGGATCGGTTGGTAGGACATGTTCTGAGGCATCAAGGGATCACCAATTTAGTATTGGAGGGCAGCGTGGAGGGTAAAAATCGTAGAGGGAGACGAAGAGATGACTACACTATGCAGATTCAGAAGGATGTAGGTTGCAGTGGGTACTGGGAGATGAAGAGGCTTGCACAGGATAGAGTAGCATTGATAGCTGCATCAAACCAGTCTCAGGACTGAAGACCACAACAACAGTTGACGTCTGTCTTCAAGAGACTTATAATTCAGTACCATCACTGTCTCTGTGACACTCTCCCACAGATTAAACAAACCAACGATCATTAGTGCTGCTGTTCTCTGTAGACGCTGAACATCCCCTGTTAGCCCTATCTCTTACTGCTCTCACACATTTGAACAATATTCTAAAACCGATCGCACGAGTGATTTGTAAGCAATCTCCTCTGGAGGTTAATTGCATTTCCATAATACTCTACCAATAAAGAGATGTCTACAACCAGCTATACCCACGGTTGAATCTATGCGATAATTCCATTTCATATCCTTACAAAGTGTTACATCCAAGTATTCGTATGAGTAGGCCGACTTTATGTTCAAGGCCCCTTTATTGTTCCGTTGTAGTGTATAATATTTCCTTAAATGTAGCCAGATTGCACTGTAGTTCATAGATGGGTCAAATTTCATACAATCGGAAACGGTTTCAGGCCATTAATACCGCAGCTACAATTTCCTATGCACTCACATTAACTTTTAACAGGTAGTAGCGATGTTCAAGTTTATCTGAGAACGGACACACACAGAGGTTGAGGTTTATAATGTTGCTATAAATAGGGGACCATATCAATTATTCTACTATCTTCCCTCAGTCTGTCAATAAAACTAGCTTAGGAAACCAGAATTCAGGGTACTTTGCACAACTCTGGGGCAGGTGAGATTTCTTGGTGGAAGGAAGTTCATTGTTTGCCAGCCTCTCTCGGAAAGCTGTCCACTAAACGAACAAAGCATTAAGATATAGCACATTGTTCTGGTTATTGTCCTTGTCCTACAGTGCCAAAAAAAGTAGCAATATTCTGTTGGATAGCAGAACATATGCTGAGCAAACGAAACGAGATACGTGGTAAAGTAGTGAAAGCTTGCCAGGAAACACCCACAGTTCGCAACATCGTCTGTTCCCCTCCCCCCTCCCAGTGTCAGGGTGACTAACCATAAGCTCTGGTCAATCAGGCTGACAACACTGTCACGGCACGCTTCCTTGTAGTCTCAAAGGAGTGGCGCTTTTTACTGAATAATGCTAAATGACACACCTCCTTCGACAAGAAGGTCTATATCGTACATTACTGGCCATTAAAATTGCTACAACGAAAAGAAATGCAGATGATAAACAGGTATTCCCTCCCCCCAAGAACCATGGACCTTGCCGTTGGTGGGGAGGCTTGCGTGCCTCAGCGATACAGATGGCCATAGCGTAGGTGCAACCACAACGGAGGGGTATCTGTTGAGAGGCCAGACAAACGTGTGGTTCCTGAAGAGGGGCAGCAGTCTTTTCAGTAGTTGCAGGGGCAACAGTCGGGATGATTGACTGATCTGGCCTTGTAACATTAACCAATACGGCCTTACTGTTGTGGTACTGCGAACGGCTGAAAGCAAGGGGAAACTACGGCCGTAACTTTTCCCGAAGGCATGCAGCTTTACTGTATGATTAAATGATGATGTCGTCCTCTTGGGTAAAATATTCCGGAGGTAAAATAGACCCCCATTAGCATCTTCCCTCAAGAGGATGTCGTTATCAGGAGAAAGAAACTGGCGTTCTACGGATCGGAGCGTGGAATGTCAGATCCCTTAATCGGGCAGGTAGGTTAGAAAATTTAAAAAGGGAAATGGATAGGTTAAAGTTAGATATAGTGGGAATTAGTGAAGTTCGGTGGCAGCAGGAACAAGACTTTTGGACAGGTGAATACAGGGTTATAAATACAAAATCAAAAAGGGCAATGCAGGAGTGGGTTTAATAATGAATAAAAAAATAGGAGTGTGGGTAAGCTACTACAAACAGCATAGTGAACCCATTATTGTGGCCAAGATAGACACAAAGCCCACGCCTACTACAGTAGTACAAGTTTGTATGCCAACTAGCTCTGCAGATGATGAAGAAATTGAGGAAATCTATGATGAGATAAAAGAAATTATTCAGGTAGTGAAGGGAGACGAAAATTTAATAGTCATGGGTGACTGGAATTCGTCAGTAGGAAAAGGGAGAGAAGGAAACATAGTAGGTGAATATGGATAGGGGGGAAGAAATGAAAGAGGAAGCCGTCTGGTAGAATTTTGCACAGAGCATAACTTAATCATAGCTAATACTTGGTTCAAGAATCATAAAAGAAGGTTGTATACATGGAAGAATCCTGGAGATACTAAAAGGTACCAGATAGATTATATAATGGTAAGACAGAGATTTAGGCATCAGGTTTTAAATTGTAAGACATTTCCAGGGGCAGATGTGGACTCTGACCACAATCTATTGGTTACGAACTGTAGATTAAAACTGAAGAAACTGCAAAAAGGTGCTAATTTAAGGAGAGGTTGTAGAGAGTTTCAACGAGAGCATAAGGGAACAATTGACAGGAATGGAAGAAAGAAATACAGTAGAAGAAGAATGGGTAGCTCTGAGGGATGAAGTAGTGAAGGCAGCAGAAGATAAAGTAGGTAAAAAGACGAGGGCTAATAGAAATCCGTGGGTAACAGAAGAAATATTGAATTTAATTGATGAAAGGAGAAAATATAAAAATTCAGTAAATGAAGCAGGCAAAAAGGAATACAAACGTCTCAAAAAAGAGATCGACATGAAGTGCAAAATGGCTCAGCACTGATGGCTAGAGGACAAATGTAAGGATGTAGAGGCTTATCTCACTAGGGGTAAGATAGATACTGCCTACAGGAAAATTAAAGAGACCTTTGGAGAAAAGAGAGACACTTGTATGAATATCAAGAGCTCAGATGGAAACCCAGTTCTAAGCAAAGAAGGGAAGGCGGAAAGGTGGAAGGAGTATATAGAAGGTTTATACAAGGCGATGTACTGGAAATGGAAGAGGATGCAGATGAAGATGAAATTGAAGTTAAGATACTGCGGGAAGAGTTTGACAGAGCACTGAAAGACCTGAGTCGAAACAAAGCCCCTTGAGTAGACAACATTCCATTAGAACTACTGACGGCCTTGGGAGAGCCAGTCATGACAAAACTCTACCACCTGGTGAGCATGATTTATGAGACAGGCGAAATACCCTCAGACTTCAAGAAGAATATAATAATTCCAATCCCAAAGAAAGCAGGTGTTGACAGATTTAAAAATTACCGACCCATCACTTTAATAAGTCACAGCTGCAAAATACTAACACGAATTCTTTACAGACGAATGGAAAAACTGGTAGAAGTGGTCCTTGCGGAAGATCAGTTTGGATTCCGAAGAAATGTTGGAACACGTGAGGCAATACTAACCTTACAACTTATCTTAGAAGAAAGATTAAGAAAAGGCAAACCTACGTTTCTAGCATTTGTAGACTTAGAGAAAGCTTTTGACAATGTTGACTGGAATATTCTCTTTCACATTCTAAAGGTGGCAGGGGTAAAATACAGGGAGCGTAAGGCTATTTACAATTTGTACAGAAACCAGATGGCAGTTATAAAAGTCGAGGGACATGAAAGGGAAGCAGTGGTTGGGAAGGGAGTGAGACAGGGTTGTAGCGTCTCCCCGATGTTATTCAATCTGTATATTGAGCAAGAAGAAATAAAAATTTTGAGGTTCGCCGATGACATTGTAATTCTGTTAGAGACAGCAAAGGACTTGGAAGAGCAGTTGAACGGAATGGACAGTGTCTTAAAAGGAGGATATAAGATGAACATCAACAAAAGCAAGACGAGGATAATGGAATGTAGTCAAATTAAATCGGGTGATGCTGAGGGAATTAGATTAGGAAATGAGACACTAAAAGTAGTAAAGGAGTTTTGCTATTTAGGGAGTAAAATAACTGATGATGGCCGAATTAGAGAGAATATAAAATGTAGACTGGCAATGTCAAGGAAAGCGTTTTAGAAGAAGAGAAATTTGTTAACATCGAGTATAGATTTAATGGTCAGGAAGTCGTTTCTGAAAGTATTTGTATGGAGTGTAGCCATGGATGAAAATGAAACATGGACGATAAATAGTTTGGACAAGAAGAGAATAGAAGCTTTCGAAATGTGGTGCTACAGAAGAATGCTGAAGATTAGATGGGTAGATCACATAACTAATGAGGAGGTATTGAATAGAATTGGGGAGAAGAGGATTTTATGGCACAACTTGACAAAAAGGAGGAACCGGTTGGTAGGACATGTTTTGAGGCATCAAGGGATCACAAATTTAGCATTGGAGGGCAGAGTGGAGGGTAAAAATCGTAGAGGGAGACCAAGAAATGAATACACTAAACAGATTCAGAAGGATGTAGGTTGCAGCAAGTACTGGGAGATGAAGAAGCTTGCACAGGATAGAATAGCATGGAGAGCTGCATCAAACCAGTCTCAGGACTGAAGATCACAACTACAACAACAACAACAAACAGGTATTCATTGGACAAATATATTATACTAGAACTGACATGTGATCACATTTTCACGCAATTTGGTTACATAGATCCTGAGAAATCAGTACCCAGAACAGCCACCTCTGGCCATAATAACGACCTTGATACGCTTGGGCATTCAGTCAAACAGAGCTTGGATGGTGTGTACAGGTACAGCTGCCCATGCAGCTTCAACACGGTACCAAGAGTCATAAAGAGTAATGACTGGTGTATTGTGACGAGCCAGTTGCTTGGCCACCAATGACCAGACGTTTTCAGTTGGTGAGAGATCAGGAGAATGTGCTGGCCAGGGTAGAAGTCGAACATTTTCTGTATCCAAAAAGGCCTGTACAGGACGTGCTACATGCGGTCGTGCATTATCCTGCTGAAATGTAGGTTTTCGCGGCGATCGAATGAAGGGTAGAGCCACATGTCGTAACACATCTGAAATGAAACGTCCACTGTTCAAAGTGTCGCCAATCCGAACAAGAGGTGACTGAGAAGTGTTCTCAATGGCACCCCATACCATCAAGCCGGATGATACGCCAGTATGGCGATGACGAATACACGCTTCCAATGTGCGTTCACTGCGACGTCGCCAAACACGGATGCGACCATCATGATGCTGTAAACAGAACCTGGATTCATCCGAAAAAATGACGTTTTGCCATCCGTGCACCCACGTTCGTCGTTGAGTACACCATCGCAGGAGCTCCTATCTGTGATGCAGCGTCAAGGGTAACTGCAGCCGTGGTCTCCGAGCTGACAGTCCATGCTGCTGCAATCGTCATCGCTCAGAGCCATTTGAACCATCTGAACAAAGCAACGCTAGTTACAGCATGCAAAGAGGCATTTAAGCACTCGTCCTGCGATAGCGATTCACAGGTCTCTCTGCCAAGCTCCACAGACATGTTGGCAGAGTATGCAAGTAGATGTAGATATGTCTCTATACGCACCCAGACATGTCTGATTTTATTATCGTGATCCAGACTTGAAATGAATGAGAGTGACAGCGGGATGGTTGCAAAATCTTCCTCGTCTACAGTTTCTATACATTTAACCAACAGGTTTTCAGGTTTCCTCAAGAACTTCGTCTCCTTTCTTACAAAAACTGCAATTTAAGTTCTGCGGGCATTTCTGTTACACTTGCATGTTGGCTATACTCTCCATTTACGATCCTAGCACTGCGTCTATGAATTCATTTTATAATTATTGTCAGACCTACTTGATGAGACCTCGAAGCATCTTAGCATACTATTTCTTTCATGAAAAAGCTGCATTTTTTTTAGAGCCCCTCATATAAATATTCCCTAATACCCTTAGTACTGAAATACCACTACAGTATGTCAGATTAAGTGCGAAGATATATATAACATATATTCTCGAATTGCAACAGATAATGTTGGGGTCTGACGAAGAAAATTTGTCTCTCTAATGTTAAAACTCCGTTAGTGTTGGAAGATTGTAATCTTCGGACATCTACGTTTGTTTTTAGCGAACAGGTAATTACAGTGTTGTGAATAAGATTTAGAACAGCTTTAATAGAATTACTAAGACAAGAAAATGGCCCAGAGGTAATCCTGAGTGTGAGATTAACAGCGTGCTACAAAATTCGGATGAGGAATGCTGAATATGAAGCACTTCAGGGTAAGCCGCGAGCTCGCAAGCCTGCTGAGAAAACGTTTGGGGCAGTCCTTCAGAAATAATGCAGGACAGGGCGTTCCTGTGTGTGAGTGAAATGAGATATTTCCAGTTATAAAGCTGGAAAGGCTGCTATTGTTCGGACGAGCTCTGGTATGCCACTTGGCGTGGGCGAGGTCCTTGGCGACCGGGAGCAGGTACAGCGACAGACTAATCTGTTCGTAAGCAAGGACGGGCGAAAGTGCACATGAAACTCGCTCCGAGGCCTACCGAGTCGGAACTTCTGCTCATTCGTTATTAACAGCATTTAGTACACTCTCCACAACATGCAGAATTAAATTCGTTATTTTCTAAACTTAAATAATAGTTCCTGGTACTGAAAATATACAGATTATTTATTTTTCAAGACCGTAACAGGGTACTCAATTTTAGCGTAATATTTTATGAGGCGTTATTAATTTTGATATATAGAGTTTGATGTCTTTTTGTTTAGCATTTGAGAAGAATTTTTTAAGTAACTTTCTGAAATTAATGTTGGACAATTTGTTGAAAGCCGAAAAATATTGTACTGTACGTCAGTAGGGTGGAGGGACTTTGTAGGGGACAGACGGCAACGGCAACTAATACGAATTAAAAATGAAAGAAGTATTAGGGACAATGGATAGTAGGAGACAAGAGGTGGAGAACAAGAGAGGGGTGTGGGGTGGGGGGAGGAGGTGGATGTTGGGGGTTCACAAGAGTAAGGACCTCTGGTTCCAGGACGCGTATTTGTAAAGTTTGTAAGTATACGTCTTGGGCGTCAAATAATTATGTTGCAACTCCATTATGACTATCCATCGTGAGTATTTATGAGGGTTATTCTGAAAGTAAGGAACGATCGGTCGCGAAAGGGAAACCACAGTCAAAATCCGATGAAGTTTTGCACAGGTGTGATGGGCAGTTTATCCCGCCAAGTTCGAGGGCCTGGTGAGAAATATCGCCTGAAGCTATGCAGCCAACATTACAAAACTGTCGTACGCAATCTTCTTCAAGACAATTCTGAGCCGCATTCTGCAGGGCACCTGAATCGTTTTCAATTGGAAATGTTTGATTACCCACGATACAATCCGTAATTGTCTCCCTCTGAGTTTCATCTCTGCTCACATGAAACGCTGGCTATGAAGACAATATTTTGGCACAGGCAACGAGCTGTAGGCCAACGTACAGAATTGGCGGAAAGCACTGGCGGCTTCCTTCTATAACGAGGGTATTGGAAAGTTGGTACAACGCTACGACAAATGTCTAAGTCGAATCGGCTACTGTGGAGGTAAGTTGCTGGAAGTTGTAGCTAACTGTTGGAAATGGAACAGTTTTAAATTTCACTGTGGTTTCCATTTCGCGAGTGGCGGCACAACTAAAATTTCAGGGGATTCAGTTATTTCAAGAGTAAATCGTAACTTAGAATTTTCCGTAAGCTTGAACATAGAGCGACAGTAAATGCTAAGGTACCAAGGACACTTTCTACCAGGAAATTAGCAATAAAATTTTCCAGTTGTTACCAGTTGATCCAGTCCTGTATCCAAGGCTTTTTGTGTGTTTGCCAGTAATTTTACAATTCCCTGGCTGCGTTACCTAGCGGTGCGCAGATAAAGTCGCATAATGGGTCTGCCACCTCTAAGTATCGCGATCTGCCTGATTTTCTGTGTGGGTTGTCTCCCTTAGGGAAGCTGGCTTCAGAGGTCCTTTAGAGCTCTCCCTGCCTTATGTTGTGAGACAGATCAGAGAATTCAACAGAAGATCCTGAACTACAAGCCTAATGGGGAAAGAGATGTTGGAAGACCTCGGAAAAGATGTGAATGATTTTGCTTCAGAGTTCGGAACAGGCAATAACCTAATCCTTCAAAAGAAAGGAAGGCTGCTGCTGCTGCTGCTGAAGATGATATTACCAATATATTTTAGTACATTAGTCTTCTACAAAAGTAACAAAAATACACTGTCCAGTTACACTAAAGTGTCCACTTGTCAAAATAACGTGCAGGGCGGGAGGGAACGAGGTTCTAGCAGATACCTACTGATATTTGGAGCAACGCCGACTCCAGTGCTGTGATCAGCAGTGTTAGATCTCTCGATTGAGAATTCTTGGCACAAACAGCCGAATCGAGATGGTCTCTCAGATTTTCGATTGGGTTTAAATCCGGAGAGTTTGGTGGCCAGGAGGAGTGAATGGTAAACTCATCCAGATGCTCTTCGAACCACGGTCGTACACTGTAAGCTGTGTAACATGTTGCATTATTCTGCTGGTAGATGCCATAGTGCCAAGGGAAAACAAATTACGTGTAGGGATGGACGTCCTCCGCAAGGATTGATCCATACTTGCTTCCATTTTACTTTCTAGTACGACGAGATCGCCCAGGCAATGCCACGAAATCATTCCGCAGACCACTGTACTCTCTCCTGATAGCTGAGTGCTTGCTTTCAGGCTTTTTAAGCCATACATGACGAAGGTCGATAAACATTAAACATGATTCATCTGGAAAGGTTACCTGTCGCCATTGGAAGTGCAGCTGGGGTAGTGACGTGAAAATTCTGGCATTTGTCGCCGATGAACAAAGGTCAACATGGGTGCGTGAATCACGCACCTACTGGGGAGGCCCATGCGCAGGGATGTTCGCTGTAGTTGAGAAGACAGTGTTGGTAGACCATTAGTTCATCCAGGTGCTCAGCTGCTCAGGTGTTGTACGTCTGTTCTCCCGTACACGTCTCTGCTGCTGTCATTCGCCCCTGTGATCTATGGCCCGTAGTGCACCAAGGTTACCTCGGCGTCGGTTTTGGGTAGAACCATTTCACCACCCACGATAGAATTTAACCACGGTTATACGTGAAAAGATTACAAACTTAGCTGTTTCGGGAATGCTAGTGATGATGACCATAAATCGTTTTGTTTTGCAATTACTACAACGACTTCACTATTTTACGCTTTATATATCCTCCTGGCCCTTGAGTTAATATAGCAAGCTGATGTCGAATATAGACGGTGGTCATATTAACGTCACTGGACAAGCAGAATCTGTTAAACAACATATTTCAACTTCTAATCATAAAAGGGTATCATGTACTGAATTCCATAATTATCCAATTCTGTGGTATTAATAAACAAAAAATTATCTTATGAACGAAATTAATTACACCACTTTTCCTTTAGTACCATTAATGAGATATATTTCTGGTTAACAGATGTCAACATAAGCAGCCCACTGGTGTTTTTCGAAATACAAGGTGTACGACTTTGCCTCCGCCGTTTGCCGACAGGTGGCGACAACGGTAAGTAGCGGTCGAAAGAAACAGATCGCAGACGTCAGGCAGTTAGCTTGGACATCGATCAGCATAACCTCATTGAAGCCGTTTCAAAACGTCTCAAGGTTATGGACATGATTCAGAAAGAGGGAACTTGGGTCCCATGTGAGCTGAAACCAAGAGACGTTGAACGGCGTTTGTGTGTTTGTGAACAGTTGGTTCAAAATGGCTCTGAGGACTATGGGACTCAACTGCTGTTGTCATCAGTCCCCTAGAACTTAGAACTACTTAAACCTAACTAACGTAAGGACAACACACACATCCATGCCCGAGGCAGGATTCGAACGTGCGACCGTAGCAGTCGCGCGGTTCCGGACTGCGCGCCTAGAACCGCGAGACCACCGCGGCCGGCTGTGAACAATTGCTTCAGAGGCAAAAACGGAAGAGATCTGTGAATCGTATTGTGACTGGGTGCGAAAAATTGGTTCATTACTATAACCCTAAAAGTAAAAAATCACGGGGATATCCCGGCCATGCTTCCACATCGACGGCCAAACCGAATATTCAAGGCTCCAACATCATGCTCTGCGTTTGTTGGGACCAGCTCGGCGTCGTGGGCTATGAGGTGTTAAAACCAAGTGAAACAATCACAGGTGCTCGTTATCGAACGCAATTAATGCGTTTCAGCAGAGCATTAAGAGACAAACGGCCGCAATACAGCGAGAGGCCCGATAAAGTGATTTTGCAACACGATAACGCCCGATCCCACATTGCAAAAGAGGTCAAAACGTACTTGGGACGTTAAAATGGGAAGTCCTACACCAGACGCAGTATTCTCCACACATTTCTCCCTCTAAATATCACCTGTTTAGATCAATGGTCCATGGTCTGGCTGACAAACATTTCCGATCTCATGAAGAAGTCACAAATTGAATCGATTCGTGAATCGCTTCAGAAGATGAACAATTTTTTCGACGCCGGATTCGCACACTGCCAGGAAGATGGAAGAAGGTAATGACCAGCGATGGAAAATACTTTGAATGATACATGTGTAAGTAATTCGTTTCATTAAAGCCTCAAATTATGGGGAAAAAAACGGCGGAAGCAAAGTTGTACACCCTGTAGTATTAACAATTAGCCAGGAAAACAAGTGATACAGAACTATAAAAGGGAGAAAAAAACACTTTTACAAAGTGGCAGTTAGATCTTTAAAACACCAGTTGAAAGAAGTAATCAGATCGGAGCACAAAAAAATGGGTGATACCAAATACATAATCTGAAACATTTAAAGGTTCCAGCGGGATATATATAAAAGTGTTTGTATTTATAACTGTCGAAACCATGTTCTGCTTTTACACTCCACAAATTAAAGTATAACATAACAAAAACTTACAATAGCTGTGAAAGGTCCCCAGATGAGGTGAGAAATTAACATTATAATTACCTGACATTGTCAGCTGGAGAGTGATCGTAATTAAATGTAAAGAAAGCTTCAGATATGACGTTCTTAATGCCTTGATCGCATGTAGATATAGTGGATTATTAGTTTCTGTAGGACCAAGCTGCTCTCAAAGTTACAAAAATTACATAAGTATTACACTGTTGTAGCAGTAGTCGTGAATTAATGATTCTATGTAATTTCTGTTTGCCATTCCCTCACCTTGTACGTTACGAAATCATGCTGTACGAGAAACCACAAGTTTGTTTTTACACCATCGTAAAGAACGGTAAATTTGAAATAAAAAATAAAATTTCCTTTATATACATTATTACAATGAATATATAAATTCTAATATATGCCTGGGATAACATTACCATATGGTGAGAAAAGAGTAAAACATTAAAAAACACGACTGTGTGCTAATCACAACACAGCGTCGTACAGGTGTGACACATCAAGAAATGCCGCATGTGTAAGAGTTGTCAGCTGGCCACACAGTGCCGGATACCAGTTGGATAGGCTTATAAAGAGGAGTACCACAGGATGGTAGCAGTCTAATAAATAAAAATAAATATTTTCTACGTTCTTTCAGCAGTATATACATGCATGTGGCAGTATATGGGAGAATACAATGTAAATCGGGGAAAATGGAAAAGAAGTACAATGCCAGTCATATAAAATGGGAAATACAACAGGTAAAAAAATTAAGATCATACAAATTATTTCCAATAAGATAGTTAACATTAAACATTTCTTAAAGGCTGGATGAACGACGTCATGTGTGACACGATATAAATAACAGTATGAGAATCGTTCACTCTGTAGAACTACAGTAGAACTCTTACTTTTACAAATTGTAGTATCATGTATTATAGTTTTCTTCTCACAGTAGACGTCATATTGAACTTTCCAATAATATTGTCTTTTTACGTACCTCATTAAATACACTGTATGCACTGATACACAAGAAAAGGCGTAAATGTGACAGTATCTTGGTTGGCATGTTACAACAATGGATGTACACATATCAAAAGGACATGCAATAACCCAAGGACTAGCTTTCTGTTTCATGGTAGACAGTTACATATTTCATAAAAAGCGTACACACATACATTTTATTTTGCAGTGATAATGATAAGAGATCTTGAGCAATTAAATGATGAAAGATAACTTTCAGTTAGTACAATTTTATTTACCGTTGACTACGATGTCACTCCTTGTCAGGTTAACAACTGAACAGTGTAACCATCTAGATGCGATACTATAATAATTTTCAGAGAGGTACCTTTACATTTGCTGGATTTATAAGGTAATACGCAGGCTACTTGCATAAGGCACACGGAACTGCAAGTGAGAAGAATGGCAGGTACAGAAATTCTGTTGTAAAGTATATGCTTATATTCCAGCGTTATGACGCAACTCAAATTCTCAACTGTGCAACACAGAACACACTCTTTGTGTACTTAGTTAGAGAATGGCACTTATGATGGTAGGTTTTATAGTTACAAAGAGAAAATCTGATACATCTCCTATGTCTTGGTGAGCGTTCTGCCAAAGACTTATAGAGTGAATGATTCTCGTACTTTTAACTACACTCCTGGAAATTGAAATAAGAACACCGTGAATTCATTGTCCCAGGAAGGGGAAACTTTATTGACACATTCCTGGGGTCAGATACATCACATGATCACACTGACAGAACCACAGGCACATAGACACAGGCAACAGAGCATGCACAATGTC
Organism: Schistocerca gregaria; assembly: GCF_023897955.1. Lineage (NCBI taxonomy): Eukaryota > Metazoa > Arthropoda > Insecta > Orthoptera > Acrididae > Schistocerca > Schistocerca gregaria. The sequence goes on along the minus strand of NC_064926.1, from coordinate 313,521,295 downwards.
GGCACTAGTACAGTGTATATCCACCTTTCGCAGCAATGCAGGCTGCTACTCTCCCATGGAGACGATCGTAGAGATGCTTGATGTAGTCCTGTGGAACGGCTTGCCATGCCATTTGCACATGGCGCCTCAGTTGGACCAGCGTTCGTGCTCGACGTGCAGACCGCGTGAGACGACGCTTCATCCAGTCCCAAACATGCTCAATGGGGGACAGACCCGGAGATATTGCTGGCCAGGGTAGTTGACTTACACCTTCTAGAGCACGTTGGGTGGCACGGGATACATGCGGACGTGCATTGTCCTGTTGGAACAGCAAGTTTCCTTGCCGGTCTAGGAAAGGTAGAACGATGGGTTCGATGACGGTTTGGATGTACTGTGCACTATTCAGTGTCCCCTCGACGATCACCAGAGGTGTACGGCCAGTGTAGGAGATCGCTCTCCACACCATGATGCCGGGTGTTGGCCCTGTGTGCCTCTGTCGTATGCAGTCCTGATTGTGGCGCTCACCTGCACGGCGCCAAACACTCATACGACCATCATTGGCACCAAGGCAGAAGCGACTCTCATCGCTGAAGACGACACGTCTCCATTCGTCCCTCCATTCACGCCAGTCGCGACACCACTGGAGGCGGGCTGCACGATGTTGGGGCGTGAGCGGAAGACGGCCTAGCGGTGTGCGGGACCGTAGCCCAGCTTCATGGAGACGGTTGCGAATGGTCCTCGCCGATACCCCAGGAGCAACAGTGTCCCTAATTTGCTGGGAAGTGGCGGTGCGGTCCCCTACGGCACTGCGTAGGATCCTACGGTCTTGGCGTGCATCCGTGCGTCGCTGCGGTCCGGTCCCAGGTCGACGGGCACGTGCACCTTCCGCCGACCACTGGCGACAACATCGATATACTGTGGAGACCTCACGCCCCACGTGTTGAGCAATTCGGCGGTACGTCCACCCGGCCTCCAGCATGCCCACTGTACGCCCTCGCTCAAAGTCCGTCAGCTGCATATACGGTTCACGTCCACGCTGTCGCGGCATGCTACCAGTGTTAAAGACTGCGATGGAGCTCCGTATGCCACGGCAAACTGGCTGACACTGACGGCGGCGGTGCACAAATACTGCGCAGCTTGCGCCATTCGACGGCCAACACCGCGGTTCCTGGTGTGTCCGCTGTGCCGTGCGTGTGATCATTGCTTGTACAGCCCTTTCGCAGTGTCCGGAGCAAGTATGGTAGGTCAGACACACCGGTGTCAATGTGTTCTTTTTTCCATTTCCAGGAGTGTATATTGTCTCTCCCTTGTCGTCGTTCACTCAGCCTTTAACAAATGTTTAATGATAACTACCTTATTGAAAATACTTTTTCCCATCTTAAAAATTGACGGCATATTTTTTATTGTATTTTCCATTTTATACGACTAACATTTTACTCTTTTCCGTTTTAAATTATTCAGAATGTAGTCTTTCATATACTGTAATATCCTCGTATATATTGCTAAAAGAACGTAGAATATATGTATTATTACTCTTGAGACTGCTGCCATCCTGTGCTACTTCTCTGCATTACACTGTCAGCCTCACTTGTATAGGGCAGAATGCTAGCGGCAGTCAACAAAGTTACGTAAGGCACTTAGTGATGTGCGACAACTATATGACTCTTGGTTACCATGAGGTCATAGTTACATTATTTTTTTTTCATATTTTACTCTCATTTCATCGCGACGTAACGCAATGATACGCGTGTATTCTAATTTATATATTAACTATAAGAACTTATGTAAAGACAATTTTAGTTTTTATTTCTAATTCACAGTTCCTTAGACGCTACAAAAAGTCCGTGCAGCTTATTGCTCGTCATGATTTCATAACGTATAACCGAGTGAATGTCGAAGAGAACTTATGAAAAATCGTTGATTTACGACTACTGTTACAACAGTGTAATATTTATATAATTTTCGTAGCTTTGCATATCTGAGGATGGCCAGGCAGAAACTAGTAATCCACTGTATCTAAATGCGATCAAGCTAATAAAAGCTTCTTATCTGAGGCTTTCTTTACGATTAATTAAAACATTAAATAGACTATTCAAACATATCTTTCAACCCACAGGGTAATAAAGTATGTGTCGTCAATCACAACGAATAATATTGTTAATCATACACATGAAATATAATGCACTTTGGAGGGGATAAAGTATGTAAAAAGACGAGGGCTGCTAGAAATCCTTGGGTAACAGAAGAAATATTGAATTTAATTGATGAAAGGAGAAAATATAAAAATGCAGTAAATGAAGCAGGCAAAAAGGAATACAAACGTCTCAAAAATGAGATCGACAGGAAGTGCAAAATGGCTAAGCAGGGATGGCTAGAGGACAAATGTAAGGATGTAGAAGATTATCTCACTAGGGGTAAGATAGATACTGCCTACAGGAAAATTAAAGAGACCTTTGGAGAGAAGAGAACCACTTGTATGAATATCAAGAACTCAGATGGAAACCCAGTTCTAAGCAAAGAAGGGAAGGGAGAAAGGTTGAAGGAGTATATAGAGGGTTTGTACAAGGGCGATGTACTTGAGGACAATATTATGGAAATGGAAGAGGATGTAGATGAAGACGAAATGGGAGATAAGATACTGCGTGAAGAGTTTGACAGAGCACTGAAAGACCTGAGTCGAAACAAGGCCCCTTGAGTAGACAACATTCCATTAGAACTACTGACGGCCTTAGGAGAGCCAGTCATGATAAAACGCTACCAGCTGGTGAGCAAGATGTATGAAACAGGCAAAATACCCTCAGATTTCAAGAAGAATATAATAATTCCAATCCCAAAGAAAGCAGGTGCTGACAGATGTAAAAATTACCGAAGTATCAGTTTAATAAGTAACAGCTGCAAAATACTAACGCGAATTCTTTAGAGACGAATGGAAAAACTGGTAGATGCGGACCTCTGGGAGGATCAGTTTGGATTCCGTAGAAATGTTGGAACCCATCAGGCAATACTGACCTCACGACTTATCTTAGAAGCAAGATTAAGAAAAGACAAACCTACGTTTCTAGCATTTGTGGACTTGGAAAAAGCTTTTGACAATGTTGACTGGAATACTCTCTTTCATATTCTGAAGGTGGCAGGGGTAAAATACAGAGAGCGAAAGGCTGTTTACAATTTGTACAGAAACCAGATGGCAGTTATAAGAGTCGAGGGGCATGAAAGGAAAGCAGTGGTTGGGAAAGGAGTGAGACAGGGTTGTAGCCTCTCCCAGATGTTATTCAATCCGTATATTGAGCAAGCAGTAAAGGAAACAAAAGAAAAATTCGGAGTAGGTATTAAAATTCATGGAGAAGAAGTAAAAACTTTGAGGTTCGCCGATGACATTGTAATTCTGTCAGAGACAGCAAAGGACCTGGAAGAACAGTTGAGCGGAATGGACAGCGTCTTGAAAGGAGGATATAAGATGAACATCAACAAAAGCAAAACGAGGATAATGGAATGTAGTCAAATTAATCGGGTGATGCTGAGGGAATTAGATTAGGAAATGAGACACTTCAAGTAGTAAAGGAGTTTTGCTATTTAGGAAGTAAAATAACTGATGATGGTCGAAGTAGAGAGGATATAAAATGTAGACTGGCAATGGCAAGGAAAAGCGTTTTTGAAGAAGAGAAATTTGTTAACATCGAATATAGATTTATGTATCAGGAAGTCGTTTCTGGAAGTATTTGTATGGAGTGTAGCCATGTATGGAAGTGAAACATGGACTAAGCGCCTAGAAACCCATGGCCACACCGCCCGGTGAGCGCAGGAGGTAAATTGCTCGTACATTCTCGGCAGCTAAGCAACGATACAGTAAATCATACTCTTTACGTCGCGTTTCTGTACAGGTCAATGTTGATGCGGATTAATCATTTCATCACTTTTTGAATTTGACTGGCTGCTAGAGTTTACTAAAATAATTAATGCCAAAACTACGGCTGTACTTCAGTGAATTAACAATTGTATTTCAGAGGAAATCCTCGGAACCTAACTCTTTTTTTACGAACAGCTGCAGATATTGTAAGTAGGCTGTTTAGGTTTTTATATTGGTAACACCAAGTAGCGCTCTGTATGAAAATCACTGGCTGTGCTGTGTGCAGTCTGAGGCTGGGTGGCATTGTTGGAATTTGCTATTGTAGTGTTGGGCAGTTGGCTGTTAACAGCGCGTAGCGTTGCGCAGTTGGAGGTGAGCCGCCAGCAGTGGTGGATGTGGGGAGAGAGATGCGTGTTTTGAGAGCGGACGATCTGGACGGGTGTCCATCAGAAGGAGTAAATTTGTAATATTGATATCATGGACTGATATATATTATGACTTTTGAACACTTTTAAGGTAAATACATTGTTTGTTCTCTATCAAAATTTTTCATTTGCTAACTATGCCTATCAGCTGTTAGTGCCTTCAGTAGTTTGAATCTTTTATTTAGCTGGCAGTATTGGCGCTCGCTGTATTGCAGTAGTTCGAGTAACGAAGATTTTTGTGAGGTAAGTGATTTATGAAAGGTATAGGTTATTGTTAGTCAGGGCCATTCTTTTGTAGAGGTTATTGAAAGTCAGATTGCGTTGCGCTAAAAGTATTGTGTGTCAGTTTAGTGTTGATCAGAATAGGTAAAGAGCGAAATCTCAGAGTACGTTCAGTTCTGCTCAGCTGTTTGAAAATCAAATAATGTAAAAGGTTTATCAGCACAGTAATTCAATAAGTTTTTTAAGGGGACGTTTCAATATATTCAACAATTTAAATTGCGGTTCCGTGTCTGAAAATAACTTATGAACTTGTAATCTTTATGAATAGGAACTGTTTTGCAACGTCATACGTACAGTGTCTCGACAACGTCACAGAGGTGAAAATCAGGTAGATCTGATCATGGATTGATGTTTCCCTCTCAAGATACTTGTATCAAAAACGGAGGTGCCTAGCTCTGTTGACTTTAAACAATACATGTGGAAGGAAACCAAAGTTAACATATACTTTTGCCGTTTACTGCAACCTGTTTCAAGGCAATGTGCCTCGCCTTCTGGTGGACATTTCTTCTACTGTATTCCTCAAGTGCTACAGCGCACGACAAGAGCTACTTAATTTTGTGTGCAACTCTTCTGTGAAATAAAATTTTTCAAAAACACTTTTAACATACTACTCAAATTTTGTTTTCTAAAATCATAGTCCAACTGTTGAGAACTGAAAAAAAATTGCAGAGCTGCAAAGTAATTTATACAGGTTTATCAAAAATTTTGTGTTATGAAAGAAAAATTGCTTATAGGCTTATCAACAGCCTTAGTATTCCTTCTGTATAACGCATATATAAGTAAAGTGTGAAATTTCTCTCTGTGGTTCTCTTTCGGTTTATATTATCACAAACAGTATTAATTTCGATGAACTGTTGTTCTGATGCAACCAAGAAGTGCGCCGTGCGTTAGAAACGTCATATTATTAATTGGGAACTGCTGCTCCACCTCTGCAATGACAATTAGCTCCTGAAACGTCGGCTTAGCGACGAAACATGACATGATTTTGAACAATGTACCATTTTCCGCTTCCTTGTCTAACCAAAAGAGATTATGTTACCACATCAGTTCAGCAACGTATCGTAGACTATCACGTTCAAATGGTTCAAATGGCTCTGAGCACTATGGGACTTAACATCTATGGTTCCCCTAGAACTTAGAACTACTTAAACCTAACTAACCTAAGGACATGACACAACGCCCAGTCATCACTAGGCAGAGAAAATCCCTGACCCCGCCGGGAATCGAACCCGGGAACCCGGGCGTGGGAAGCGAGAACGCTACCGAACGACCACGAGCTGCGGACGACTATTACGTAACGACTAGAGAAATTAAGCTACATATTTCTCTCCACGTTATGTCCAATTGCATAACGAGAGTGGCACATTATCGGAAGAGATTGTTTCGAGAGTTCTGTTGGAGACAGCTTTGTTGCAGGACGGATAAAAGCTACTTTATAGTGTCCCATTGAAATAGTGTGTCAACTGGAAACGTGCTGCAAAGTTGAAATCCGCGAGACAACACTGTTCTTGTGGACAAAATGTTTACGCTGCGCACACTAATACAGTGAAATTCTTGATCAGATCTAATGATGCAGCCAGTACCTGTGAAATGGTGCCATCAATATGACCAGTTCCACACAGTCGTGGGCAGTATAGAATGGAAAGCCCCTAACTTACGCATGCGATTTCTATATTTTCGTCTAACTGGAATAACATATGGGAGGAAACAAAGTTTTGGAAAGATGAGGATGTTCACAGAGGATCTCAAATGGCTTGGTGAGAAAGGACGGATTTCTCCTGTCTAGGAACTGAACGACTCGTCCACTTGTCGATAATAGAGTCATGTATCTGTGTCACTTTGAAGTGTACTGAAGGATCCACTAAGAGTTTCCAAGCCATCCATGACAATGTGCAACTTCCTACGTGAAACAGAACACCAATCGTTATTCTTCAGCCAGAAGAATGGTTTGATGCAGCTCTCTATGCTGTTCTGTCCTGTGGTAGCCTCTCCATCTCTGAATAACTACTGCAACCTACATACACTTCAATCTGCTTACTGTATTCATCTCTTAGTCTTCCTCTGCAATTTTAACCCTCCACATATCCCTCCTCCACAATAAATGGATGATACATTGATTTCTCAGAACGTGTTCTACCAACAGATCCTTACTTTTAGTAGAGCTGTGCCTTTAATGTCATTTCTCCTCAGTTCTGTTCGGTTCCTCTTGATTACTTACACGATCTACCTATCTAACTTTCAGTATTCTTATGTAGCACCACATCTCGAAGATCCTATTCTTATTTTTTGTCTAAACTACGAGTACTTATCGTTTCACTTCCATAAATGGCTACGCTACAGACAACAATCTTCAGAAAAGGCTTCCCAACAGTTACATCCGCTTTCGGTGTTAACATGTTTCCCACCATCAGAAACACTTTTCTTGTCATTGCGAATCTACATTTTATACGCTCTCTCAGTTATTTTACTGCCCGAATAGCAGAACTCGTCTACTTCTCTACGTCTCTTGTTCCCCAATTTAATTCGCCATGCATCACCTGATTTCATTCTACTACAGTCCATCATGCTTGTTTTGATTTTGTTCATGCACACTGTGGTGTCACCGCCAGACACCACGCTTGCTAGGCGGTAGCCTTTAAATCGGCCGCGGTCCGGTAGTATATGTCGGACCCGCGTGTCGCCACTATCAGTGATGCAGACAGAGCGCCGCCACACGGCAGGTCTAGAGAGACTTCCTAGCACTCGCCCAGTTGTACAACCGACTTTGCTAGCGATGGTTCACTAAAAAAAATACGCTCTCATTTGCCGAGACGATAGTTTAGCATAGCCTTCAGCTACGTCATTTGCTACGACCTAGCAAGGCGCCATATTTAGTTACCATTGACATTGTGAATCATGTACCGTCCAGAGCGACGTTCGTCATTAATGAATTAAAGTTGAGTATTCCACCAGCTACGTCCGTTTTCCTAAATTCTAATTGCCTTGTCCTGTTCCAGACCTCACGCCAGCCTGCGTGAGCTAAAACGCAAGCCTTTAGGCCTCCTCTAGTAACACGGTGTTGGCTCTCCTGCCAACCACAACATTCACCATATCCTACCTTCAAGACACTGTCAACTCCGTTCACCTACTTCTCCAAGTCCCTTGCTACCTTGACAGATTTAAAAGTTTTTCTTTGGTTTCCCTTACAGTTTGCTTAAAGTAGAGATTGAATAACATCTTAGATGGACTACAATTCTGCCTTAGTCCCTTGTCAAAAACTATTTTCTCTTTGGTGCCCGTGGAGTCTTATAAATGCCTTCTGGTTTATTACATAAATATAAAACTTTTTATTGCGGTGTACGTAGACTGTTAATGCCCAAGGGGGCTAATGTATCTAACTGATAAATAATGAAATATGGTGTTTATTTCAACAACAAAAATTGAAAGGTATCCTGAAAACGTCTTAATTAAAGATACTTAAAGGCGCATTGGAGCTACATTCCAGAAGAGTACAGAAAGTCACTTTGGCTCACCTATCAAAGGAGTGGAATATGTTACAGAGTCGCTAGTATTGATAGGAAGTCCCTTTACCATGCACTTTACAATGTTTTGCAGAGTATATACATAGTGTGTAATGGTTATAAATGCAAATATTTTTATACTATATGCCATATTAATATGTACACATATCATTGTGTTGTTTGTTCTTTTTCTGCATCGAACAGTCAACCAGAAACACGTCACAATATCTACGACCTGCTGTTTTCTTGACGGTCGTAACTGCTACACTAAGTGCACTACGCCTGTCAATACACAGGGTGAGTCACTAACTATTGCCACCAAGAATAGCTCCGAAATTATGATAAGAGCTGAAATGTTTGTGGTACAAACGTTGCATGGGACAACGGGGGCCATAATATGACGTTAGTTTTTTGTAGCTTCGTGGGGTCGCTTCAGAGATGTGAATGTCAACTTTCTTTTTTTAAAAAGGATGCTATTGTTTGGTACTTACTTTCTGATAGAAGTTATCAAGACGAATCGAATGATGTGTAACAGTAAGGTCTTTGAAGGTCAACGAAGGTCAAAACGGTGGCATGAACGTCTATTTACAGAAAGTGTTCGCAGTGATGACCATTGGTATCAATGTAGTGCTGCAATCTTCTTATCAATGACCGAGTGATATTCCTTAACACTTCGGCACTTATTGAAGCACACGCTCTGACAATTCTCTCTCACATATCTTCAGGTGTAGCTGGAACCTCTTTATAAGCAATATGTTTTACGAATCCCCATAACAAAAAATCCAGAGGCGTTAAGTCTGGCGAACGTGCCGGCCACGACACATCTCCTCTGCCTCCAATCCAACGATTTGGGAATTGACTCTGCAACTCATTTCTAGCCATCTGCGAAAAATGTGCCTGACACGATTCGTGTTGGTACCACATTCTGTTCCTTGTTCGTAATGGTAATTCTTCCAATAACCGACTTCATGTTTCTTGCAGGAATGTGGTGTACCTCCTACCAGTAAGATTTCCTTCGATGAAATAGGGGCCTATAATTCTGTCCTCCCTCACCATTCATTCACCGATCACGGTTTTTGGTGAGCAGCTTGCCACAGCTAACATGAATTTTCAATTGCCCAATAATGCATGTTACGCAAATGAACATTTCCATGGTCCGTGAATGTAGCCTCGTCAGTAAATGCAATCAAATTAATAAATGTGTCCTCCCTCTGAATCTGAAGTTGAGCCCGTCGGTAGAGTTCAGTGCGACGCATACAATCCGTACCAGGTAATTCTTTTGGCTGCGCGAGGTAGCCGCGGCTCGCCCCATCTGAGGTTCGAGTCCTCCCTCGGGCATGGGTGTGTGTGTTGTCCATAGCGTAAGTTACAGGGTGGCGCACGAAATGTGTTACCATTTTGTTTTTGAATACAAACTTTATTGTCAATACAATCTAAAAGGAACATATACTACAATGAAGAGCCGTCCATGGAGATTTGTTCTAACTCAGCACATGCTCAATTTGTCCACCATTTCGTTTCCTAACTTCCTTCAAACGAACACTGAAGTTAGTGATTACCCTACGGCACATGTCTTCCGCAATTTCACTGCAAGCGTGAAGAATAAATCTTCTGAGTTCCATTAAATAACGTGGACGTTTCGGGAAATTTTTTCCTTTAGGTATCCCAAAGAAAAAGGTCACATGGATTGAGGTCTGGACTATTGGGGTGCCAATTTTGTCCGTCATTGAAGCGACCTGAAAACCTGAGTGAAATTATCCGCATGTCAAAATGCTCGTGTAAAAACTCCAACACAGTGTTTGCAGTATGTGGCCTTGCTCCATCTTGCATGAACCCAGCTTGTTGAAGGGCAAGTCTGTAGCAAGAAGCTGTGGGATTTAGTGGATCTCAGAAGACTTATTCTTCAAGCTTGTAGCGAAATTACGGAAGACATGTGCCGTAGGGTAATCACTAACTTCAGTGTTCGTTTGAAGTAAGTTAGGAAACGAAATGGTGGACATATTGAGCATGTGCTGAGTTAGAACAAATCTCCATGGACGCCTCTTCAATGTTGTTTATGTTCCTTTCAGATTGTATAGACAATGAAGTTTATATTCAAAAACAAAATGGTAACACATTTCTTGCGCCACTCTGTAGTTTAAGTTAGATGAAGTAGTGTGTAAGCTTAGGGACCGATGGCGTTAGCAGTTTGGTCCCATATGATCTTACCAAAAATGTACGATTTACAAATTTAGTTAATTCTTGGTGGAAACTGATATGGTAAGGATGATATTTATGGCGATGCAGAACACGAACAATTCTACTCTGGCTCATGCCAGATTCCCTTGCGGTTTGACGCGAACTAATACAGGGACTTCGAACTACAGTGACAAGAGTACCAATTTCCGTTTCCTCGTTAGTAAATTTCCTTTACGGGATATGTTTCCGATGAGTTAAAGATCCAGTTTTTCTCAATTTATCATACACATATTTAAATGTACGACGTGTAGGGTGTGTATGTTGAGGATATCTTTCAGCGTATAAGCCTCTAGCTCTCACTAAATTTCTTTGGAATTCTCCATAAATGAGAAGCATATCGACTTGTCCTTCGAAGGAATACATCATTCATATTCGCTTGATTTGACGATTCTTCTCTTACCGTTCCTATTAGTGTCGTACTGCGAAACCGTCGAATGGTGTTTACATGTAAATGGCACGGTAGATGGATACGCCATATTCGGTAAATATTTACTATTTGCACGATGCACGAGAGAGAATTGTCAGAGCATGTGCTTCGATAAGTGCAGAAGTGATAAGGAATACCAGTCAATCCGTGATAAGAAGATTGCAGCACTGCATTGATACCAGTGGTCATTACTTAGAACACCTTCTGCAAATGGACGTTCATGTCAACTTTTCGATCTTCTCTGACCTTCAAAAACCTTACTGTTGCACATCAATAGATTCGTCACGATAGCCGCTGTCAGAAACTGTAGTATCCCATTTAAAAAAAATTTAAAAAAAGTTTTCCTATCTCTGACGCGACCCCAAATAGCAAGAAAATACCAACGTCATAATATGGCTCCCGTAGTGCCACACAACATTTGTCCCACAAACTTTTAAGCATACTCTCGGAGTTATTCTAGGTGGCAGTAGTTAGTAACTCACCCTGTAGACAAACCACTCTGAGTCCACGATTCCACACTTCAACAACTGACCTGCTGCCAAGGGGAAAGCAAGCATTAATGGCTTGCTCTTACCACATGTACTTGGAGGTACCAACCAATCTAAAAACTCCTCATAGCAATAATTATTTGTTTACAAATGCATCAAATACTGATGTAATATTGTTCAGTCAATATCAGCACTTATATCCTTTGCACCTGGTATGGATGTAGATATCGAAGAAGAGAGAGGGAGACATATATCTGAGGCGTTAGACGCACAGCTGTCATCCTGAGAATATCTCAACTTACTAATCTCCCACGGGGTGATACCTTGTACACGGGTTTAACTTCCTCATTCAGATATTTGCTCCGCTTTCAAACATCAAAGCCCTTGAAATTAATTGCGTCAGTGGGAATTACAGTGTAGGAAACGTCGAGATGGGGCGCGAGCCCTCTCAGGCATACCTGTTCCCATCAGCGGCGCGCTAATGCGCGTGGCCCGTCGCACCTCTCTAAGGAACACATTAATGTCAGGAGGCGGTGGAGCGGCCCTTTCAAGGTGTGACGCCCTGTGGCGCGTAACGGCACGTGCCTGCTGCTTCCCACTCTTCACTCCCTCTGTCTGCGAATGGCGGCGCTTTGAAAGTAGCTCAGTACAAGGCTTTTGATTAGAGGCAATTTAACGCTGTTGTTGGTTTGGCAAATAATGCAACAACACGGTTAAAACCTATTTAAGACTTAGCGGTCTTTCATCCGAAAAGTAAGGAACTTAACTTTTAATGACAATCGCGTCGTCATCGCCCAGCGTAATGAGGATCGATGGGCTATGAGCCCCTCCCTCCCAAAGAGAAAAGCAAATTTTAGTGGAAGCATTTATGTTCTCCTTAGGGCTTCAACCATCGGTTTGGTTTACCAGCATTTCGCCACTTCTGTCTTTGTTCTCCCTCTTGAGAGCTGTGTGGGTGGTGCAGATGGTATCTTTCATGATCTGGTTGATGTATCCCACTCTCGCTGAGCCTCTTATGTTCTTTCCCACTGTTATCGTGTCACTGATACTTATAATGCTTGACACCAGCGCAATGAAATTCTTACAGTTACAAATTTGGTAAAGCAATAAAATCTACCGTACCTGGATAATCACTTATTTTGAGTAGTGACTACCTTTTTATCCTCTGCTTTCGCGCTGTTGCTGTCTCGCTCACGCCACTGTCGGCAGCCGATGTCGCTGTCTCGAACAACGTTCTGCTCTGGTTCAGTTCCCCGGCGCGTTGCGTCGCTCCCTTGGCAGAATTGCATTTGTGTCTGGTAGTCGCGAAGCGTCGACCCGCACGTGGCAGTCGTTGCGGCGCCAAGTAATGTGACGTCTCGGTTTGTCTCGGCTCGATGGTGATGGGTGTCCCAGTCGAGATGACGTGGAACGGCGTCCGTCGATCACGACAACGCCAATCTGTAACTATTATAAAAACAAACCCCTCGCGTGGTTTGGTTACTTTCAGATACTGTATCTCGAAAATGATATCACTGTCTCGATTGAGTAGCACGCCGGAGTGTGTGCGCCGCCCTTGCTTGTAATTGAAGCATTGGTGTTCCATGTCTTCTCCACTTATAAGCTTAGCGACTGCACCTACTCGATAACGCGATCACTCTCTTGGTCTGAAATGAGAACCAAAAGTCCTTTGGGTGTTCGCAGACTGTTCTGTTTACGCCAACTTGCTGACTGCAGTTCTTATGCCCGCTTTGAGAATGGGTATTCAATCGTTGAAAATATAATGTCTTGAATGATCAATCCATCACCCAAGTCGATGTTACATCATGATTTTTGCGAGGATATTGAGTTGTCAATTATTATTCCGTCGTCAAGGTGTCGCTACGTCACGTATGCAACAGCTACACGACGTAATTCCAGAGATAAGACACCCTCGAGTAATGTTCAGACTGCGTCGTACTTCGGTGTAAACTTATTGCTGTCTACAGTTAAATTGTCACTAAATCACATTTCACTTTTATGTTATTCAACGAATCAGTTAATTCCACAAATACACTTTAAATGTCAATTAAATGACGTATGTGGCACTAAGAATTGAAGTTGCATTAAAGTTTGTTGTTCTTCTCAATTATTTGTCCCCACACTGAGCACACTCACCGATTTTTCATTCAGGGAATTGCGTCTGTTAGCATCAGCAATTCTTATTTGACGATAGATTCTGACCACACGGCGCAATTTTAAGTTCTTCGTGATACCGTTTATCTGTTACCTACTCATGTCTAATAATTGAGGTTATGTCGGCAATCAGACTCTCTCTGTGTCGTATGATATTCGTGATTATTAAGTATTATGAAGGTTAAGTCCCATCACAAATCAGCAATCACACGAGTTATTTTCCTGACACGTATATCAACTATCTCGTTATTTGTCTAAACGGTAAAGATGATTTTACTTTAGTCGGACTTGTGACTAATACATCCAAACGTAAAACTTTTAAACTTCAGATCGGTTTTGAAACAACTTAGTAGCGCTTAACATGCGTACTACTATTGCAAGAGTACAAGAGATAAGTGAATTTAACATCTCCATTGCCGAACTACGTTGTAGTCACAGCGAATTTACAGCTCGATGCGGCTACAACTGACTTCTAGGATAAATGTTATCTTTAGTCAATTTATGGTCTGGGTTTTATCCTTCGTAAATAATAATTTTTTGAATTCTTTCTTTAAAGCTCCTGTTTCGTATCATATCTTATTCTTACATTCAGTCCTTTCTTTATGATAAGAGTTAGTATTTACATAACATTCTTGTTAATCAAATTGTCAAGAGTGTAAATTTTGCTGTCAGTAGCTGTCATTACTGTCAGGATGACAGATTTTTCTATTTCTTTTTGCAACAAAAGGGTGTTTATTATGGGTTCTATAATTGAGGTGTTACAAATGACAACGTCATGTCTCAGCAGATGGACGACCCACTTGTCCCTTCTGCATTCGGTTACCTTCAGGGGGCATGCTTCTCTCCTTCCGCTCAGCGGAGCACCCTTAACTTTGGTATCTTGTATACCTAGGAACGTTTGAGCATTCTGCGCTAGCACCATATCTCGAAGGCTGTTACTTTATGTTTTTCTGCTTCTCCGCATGTACATGTTTCGCTTCCGTGCAGAAGTACATTTCAAACAAACACCATGATGATGTTTTTCCTGAAATGTTTGTGTGCAATGCAGGACTTGAAAAGGTTCCCTCTTTTACAAAAAGCAGGTTTTGCGTTGTGGATTCAGCTTGCAACATCTTTCTTGACCTTCCGTATGAAGTAATTTTACTCCCTAGGTAGGCAAGTGTTTCGACGGTCTCCAATCTACTGATACGTGAGTACTGTACACCGGTATTTTGTTTCGCCTTCATTAATTTTCATATTATAGGAAGAGCTGAGGGTAGTTTTCACGTGGACCAGCATCGTTTCTAATTGTGTTGCATCTTTACTTTACACTGCGATATCATCAGCAAATCTCAGCATGTCTATTTCATTATCACCAATTATTATTTTTTCTATAAGGCATAGTTTCTCCCTGAAGATCTATTGACCTTTGAATCCATCCATTGAACTAGACGGGAGAGTGTTAGCAGCCCTGTCCTACACCCTGAGTAACAGTAGCGTTTATATCTGTGAATAGAAGGCGGACTCCAATAAAACCGACAAACTGCAGGGACGGATTCCTGACTGAAAATGGGGGAAAAACGCCCTCTGAACAGTTTTCCGGAAATGTATCGTTCCCACAGTATGTGTTGCGTGACGGATGAATGTTCCTATGACTACGTGGTGTGTTGGACGCTGTGTGATTGACGCAACGTGCTGTTAATAGGAGAATGGTCCGGTATTTACGTCGGGAACAAGCCGAGATTATGTTTGTGTACGGCCAAGAAGATGGAAACGGTCGAGAGGCAACATAGCTGTACCGAAGCAAGTACCGACACAGATACTAACCACTTCACACAACATTTCAAGCCCTTTTTGGGCGTTTGTGTGATCAAGGGTCTTTTCAGACAGACAAACGTCTAGAGAAACGGCGGCCTATCTGTAAACCAGATTTAGAGGACCTAGTTTGCAGGATATTGAGATGAACTCTAGAACCAGATCCAGGAAAGTAGCCCGCCAACATGATGTAAGCAAAAATACGATTATGTGTACCTTGCAAGACAACCGCTACTATCTCCTGCAACGACTGCAAGAATTATCAGCAGTGGATGTCCCTCTACGAGAAGGATTTGGTCTATGGGTTCTGCACCAGACAATCACAGTTATGGGATTTCTGTCATCAGTCCTGTTTACAACGAAGGAACATTTACCAGAACCGGCATAATAAATCTGCATAATCGTCTTCTGTGTTCTACAGGCACGGCACTACCACTCAACAGCACCATTTACCGTGGATAAGATGCATTCCCGGTCATATGTACATGGGACCTTTCTTCCTCCGTTCCCTGTAGTCCCTGTAGTTTGTCGGCTTTATTAATGTTCACCCCCATGAATCAACCACCTTGTCGTCGGTGGGGTACCTTGCGTGCGTCAGCAATACAGACAGCCGGACCGTAGTTGCAACCACAACGCAGGGGTATCTGTTGAGAGATCCGACAAACTTGTGGTTCCTGAAGAGGGACAGCAGCCTATTCAGTCTCTGCAGGGGCAACGTCTGGATTATCTGGCCTTGTAACATTAACAAAATGGCGTAGATACGCTGGTACATCGAACAGCTGAACTACAGCTGTAATTTTTCCCGAGAATATGCAGTTCTACTGTATGGTTAAATGATGATGGCCACATCTCGGGTAAAATATTCCGAATGTAAAATAGTCCCCCATTCAGATCTCCGGGAAGGGACTACTCAGGAGGGTGTCGTTATCAGGAAAAACAAAACTGGCCTTCTACGGATTGCAGCGAGGAATGTCAGATGCCTTAATCGGGTAGGTAGGTTAGAAAATTCAAAAAGGGAAATGGATAGATATATTGGGGGATTAGTGAAGTTCGGTGACAGGAGGAACAGAACTTCTCGTCATGTGGATACCGGATTAAACGCAAAGTCAAGTAGGGATAATGCAGGATTGAAGTTTATTATGGATAAGAAAATAGTAATGCAGGTAAACTACTATGTACAGCGTAGTGAACCCATTATCGTAGCCACTTTAGACACGAAGACCACGCCTACAACAGTAGTACAAGTTATATGCCAACTAGCTCCACTGATGAAAAAGATTGAAGAAATGTAAGATGAGATAAAAAAAAATTCAGATAGTTAAAGGAGACGAAAATTTAATTGTGAGGAAATTGGAATACCACAGCAGGAAAAGGAAGCGAAGGAAAAATAGGTGAATATGAACTGTGGGAAAGGAATGAGAGAGAAAGCTGCCTCGTAGATTTCTGCACAGAATATAATTTAATTATCACTAACACTTGGTATAAGAATCATAAAAGAAGCCTTTATTCCAGGAAGAGGCATGGAAACACCGCAGAATTTAAAATTGTTTATATAAACATTATGTATAGATTTAAGAAACAGATTTTAAATTGTAAGACACTTCCAGTGGAAGACGTGGATTCCGACCGAAATTAATTGGTTATCAACTCCAGATTGAAATTGAAGAAGCAACGGTTGACTAGAACAGGGGAAAGGAATGCAGTAGAAGACGAATGGGTAGCTCTAAGACATGAAGTAGTGAAGGTAGCAGAGCATCAAAAAGGCAAAAAGACAAGGCCTAGGAGAAAACCTTTGAGATAAAACAAAAAATATTGAACTTAACTGATGAAAGAGAAAATATAAGAATGCAGCAAATATGAAGCAGGCAAAAGGAAATAAAGAAAAGAAAAGAGAGAAAAAGAGAGATGAGCAGGAAGTGCAAAATTTCTAAGCAGGAATGGCTAGAGGACAAATGTAGGGATTTAGAAACATATTTCACGAAGGAAAAGTCTTCTGAGTGGTTTGATGCGCCCCCACGAATTCCTCTCCTGTGCCAACCTCTTCATCTCAGAGTAGCACTTGAACCTACGTCCTCAGTTATTTGCTGGATGTAGTCCAATCTCTGTATTCTTCTATAGTTTTCTCCCTTTATAGCTCCATCTAGTACCATGAAAGTCATTCCCTGATGTCTTAACAGATGTCCTATTATTCTGTTCCTTCTTTTTGTCAGTGATTTCCACATATTCCTTTCCTATCCGATTCGGCGCAGAACCTCCTCATTCCTTACGTAATCAGTCCACCTGATTTTCAACATTTGTCTGTAGCACCAAAGCTCAAATGCTTCGATTCTCTTCTGCTCCGGTTTTCCCACAGTCCATGTTTCACTAGCTTTTGATACTAGTAGACCTTGGCCAGGAGTGCCCTTTTTGTCAGTGTTAGTCTGCTTTTGATGTTCTCCTTGCTCCATCCGTCATTGGTTATTTTACTACCTAGGTGGCGCGAATTCGTTAACTTCATCTACTTTGTGACCACCAATCCTGACGTTAAGTTTCACGTTCTTCCCATTTCTGCTATTTCTTATTTCTTTCGTCTTTCTTCGATTTAGTCTCAGTTCACATTCTGCGTTTTTCGTCGGGGCGAGACCTTTTTACGAAATTTCAGTCACCAACTTTCTCTTCCGAATGCGAAAATATTTTGTTGAGCCCAACCTATATAGGTAGGAATGATCATCAAAATAAAATAAGAGAAATCAGAGCTCGAACAGAAAGATTTAGGTGTTCGTTTTTCCCGCGCGCTGTTCGGGAGTGGAATAGTAGAGAGATAGTATGATTGTGGTTCGATGAACCCTCTGCCAAGCACTTAAATGTGAATTGCAGAGTAGTCATGTAGATGTAGATGTAGATGTATCATTCATATCCTTTCCCCTTGAATTTTAATTCCACTCGTGCACCTTTTTTTTTTATTTCGGTCATTGCTTCTTTGGTGTACAGACTGAACAATAGGGGGGAAAGACTACATCCCTGTCAGACACACTTTTTAATCCGAGTACTTCGTTCTTGCTCGTCCATTCTTATTATTCCCTCTTGGCTACATATTTTATACTACCCAGCTCTCTCTGCAACCTACCCCTATTTTTTCAGACTTCCGAGCATCTTGCGCCATTTTACGTTGTCGAACACTTGAACGCTTTTTCCAGGAGGACAAATCCTACGAACGTGTCTTCATTTTTCTTTAGTCTTGCTTCCTTTACGTTTCCCAAAGCCAAACCGATCGCCATCTAGCGCATCCTCAATTTTCTTATCCATGCTTCTGTATATTATTTTTGTCAGCAACTTGGGTGGATGAGTTGTTAACCTGATTGTGCGACAGTTCTTGCAGTTTTTGGCTCTTCCAGTCTTTGGAAGTGTGGGGATGATATTTTTTATGAAGTCAGATGATATGTCGCCAGACTCATATATTCGACACGCCAATGTGAATAGTTGTTTCCTTGCACTGCCTCAGTCATTTTCGAAATTCTCCTGGAATGTTATCCATCCCTTCTACCTTATTTGAGCTTAAGTCCTCCAAAGCTCCTTTAAACTCTGACTGTAATACTGGATCCCCTATCTCTTCTATATCGCCTCCTGTTTCTTCTTCTATCACATCAGAAGAATCTTTCACCTCATACAGGCGTTGAATGTCTTCTTTCCACCTGTCCGCTCTCTCCTCTGTATTTAACAGTGAAATTCCCATTGCACTTTAATGCTACCAACCTTGCTTTTAATGCCACCAAAGATTGTTTTGACTTTCCTGTATGCTGAGTTAGTTCTTCCGACCATCATTACTTTTTTTAATTTTTCGCATTTTTCATGCAGCCGATAACAGTGCAGCTGTTGTCTCAAGCGAAAATGAAGTTGGGATTTATCTGACGTCCAAACTGGCATTGGCATTGGCTTTCAGGCCAGAGAGAGAGAGAGAGAGAGAGAGAGAGAGAGAGAGTGAGTGAGTGAGGGAGAGAGAAAGAGAGAGAGAGAGTATTCATTTCACTGAAATCATACAATTATCGGTAAAACTACACACATCGGATCAAAAAAATATTATAATTCCAATTTGCCTGTCTCCGAGGGGACATCCAATGATACCACAATTGACTCCTCCACTCCGTGTGTGTCAGTGGACATTTAAGGGTCATTGACTAACATGGTGTAAATATGATTTAGTACGCCATTCTATTCCTCCGATTACAGCGTTATCTTTAGCGAAACGAAGAAAATGCTGTAGACAAGACACACGTAGATTTTGCCGTAGCATAGCAATCTGCAATAAAAAACGAGTGTTGCCAGTGAATATTTCAAAGCTAACCCCCCCCCCCCCCCACCCACCCACTGGGTTGAGTGACAGGTCGAATGTCACGTTTGGTATCGTTGGATGACCCCGCCCGAGGCCAACAAATGGGAGATGTAACTTTTTTTGTTCCGGGGTGTAGTTTTAGAGGTATTTCAATGTCTTCAGTTAAAAAGAACACCTTCCATCTCGTCTAAACATGTTTACAACGTGCGGCTGATAATAAGCGTCTGGAGAAAGCATGAGGAAACCTATTAGTTCTACATCTACATCTACATCTACATCCGTACTCCGCAAGCCACCTGACGGTTTGTGGCGGAGGGTACCCTGAGTACCTCTATCGGTTCTCCCTTCTATTCCAGTCTCGTATTGTACGTGGAAAGAAGGATTGTCGGTATGCTTCTGTGTGGGCTCTAATCTCTCTGATTTTATCCTCATGGTCTCTTCGCGAGATATATGTAGGAGGGAGCAATATACTGCTTGACTCTTCGGTGAAGGTATGTTCTCGAAACTTTAACAAAAGCCCGTACCGAGCTACTGAGCGTCTCTCCTGCAGAGTCTTCCACTGGAGTTTATCTATCATCTCCGTAACGCTTTCGCAATTACTAAATGATCCTATAACGAAGCGCGCTGCTCTCCGTTGGATCTTCTCTATCTCTTCTATCAACCCTACCTGGTGCGGATCCCACACTGCTGAGCAGTATTCAAGCATTGGGCGAACAAGCGTACTGTAATCTACTTCCTTTGTTGTCGGATTGCATTTCCTTAGGATTCTTCCAATGAATCTCAGTCTGGCATCTGCTTTACCGACGATCAACTTTATATCATCATTCCATTTTAAATCACTCCTAATGCGTACTCCCAGATAATTTATGGAATTAACTGCTTCCAGTTGCTGACCTGCTATTTTGTAGCTAAATGATAAGGGACCTATCTTTCTATGTATTCGCATCACATTACACTTCGCTACATTGAGATTCAATTGCCATTCCGTGCACCATGCGTCAATTCGCTGCAGATCCTCCTGCATTTCAGTACAATTTTCCATTGTTGGAACCTCTCGATACACCACAGCATCATCTGCAAAAAGCCTCAGTGAACTTCCGATGTCATCCACCAGGTCATTTATGTATATTGTGAATAGCAACGGTCCTATGACACTCCCCTGCAGCACACCTGAAATCATTCTTACTCCGGAAGACTTCTCTCCATTGAGAATGACATGCTGCGTTCTGTTATTTAGGAACTCCTCAATCCAATCACAAAATTGATCTGATAGTCCATATGCTCTTACTTTGTTCATTAAACGACTGTGGGGAACTGTGTCAAACGCCTTTCGGAACTCAAGAAACACGGCATCTACCTGTGAACCCGTGTCTAAGGCCCTCTGAGTCTCGTGGACGAATAGCGCGAGCTGGGTTTCACACGACCGTCTTTTTCGAAACCCATGCTGATTCCTACAGAGCAGATTTCTACTCTCCAGAAAAGTCATTAAACTCGAACATAATATGTGTTCCAAAATTCTACAACTGATCGACGTTAGAGATATAGGTCTATAGTTCTGCACATCTGTTCGACGTCCCTTCTTGAAAACGGGGATGACCTGTACCCTTTTCCAATCCTTTGGAACGCTTCGCTCTTCTAGAGACCTACGGTACACCGCTGCAAGAAGGGGGGCAAGTTCCTTCGCGTACTCTGTGTAAAATCGAACTGGTATCCCATCAGGTCCAGTGGCCTTTCCCCTTTTGAGCGATTTTAATTGTTTCTCTATCCCTCTGTCGTCTACTTCGATATCTACCATTTTGTCAACTCTGCGACAATTTAGAGAAGGAAGCACAGTGCAGTCTTCCTCTGTGAAACAGCTTTGGAAGAAGACATTTGGTATTTCGGCCTTTAGTCTGTCATCCTCTGTTTCAGTACCATTTTGGTCACAGAGTGTCTGGACATTTTGTTTTGATCCACCTACCGCTTTGGTGTGAATGACTATGACTAGATGGATGTGAGAGTGAGAGCATTCAAAGTTTATGTGGGTATCTAAGTAAGGGAGCGGACTACCCCTGCCAGTTTAACCTAATGGAGGGGAATAGCAGAAAGCACTGAGTGATGTAAGAGATCGGTGACTAGGTTCAAATGGCTCTGAGCACTATGGGACTTAATATCTGAGGTCATCAGACCCCTAGAACTTAGAACTACTTAAACCTAAGTAAGCTAAGGACATCACACACATCCATGCCCGAGGAAGGATTCGAACCTGCGACCGTAGCGGTCGCGCGGTTCCAGAATGAAGCGCCTAGAACCGCTCGGTCACATCGGCCGGCAGATCGGTGACTAGTTCCGTACTTCACTGTAGTACAGTTGACCATACAATCCTTAACAGGAAGTCTCCGCCTGTTCTCTGAACGTTTTCATTGTAATAGATTGTGGATAAAACATTTCCTGTCCTCTCTCTGAAGTACATTAAAATGTAAATGTCGTGTGACTAGGGCCTCCCGTCGGGTAGACCGTTCGCCGCGTGCAAGTCTTTTGATTTGAAGCCACTTCGGTGACTTGCGCGTCGATGAAGTACTTTCATGTGGGTTAAATGATCCTTGTCCTTTCCATTTTTTTGCTTCCCCGTGTAAAACGCTAAACTGGTCTCATTTACACTAGGGACAAAGTCTTCCGTGAATTCCATTGTTTCTAAGAGGCCGTTCATTTAATGAAGTATTACACAATTCAGTCGAATATTAAATTACGTACCCCTATTTTATATTGTAAATGCCGTGGACTGTGAAAGTGCTTAGAAATATATATCGATGGGAACTCCATGTTCGGCTAGAATAAATTATCATTCGTGATCGAAGAACCGTGCTTCACATTGGATGCTCCTTTATATCATGAAATTCTGTTATTCATGCGTCCCACTGTGCCTGACCCAAAGTAATAGTGCAAATTAAATGTATGTGTGCCCTAGGAAGAGAATAACCTCCAAATTAATGTTTAACGAATTGAACCACAACGCAACACCCACAACGTCATCTTCCTACTCCATGCCTGCCTAAAGGCATCCAAGATTCCCGTTGCGCCAATGTTTATTTAATGGTCATATTCGAAGATATAAATTCATCTGGTGAAACAAGCATGATAGTTAACGAATGTGATGTAACAGGGAGAATATGTATTTTAACCCAATCAACGGACAGAGATCGTAGCAACCAAATCGTTAAAAAACGTCCCCTTTTCACGTGAAAGACCGACTTCTCCAGCGATTAGATTTCAGATGTTGTATTTATACTAAATGCCATGACCTTAGAGTTGTGATAAAGCAATCTAGGCCCCCAGTGAGCATACGAGTAGTAGACCCTTTGTGGATCACGTGAAGTTTCTCCAGTGCTTCTTGCGGTTTTTCCATGAGACCTTCATTTTCTCACTCATGGCTTTCTTTCTTTCATACGTCCACTTGTATCGGTCTTCTTGACTCTTCTGTGACTGGACTTACCACTTGTCTATTTTGCTTCAGTAGATGTTATGGTCTGCAGTGTCCTGAATGGTGAGTTGAGCATCAGTAAGGTCTCTTCGTACTTATTCGGCCCATGTCATACCTTCAAGGTTTTCAGTGGCTTTGAGTATCTGGTGTGTGTCTACACTCAGGGAGTATATGTATGTGTCCATAGAATTTAAGGGGTCGTTTTCTAATTTCAGGAGCAATATTAGAAATTTTCTCTGTAGTTATTTTGGTTTGCTGTCTATATCCAGCTTCGGTTTTTCGTGGTCCAAGGATTTTCCTAATGATCTTTCGTTCTTCTTTTTGTAGATTTTGTAGTAGCATCTTGTTATAGTGTGAGAAGGTTTCTTCTGCGTATAGCACCTCGGGTGTAGTGTCAGTGCTGTAGTGCCTGATTTTTGCGTGCATGGGCATGCACTTTTTGTTGTGAAGTAAGTGTGTTCGACCGTAAGCTCTCTTTAGTTTCTGTGCTCGGGTTTCTTGAGATTTTTTTCTAGTCTATGAGGTATTTAAAATGTGGAACTCTCTTTATCCGTCCATATTTTGTGGTTTTTGTGGTGAGATTCTGTATTTTTAAGAGTGTACACGTAAATTCCGTTTTCTCAAAAGAAATTTGCAAGCCAACCTTCTCGGCGCATTCCTTGAGTATTTTTATTTGATGAATTGCATTTTGTTCATTTTCTGTCGAAATAGCAAGGTCATCGGCAAAGGCTAGGCAGGTGACTTCAGTTTTTCTTCCAATCTTCACTGGTCTCTTTAGGACACGTTTTCTAAGCACACTCTCCCATTCCCTTATGACCTTGTCCAAAATGAAATTGAACAGAATTGGAGATAGTCCGTCTCCTTGTCCTACACCAGTTCTGA
Organism: Schistocerca gregaria; assembly: GCF_023897955.1. Taxonomy (NCBI): domain Eukaryota; kingdom Metazoa; phylum Arthropoda; class Insecta; order Orthoptera; family Acrididae; genus Schistocerca; species Schistocerca gregaria. The sequence continues at coordinate 313,497,510 of NC_064926.1, read as the reverse complement.
TCTCAAAACATCTGAGATATCCCCCATGAATTTTACTTTAGAGTTTGTGTTGGAGAGTGTCTTTTCAATGAGATTACGTGTTTTCTGGTCAAGTCCGAGTTCTATTAGAATGTTGACAAGGGATTTATGGTCGACTGAATCATATTCCTTCTTGAAGTCGACAAATATACATATGGTGGGCTTATGTCTAATAGCTCTGTATTTCAACGTTGTTTTTAGATTCAAAATTTGTTCAGTGCAGGAACGTCCAGGTCGGAAACCCGCTTGATACTCCCCAATCTTGCGTTCAGTTTGTTCCAGTGTTCTCAGCAATAGGCATGAAGAGAAGATCTTGTAGGTGACTGGTAGTAGTGAAATGCCTCGGTAATTGTTGACATCCGTTCTGTCACCTTTTTTGTGCAGGGGGTGGATAGGTGCACAATTTCAATCGTCATGTAATCTTCTGTTGTCCGAATTTCTTTGATAATTTCCGTGAGCTCCTCAAATGATTTAGGGCCTAAATTTCTCAGTAGTTCTGCCACTATGTCGTCGTCACCAGCCGCTCTGTTGTTTTTGAGGGGGTGTATGTGTTTGAGAATTTCATTTTTTGAGGTTGGCATTAAGTTTTGGTTGATGTGTGCGGGTTCAATAAGTGGGACTCTTTCTGTGGATTCTGGACAATTTGGCGAAGCAAACTGCAGTTTTCTTCATTACGAAGTGCTAATTTTCCATACATTATTATCATTATTATTTCTTCCCTTTCTCAGACGTTATGTCTGGTTAGAAATGGAAAGTGACGCGGACCTTGATCAAGCGTGACTTCCTTTTAACTGTACGGTATATGTTACATTACATTTAGGAACTTTCGGGTAATTATACATGTATCAATAATTACAGATTTCTGTAGTTGTTTAAATACATTTGGATGTAGCTGTATTGCGTTGATGTACTGGTGGATATTGTGTGGTATGACTCCTGTAGTTGATAGTATAATTGGTATAATGTCAACTTTATCCTGATGCCACATGTCCTTGACTTCCTCAACCAGTTGGATGTATTTTTCAATTTTTTCTCCTGTTTTCTTCTGTATATTTGTTGTATTGGATATGGATGTTTCGATTAGTTGTGTTACTTTCTTCTTTTTATTGGTGAGTATGATGTCAGGTTTGTTATTTGGTGTTGTTTTATCTGTTATAATGGTTCTGTTCCAGTATAATTTGTATTCATCATTCTCCAGTACATTTTGTGGTGCATACTTGTATGTGGGAACGTGCTGTTTTATTAGTTTATGTTGTATGGCAAGTTGTTGATGTATTATTTTTGCTGCATTGTCATGTCTTCTGGTGTATACTGTATTTGTTAGTATTGTACATCGACTTGTGATGTGATCTACTGTTTCTACTTGTTGTTTGCAAAGTCTGCATTTATCTGTTGTGGTATTGGGATCTTTAATAATATGCTTGCTGTAATATCTGGTGTTTATTGTTTGATCCTGTATTGCAAATCATGAATCCTTCCGTCTCACAATATATATTGCCTTTTCTTGCCGTGTGTTGGATGCATCTTGATCGATGTGTGGCTGTGTTAGATGATACGGGTGATTGCCATGTAGTGTTTTCTTTTTCCAATTTACTTTCTTTGTATCTGTTGATATTATGTGATCTAAAGGGTTGTAGAAGAGGTTATGAAATTGCAATGGTGTAGCTGATGTATTTATATGATGAGTGATTGCTTTGTGTATTTTGCTAGTTTCTGCTCGTTCTATAAAGAATTTTCTTAAATTGTCTACCTGTTCATAATGTAGGTTTTTTATTTCAATAAATCCCCTTCCTCCTTCATTTCTGCTTAATGTGAATCTTTCTGTTGCTGAATGTTCGTGATGTATTCTATATTTGTAGCATTGTGATCGTGTAAGTGCATTGAGTGCTTCTAGGTATGTGTTACTCCATTTCACTACTCCAAATGAGTAGGTCATTACTGGTATGGCATAAGTATTTATAGGTTTTGTCTCGTTTCTTGCTGTCAATTCTGTTTTCATTATTTTTTTAGTCTTTGTTTATATTTTTCTTTTAGTTCTTCTATAATATGTGTATTGTCTATTCCTATTTTTTGTCTGTATCCCAGACATTTATAGGCATCTGTTATTTCCATCGCTTCTATGCAGTCGCTGTGGTTATCCAATATGTTATCTTTTTGTTTAGTGTGTTTTCCCTTGACTAAGCTATTTTTCTTTCATTTGTCTGTTCAAAAAGCCATATTTATATCATTGCTGAATACTTCTGTTATCTTAAGTAATTGGTTGAGTTGTTGATTTGTTGCTGCCAGTAGTTTTAGATCATCCATGTATAGCAAATGTGTGATTTTGTGTTGGTATGTTCCAGTAATATTTTATCCATAATTTCTATTATTTAGCATGTTGGATAATGGGTTCAGAGCAAGGCAGAACCAGAAAGGACTTAATGAATCTCCTTGGTATATTCCACGCTTGATCTGTATTGGCTGTGATGTGATATTATTTGAATTTGTTTGGGTATTAAGTGTGGTTTTCCAGTTTTTCATTACTATGTTTAGGAACTGTATCAGTTTAGCATCTACTTTGTGTATTTCCAATATTTGTAGTAACCATGAGTGAGTTACACTATCAAAAGCTTTTTGGTAATCAATGTATGAGTAGTGCAGCGACCTTTGTTTAGTTTTAGCTTGATATGTCACCTCTGCATCTATTATCAGTTGCTCTTTATACCCTCGTGCTCCTTTGCAACAGGCTTTTTGTTCTTCATTTATAATTTTGTTCTGTATTGTATGTGTCATTAATTTCTGTGTAAAGACTGAAGCTAATATTTTGTATATTGTTGGTAGGCATGTTATGGGGCGATATTTTGCTGCGTTTGCTGTGTCTGCTTGATCTTTAAGTTTCAGATATTATTATTATTATTATTATTATTATTGTATCCACGCAGCGCTACACCACGTCTAATAAAGATGACATTGACAAGCCACGGTTTATTCTTCTCTGTTACTCTAGATGAAAAGTATAAATCCATACTAAATTTCAGACTACTAATATATTTCTCAGACAGCCAAAAATAAGGGTTTTAGCTTGAATTCTAGTTGTTTATTTCAGTCGCAGCTGTGACAATATAAGTGTTCATGACACTTATGTACAGAATTAGTCTTTAAATCACTGATGGCGGGTTTGGTAATACAGCCATATGGTTAGAGCAAAAATAAATTTTCTCGTAGTGCTGTTAAACGATCTTCGTTTATTATATTATGATCAATGTCGAGGCTTCTTACTTTAGCACCAAATGTACCAGATACATAAGATACGAGGGATTGCTCTGCGATGTGTTCATCTTCGGACGACATTTTACCGACAGTAAATATCTTTCAATAACGTGCGTTTTCAAAAATAATTCCACAGCGTAACTCAGGAAGAGAGGTGACTCAACGACTGGTTTCTGAACGTCCTAATTCGTTATTGGTGCTTTACGCTCTTGGCTTAGCAGTGCGCCATACTGAACTGATGTCAGTAAGACAGGGTTCTGAGATGATAGTGCTGCACATCGATTCGGTGGGTAAACTGCTTTACCAAAATAACCTGAACACCTATTTGTGGGCATTAACATGGGATGTGTCAAATCTTCGCCTTTATGATGGATTGAACTCTACTAGGGACACTTTAAATGAGGTGTCTGAATGTCGGTGCAGGAACGATATTGTTCCTCAAGAGCCGAAACCAGAAAAAGTAGTGACGTTGGACGCTGGGGTCTAGAGCAATGTCAGCGTTCTAACTCATCACAAATATGTTCAGTTGTGTTCAGGTCGGAACTGTAGGCTGGTCCATCTCAGGAATGTTACTGTCCACAAACCACTGCGTAACAGTTGCTGCTTTACAAAAGAGTGTATTATCATGCTGATGCAACCATCTTAAAGGAAGAGCCAAGAGTAGAGTTTAACGTCCCGTCAAAAGTAAGGTCATTGCAGCCGGAGCTCAGGTTCAAAGATGGCACGGATGGAGAATGAAATTAGTCTTGCCCTTTTTAAAATGCAATCCAGGAATTTACCTTGCGCGATTTAGGAAAACCAAGGAAAACTTTAAGCTGTCTGGATGGAGAATTGAACCGTCGTCCTTCGGAATACGAATCCAGTCTGCTGACCATTGCGCTTGTTTACCATCATCATCTCCGAACTGTTCCTATACTGCACGCAGTACACGATGGTGCAAAATGTGTTCGTCTCATTCTACAATTAGTGTTTTCTTATTTGTGATAAACCTAACCACGCGAAACACCACTACACCGTGTCACCAGCTCCTCCGTACTCAGTATCGGCCCTGCACATAATGCCACGAAACATTCTCCAGACGTTCGTCAAACCCAAACCCTTCCATTGGGTTACCGAGGTTTTAAATTTCACGTTCAAGAAATCGTTTTCAGAGGAGAATCGTGCAAATATACCGTCAATTGACCATCGGACAGACTCCCATATGGAAGACATACGAGGGTTGCCTAGAAAGTAATGTACCACTTTTTTTTTCTTCAGCAGTTCTTTATTGAGAGTAATAAGAATAACGCATCCGAAAGAATGGTGTTTTCTCTACATACCCTATTTTTCCAGGTAATCTCCATCCCGTTCTATGGCCTTCTGCTAGCGATAAAGAAGGGCGTGTATGCCCTGTCGGTACCAATGCTTGTCCTGGTGGCGGAGCCAGTGCTTCACTGTGGCGCCGGCCGCAGTGGGCGAGCGGTTCTAGGCGCTTCAATCCGGAGCGGAGCGATTGCTACGGTCGCAGGTTCGAATCCTGCCTCGGGCATGGATGTGTGTGATATCTGTAGGTTAATTAGGTTTAAGTAGTGCTAAGTTCCGATGACCTCAGATGTTAAGTCCCATACTGTTCACAGCCATTTGAACAATTTTTGAGCTTCACTGTGTGAATCACCCCCTCATCGCCCGCAAAATGTCTTCCACGAATGGCATCCTTTAATGGCCCAAAAAAAGTGGAAGTCCGAGGGGCTAGGTGAGGTGTGTCAGGTGTGACAGCTATAGATGGCTGCCAGTTGTGGGAACTCCACCGAATCGCCTTCTGATAACCTCACCCTCTGTGCCTAGCGACTAACTGTACTTTATCCGGCAGCAGATGCTGCATAGACTTTGCATAAGCATTTGTGAATATTCCCCACGGTTTCTTTCTCTACAGTGAGAAATTCAATGACGACACGTTGCTTGTAACGTACATCACCTACAGACGCCACTTTGAAACTGTCCTGAATCTGCGCTATCTGTCGGAAGTGACGAAAACGTGCCCCGTTCACTCAGGAATCTTCGAATAATACATACGTAAAGTTTCGCATTCGTTGCATTGTTTCTGCAGTGCATTAATTTCTGGGCAACCCTCGTAGCAATAAGAATAGCTGGTGTAGAGAAACAACTGAAATATTTGCAAGCAAATAAATCACCAGGTCGAGATCGAATCCCAGTTCGGTTTTACAAAGAGTATTCCATGGCCCATGGTATTGGGCCCTTTCCGCGCCTGCATTCATTGTGAATCTCTCGTCGAGCACAAAGTCCCAAGTGGTTGGAAAAAAAGACCAGAGGACCAGAGTATATAATAAAGGTAAAAGAACGGACCCGAAAAATTACAGACCAGTTTCCATAACTTCGGTTTGTTGTTCATTCACAGTTCGAATATATTAAACATGCTTGAGAGTTAGAAGCTTATGTCCACGAATCAGCATAGTGTCAGAAAGCGTCACCGGTGCCAAACTCAGCTTGCGCTTTCCTCGCATGGTACATTGAGAACTATGGATGAAGGGCAACAGGCAGATTCCATATTTCTAGATTTCTAGAAAACATTTAACACGGTGTCCCATGGTAGGCTGTTTCTGGAGGTACGAGCTTAAGGAATAGGTTCACAGAGACGTGAGTGGCTCGAATACTTCTAAGTTGTGGAACACAGTATGTTGTCCTCGACGACGAAAATTCATCGGAGACAAGGCTATCGTCAATTGTGCCGAAGGAACTGCGGTAGGACCGATGTCGTTCTCTTTATACATAAATGATTCGACTGACAGAATGGGCAGCGATCTGTGGTTGATTGCTGATGACGCTGTGGTGTACGGTAAGGTGTCGAAGTTGAGCGACTGTAAGAGGATGCAAGAGAACTTAGACAAAATTCGTAGCTGGTGTGATGAATGGCAGCTGACTCTAAACATACAAAAATGTAAATTATTGCGGATGAATGGGAACCACAAACCCGCAGTATTTGAATACAGTATTAATATTGTCCTGTTTGACACAGTCACGTCTTGTAAATATCTGGATATAACGCTGCAAATGGATATGAAATGGAACAAGCATGAGAGAAATGTGGTAGGGAAGGCGAATGGCTGACTTCGGTTGATGGAGGTAATTTTAAGAAAGTGAGCTTCATCTGTAAAGGAGACCGCATATAGGATGCTAGTGTGACCTAATCTTGAGTACAGCTCAATTCTTTGTGATCTGCATCAGGTCAGATTAAAGGAAGACATCGAAGCAATTCAGAGGTGGGCTGCTAGATTTGCTACCGGTGCGTTCGGACATCACTTGAGTGCTACTGAGATGCTTCGAGGACTCAAACGGGAATCTCTGTAAGGAAGATGACGTTCTTTTCGTGGAATTGAGAAAATTTAGTGAACCGGCATTTCAAGCTGACTGATGAACGATTCTACTGCCGTCAACATACATTGCACGTAAGGATAACGAAGATAAGATATGAGACATTAGGGCTCATACAGATGTATATCGACTCTCTCTTTTTCCCCATTCTGTTTGAAGGTGGAACAGGGAAGCAAATGACACGTAGTGGTAAAGGGTTCGAAGTGGTGCTAACGGCTCAGAGCAATATGGGACTTAACATCTGAGGTCATCAGCCCCCTAGACTTAGAACTACTTAAACCTAACTAACCTAAGGACATCACACACATCCATACCCCAGGCACGATTCGAACCTGC